>NC_089732.1:11450381-11773089 GCF_035083965.1 Branchiostoma lanceolatum
TTAAATTCATCTTTATAAACAAATAATCTACAGCTTGGCAAAGGGGTAGGGTGAAGCTAACTGTGTATTTGGAACCTGTGTCTTTTCAAACAAAACTATTTTGCTACCAACCCAGTAAATCATTCTGAGGCAGCCAGGACATCAGTTTGGTGTTGTTGCCCAGACCGGGCGGCTTCTCTCCCACGTCCCGCCACACCACCTTCTGTCGGAGCTGCGCGAAGACTGCAGCGAACATTTCTTTCTTCTCCGTTGGCATCTTCTGGACCATCGACCCGAAGCTGACAACGATCACTCCATCGTCTTCTGATGACTGCATAAAATCCTCCATGTCCTAGATAAAGAGGAGTATAGTATCATGCCTCTGTGAAAAATTTATAATTGCTCAATTTGTAGCCTTTGAAAACTAAATCCTCCTCTTGTTTTGAATCAAAAATGGACCACCATCTTTTGCAATTACCTCAAAGGAACGGAAATATCCACCGTGAAATAGATTTCCAATCATGCTAACTCATTGGTCTGCTACTTGTAAAACTACTCAGTTATAAGACTATAAATGCTTCATTTTCCTCCGTGACTTAAAAGTTTTCAAAATTTTGTTGGTTTTGCATTTATATACTAGTACATTTGGTCTTATTAAAAAAAAACAGCTACTGTTGTTAATACACTCACCTTAGAAAGAGGGGCGCCGGCACGGACGGTCAACCCGCCAACCGGGATCATGTTGGGCATGGAGGGACGGGGAAAACCCAGCACATAGTCGGACTGATACAGCCACAAGTCCGTGCGTGACGCCAGGCTCTCGAAAGTTTCTCTCTCGCTTAGTTGCTTACGGATCAGATCGCCATACATGTAACCGTAAATCCAGCTCCTGAATGTGGATACAAGACCGTAGAACCCAACGTTCTGTACCCTTTGCAAGTAAGTCATTTGGTCGGTAAAACCCAACTCATTTGACGATGGCACAAATGCCAAAGGGACCGGTATTCCTGTGGCTATATTCCATTGGTCGAGAATCGTATCACCCGCAGCTTGGATGGCAATGTGGGGGATCCTAATGCTTGCTGCTACTATAGTGCCACAGAAATATACCGGGTTCGAAATAACAACATTGTATTGTGCTGTCTTCAACCTCCCCAACAGGTCATTATGCCCCCCCTCCCCCAGCAAGAGATCACAGTGCTTATTTATCCAGTCAGACGCATTGGAACACGCTCTTAGTGCTTGGTAGGCAGACAGCGATTCTGCCTTTCCAAGTGTTTGGTCTATGAATTCCCGAAGGCGTGTCCCGAATCCATGGTCTCGGAATGTCTCAAAGATAAAGTCTGGCCTCTCTGCTCTTCGTTTCTCCACGATGTCCTCTTCGACAACCACCGTGACGACATGACCCTTTTCCACCAAGGCCTGCCCAATTGACGCCTCTATCATCCAGTGGCTGCTGAAAATCGGCATCGGTACCAACAGAATCTTCTCTGCATTGCTCCTATAGATACAGATACAGATCATAAGACTCGGGAGAATGTAACCTTGAAGCTTTGGTGTGCTCCCCATGTCGTTTTCGAGCGGAATCATCCAACGAATGATCGTTTAAATGAATGAATGAATGAATGAAGACCTTTATTGTACACACATACCCACTGGGTTTAGTACAGGTCACAACAGAAAACATAACAGTTTGAAAGTACATATATATACATTACAATGATAAGCTAACACTAATCTAATGATTACGTTAATTTGGCCTCTTCTCGCTTCTTGGTGATATTGTAAATATACGTACAGGTGTGTTTTATAATAGAGGGTTTACCTAAAGTCATTAGAAATATGAATTGCTCCTCTTTGCAAAGATGTATAAAATGGGGAAAGCTACATTGAATAAGTTTATAAAGCGCAGCTCTCTCTTCGTTGTATAAACTACATTCTACTAAAAAGTGCTGCTCGTCTTCTATCCTATTTAAATTGCAATGTCTACATATACGTTGTTCTAGGGGAGTGCGGTTATGACGTCCGGTTTCAATGTGAAGTCTGTGACAGCTGATACGGAGTTTTGTGACTGCGGTCCTATGCCGTATATTTTCGAGGCTTAGATACTTTTCTTCGTTATATGTGGACTTGAACAATCTGTAGGATCTCAGTTTGTTTCGAGCTGATCCACCTTTGTTATCATTGTGTATTTCTTTTAGGAAAGTTTGAAAGTGAATATCTTTTAAGCGTTGATTGATGGAATTAATGATTTGGGACGTATCTGTGTTTGGGGATAAAGAGCAATGCCAGATGTAGCCGAAACCGCACTCCTCTAGGGACTTCCGAACTCCTGACGCCCAACATTTGGCTCCAGTTTTGTCTAAGTCTATCTGACAAGCGAGAGCATCTAACTGAAAACTGTCGGCAGGCACTTTCAGACGAAGTCTTAAAAGATGTTTGATGGCGTTTAGGGAGGCCTCCACTTGAATGGGAAACCTACCTAGTTCTGCCCTTGCAGCGAGGCCGCATGCCGATCTCGGTACGTGCAGGGCTTGTTTACAGAATTTTAGGTGAATGGATTCGATAGGGCAGGATTTGGAGCTTTTAACTGAACCCCAGATCTCCGACCCGTAAAGAATTACGGGTTTAACACAACTGTCAAAAAGCTTGTTTCTAACAGACAAAGGTGCGTCGGCTTTGTCCAGTGATTGGTTCATGCTAAATAAGGCTTTTAGTCCCTTACTGTAAAGATGTTTGTTGTTCGCCTTGAAAGTGCCCGCGGAGTTGACAACAATGCCTAGATAACAATAAGATGTCACTATTTCAACCGGATTATTCTTATATATAAAATACAGCTCTTTCGGTAGACGGCCCCCCTTAGAGAAAACAATAATTTTTGTTTTCTTAAGGTTCACATTAAGTTTCCAGGTATGACAGTAGCTTTCTAGTCTATCTAAGGAAGACTGTAGTCCTTGCTTGGACTCAGAAAAAATCACTAAGTCGTCTGCATATAGAAGACAAGGAACTCGCTTACTGTACATGGAAGGGGGATTACAGGTATCAATGTCAAATACTGAGGTAATATCACTTAGAAATAAGTTAAACAATGTCGGACTTAAATTACAGCCCTGTCGGACACCACGACTTGTAACAAATGGCTCTGTTAGACCTTGGCTGTATTTGACTTGATTAGTAGTTTTTGAATACATATCATTGATTGTTTGTAGGAAATTACCCCCTATACCTAACTTGTTTAATTTGAAAAGAAGACCGTTTCTCCAGACCGAGTCGAAAGCTTTACTGAAATCTACAAAACATACGAAGAGCCTAGAGTTTTTACTAATATACTTGCTAACTAAGGTACTTAATACGAAGAGGTTATCTGCTGTTCTAAAATTTTTCCTAAACCCTGCTTGGTGAGGTTTGAAAAGACTATTGACTTCTGCAAAATTAACTAAGCGAGTGTTTAGAATTGACGAGAACAATTTACCCAAACAGCTCATTATTGAAATGCCGCGGTAATTATCTGGGAGAGAGGGATCTAAATGACAGAGGCTCTTAACACCGTGGGAAAGGCTCTACTACATAATACTCAGGCGTGGCTTTTGTTTTCGGGACGTTAGCTATCAAAACAGTGTCAACTTTATATCAACAAAGATGTGATCAGTTTCTCACCTAACACATTTTGCGTTTCTACCGATCGCAGATTATTTGACACGTACAAGATAGGCTGTTGTCAGAATGGGACAAAACATCTTGCTGTAGTACTGAGGTCAACGACCAGGAGGCCCAAAATCGACCTTGACTATTGGGTTTACACCACCTACCCACCTACCAAATACATGTACCATTGCAATCCATCTAGCGGCTCTTGAGATAGTCCCCCGACACACACGCGCGCGCACACAGAGTAAAAACTATACCTCTATTTCTCATGCAGGTAATAAACGTCAGAACATATCCGAAATCAAAACGTCAGAACATCCTCAGACTACATGTATGAAGACATCAGAGCATTCTTACATAAACAAAACGGCAAAATGTTTGCAAATGCACCATGTACCATCAGTTTTTACAAAATCAACGAATTCCAAAAAGTCCCAAATGAAAATGTTTAATATGTCATCTCTCATCAATTTCAACTCATTACCTTCATGGTTACCCACGATTAAAAGATGGCGAATTTGGTAAAGTCACCATCTTGTTAGCAAAAAGGTAAACGGTTGACCTATATCTAAAGCCTAAACTGTTGACTTAACAACTTTTATTTTGATCTCCTTTCTACATATAGCACTTAGGAACAGATAGTCATACATGTAACCTTTAACCCAGCTTCTCAAGGCTGGTGGCTGTAAGACTGAAGAACCATACATTCTGCACTCTTCGCAAGAAAGTCATTTTCATTTCACGAAAATGAATTTATGCCTACCTTCTCGGCCGCTATTGTGATCAATAAAGGACCCATAATCACTCTACACGGAGTATTTCTTGGTGCGAATACCAGCAAGTTTTATTGACTGGCATGTAAACAGAGAAAATGCAACAACAGGCGAGACCATAATCGTTAGGCGAGGTTTGAACAGCACGTCTGACAAATACAATTAGCACACTTATTCTGTCTCTCAAGAAATGGTTACAAACCTAGTGATATTTCTAACCAAAAACTCGTTCAAAATCTCTTCAACCGCCACGGGAACGCTAGTGACGAAAAACTACGAGAAAGTTGGCAAATCCTGACAAAAAATAAACGCGGCCCGCTCTCAGAATGTCACAACCTAAGTGCCCGCACATGGCCTACTGGATGCTGATTGGCTGTTCGAGTTCTTGATCCCTGTGTTACCGTGGGAAACTTTCCTAGGCCAATCCAAATTATACCAGCCGCTTCGTCCGGCCTAAATTTCTATTTGGTCGGAAAATCGTGATTCGAACGGCGGCACGTATACCAGAGGGAGCGGTACACCTGTAATCATTTTGTGTAGAAATGTCCCCCCAACGGCACAGTTCGAATTGAAGACCGACACAATCATTTATTTCCTCTAAAAATCAGAGGGCCATGGAACTGTATTAGTTTAGCTTATGTCAAATGCGAAATCCAATAAAGGTAAATGTTTAAGTGACAAAAGCGCCACTTGAATATCTAAAGAGCAGAGACGATTTGGGCGTTTTTTCTCTCATCAGGGACAGGGATGAATGCTTGAAATGTATTGCTGCTTCTTTGCAACGGAGATAACTGTTATATATTGTCGGTGAATCTGTTCGTACATGTTCCCGGGGACCTGTTCACATAGCTTGACTAAATCGCGCTCCTAGCGACTAACAGGCCAATGCAGCGAGATATCGTGTAACACGACTACCACTGTTCACAGAGTATCAACAGTAATGCGATCCACTTCTGACACAAAAGAATGTGCAAACAGTCTTTTGAAGAACAAAGGATTTTGTGAGCGCGCTCATTGGCCGATGCACAACGATTTCCATTTATGGATTCGGCTTGTGGAAATCATTTGTACTCTATCCCGGCCACATTCTAATGTGTAAAACTTAGTCCGATTTGTTGGTTATTAGTTGAAATCCTTCACACAGAAATTGGCCGTAGTCCTTTTGTCACCCTTGACCTTATTTGGCGCGATGACGAATGAGGAAGTAGAATGAGGAAGTTATTTTCCCCACCGGCATTCGCGGCTCGTCACAACACTTGCTGACTTTAACGGAAATAACTGTCTACATTTCTGTCCATCTTGGTGCTTTATGAGAGAGGAAAGCATCCCAGCTGTACATGTCCTCTACATAGAAACCATGGGGTGGATTGGACGAGTAATAATCCTGACCCTTTCTGTGGCCTGGCTCGGTCTGGTCACCTGTGTCGTCGGTAAGAAAGACATTTTCTTAGCAATGTTCTTACCATTCCCCCGAAATATAGCATAGTTCATTTCAAGATATGAGCGTATTTTCTACTATATTGGGTGACGTTGCCTGATAACACGTCGAGAGATTAGGAGTGTTACATGTTATTCATGTAATATAGTCTTTCACCTACGCTAAATAGCTAAATTAAGCTTAGGGGTAAGTGCAAATGACCTGCTTGCATAAAGATATAGAGACCGTTTGAATAGGTACCGGTAGGCATATCTGGTTTGTACTAAATGTACATTGTCAAACAACTGTTTGCCTGGACGGTACAGCTACAAATGTATTTTTGTTGTTGTCATTCAACTACGATGTTGAAAACAGATTGCACTTCTCGTTCATTTACCGTGTCCCACCAAACAAGAACTCTATGTTGACCTTTAGGTAGTATCTGACACGGGACGAAAGGCCTTGCTTGACTAAATACGGCTTTTAAAATCCATGCGCCCATTCATCATCATTCATCCATGCGTCCATTGGCAAGTAGGAATTTGAAATATTTTGGCGATGCCTCAAGAGCACAGCCTTTATTCAAATTCAAGGTTTTAAAGTTTTCGTTTCGTCGGTCCCAGGTACAATCCCACCACAGGACTGTGCGGACCTGTTCGCCACCGGCACCCGACAGAGCGGCACCTACACAGTCGGCGAGCCCAGTCCGTACCAGGTCTACTGTGACATGAGCTTCATGGGCGGCGGGTGGACAGTTCTTCAGCGCCGTCAGGACGGATCTGTGGACTTCGCCAAGACCTGGGAGGAATACCAACAAGGGTTCGGCGATCTGGGCGGAGAGTTTTGGTTGGGACTGGACCAGATTCACACACTAACTACCGCGAAAAGTAACATTCTCCAGATCGAGCTTGAAGACTTTGATGGCGGAAGGAGGTACGCGCGATACGGCACTTTTTCAGTCGGGGATTCGAGCGGTAATTATGTGGTGTCCATCTCAGGGTACAGTGGAGACGCAGGGGACAGTCTCACTAACAGTGGTAGTAGAGGACGATACAACATAAACGGAAGAATGTTTTCTACACAGGATCGTGACAATGACGACAACAGCGCTCATTGTGCGTCTTTATTCAGCCAAGGCGGTTGG
Organism: Branchiostoma lanceolatum; assembly: GCF_035083965.1. Classification (NCBI taxonomy): domain Eukaryota; kingdom Metazoa; phylum Chordata; class Leptocardii; order Amphioxiformes; family Branchiostomatidae; genus Branchiostoma; species Branchiostoma lanceolatum. The sequence continues at coordinate 11,457,343 of NC_089732.1, forward strand.
TGGTACCCTGCCAATTGTGGACAGTCCTTCCTGAACGGAAAGTATAACTGTCACCAGAGTTCGGTCACCTGTGGCGGGTCACAGGGTGTCGTCTGGGTTGGATGGGGAGGCACAAGCTACTTCTTGAAGAAAACAACCGTCATGATCAGACCTGCTGACTTCACAGGTAAAATGAAATATTCTGTCCACTGATATTTACATAGTAGTGACGGATTAAAGAAAGGTCTATCATTGTCTTACTTGTTCATGCCGTCTTATTCAGTCGTTGAATGTTTGTTGAATGCAGTCTCTAGCGCAAAACGCTGAATATAGTCTCTAGCGAAAAAACGCTGAACTGAGAGGAGAAATTCTAAAAGTAATATTTTTTTACGTCTGAATATGTAACGTTATAGTCACATGCTATATTGTTACCAATTGTCTGTCCGTCCTTTCATGTTACGTACTAGCTATAGCCTACGGGCAAGAACTTGCAATAAACTTATCATAATTATTGTATTAACCATTGTCCATTTGACATTTAAGACTTGAAATTTAAAACTTGTTTGTCACATCAGGCTCAGACACACCCCAGGACTGCGCCGACCTGTACGAAGACGGAATCATAGAAAGCGGAGTCAACGCCGTCAGCGATCCTCGCGTCTTTGTCTACTGCGACATGCGGAACTCGGGCGGCGGGTGGACCCTGATCCAGCGCCGACAGGACGGGTCCGTGGACTTCGCTAAGAACTGGGCAGCTTACGAACAGGGATTCGGAAACCTCGATGGAGAACATTGGCTAGGACTGAGCAAACAACATCAGATCACGGGACAGAAGACGTACAGTTTGCGGGTCGATTTAGGAGATTGGGAAGGTCAGAGTAGATACGCGACATACAGCAGTTTCAGTGTTGGGGGCAGCAGTACGGACTATCAGGTCAGCATCAGCGGCTACTCAGGTGATGCTGGAGACGGTCTCACGAGCGGTGGTAGTCGTTTTAGTATAAACGGTATTAGATTTACAACCTCTGACGACAACAATGGCCCCAACAGTGATAATTGTGCAAGCAGCTATGGTGGCGGTGGATGGTGGTTTCCGGACAGTTGTGGGTACGCAATGCTGAACGGACGGTACAACGACTCGGGTAGTGCACAGGGTATTCACTGGCAAAGATGGAAAGGCTACTCATATTCATTGAAGATGGCATCACTGAAAGTAAGGCCAGATAACTTTCAAGGTAGGATACCTTCCACTCAGTATCCTGTTTTGTTGACATATCATCAGCGAGGTAATTGTGTATACTTTCTACCAAATCTATGTACTCTAGCTAAAAGTGCATGCTGCAAGTGCATCATATTAAGACACTAAAGAAAAGATATGTTACAAGCTGACAAAAGGGTCCGGATCCGTTTCTCTATGTTTTGTTTCTACTCAGTTTGCGCAGAGGGAACTTTCGGATCGTCCTGCTCTGGAACATGTCACTGTCTGAACGGGAACTCCTACTGTAACCACGTGACAGGAGCGTGCTTAGGTGGATGTGCCGACGGGTGGGCCGGGAGCAACTGTCAAACAGGTAAAAGGATGTGATAGCCCATTTAACAGGTAGCAATGAGTTAAACTTATTGATCATGAGGTCTTCATTCAATAATCTTGATTCAATAATCTATGCCGTAGTAAGGTTGGCGAAATCTGCCTTTCCTTTTGATGTGAAATGCAAGTACCCATGTATAAGACAGGGTTAGGTCCAGTTAAATTATTGGTACATCGCTGTTTCACGTATCATTTTTGCAGCCCAATTTTAGTTATGCAATTGCGCAAGTGCATAATGCAATGATGATATAATAAAACACCGGCACAAAGCCAAGGCCGCAAAGAGCCAAACATCAAGAGCCAAATTCTCTCCAATTCCAAATTCTCTTGTTCTTTCAACAGGCCTTGTCATCTTCTTGCATTCTGTGGTATTATACTGGTTATATCACGGAGTTACAATTGAAATATTGAAGCAACTGTGCACCGGTACCCTCGCATATTTTGGATCTTGTCAATCTTTCATTGTTTCCTTGTAGTATCAGTCCCTCCACAGTTTGTTCAGCCGACACCAGCAGACAAAACGAGAAAATTAGGGCGAGCCCTTATCTGGACCTGTAAAGCTACCGGAGATCCCCTTCCCACCATCACGTGGTGGCACGGCGGTGACAAACTTACAACGACAAGTACAACACAGACTGAGTCAGGCGTTCAGTACACTCAGAGCGTCTTCAGCATCAGCGCCGTTAGCTTCAACGACAATGGGACCTACAGCTGTGTAGCTAGTAATATCGGGGGATTTGAGATTGCGACGTGCTCATTGACTGTCCAAGGTACGATATTTACGAAAGTAACGTCATTGGTGAAATGTTTGTTTGCAATAAGCTGGGTACTAATACTGTTCTACCATGTGTAATTTCTTAAACATTTACGTGCACAACAAGGATGCATTTTGTTTTGTCTTTGTTTAAACTCATATTTATGCTGTGTAATGGATTGCTAGACCTTAATGGCTTGCAATGAATAGTCTACTGGATCACGATAAACCTTTTTTTGTTTCAGAATGCACATCCGGTGAGTTCGGGCCCGGCTGTACCGGTACCTGCCACTGTGCGGACGGAGGTTCTGTGTGTGACGTCATGACTGGAGTCTGCTCAAGTGGAGGGTGTGAAGCTGGGTGGAAAGGGAACGACTGTCAGACAGGTATGGAAGTCAAATTTTACATCTGATCGTTAAAAGATAACCTAATTTTGTTCTTAGATTTTTATTGATCATTATTTCATGTTCCTTTATTTCAGTCTGTACTCCCGGTGAGTTTGGACCCAACTGTACGTTCACCTGTCACTGTGCGAGCGGAGGTTCTGTGTGTGACGTCATTACTGGAGTCTGCTCTAGTGGAGGGTGTGAGGCTGGCTGGAAGGGAAGCAGCTGTCAAACAGGTACAGATTGACTAGACAGTCCGCCATTATGGTTCGACCGTATACAGCAGTCACCTGCATTTTCCATATTCGGCCATAAACATATTAAATATCTTGCACGTTAACGTTATATGACGGTCGCCACGTCTATGACGGAACATGCTTAAGGAAATCTAGTTCTAAATTTGATACATGGCTTTCTCATTTTCCACCCTAGCCTGCAGTCTCGGTGAGTTCGGCCCCAACTGTGCCCACACCTGTCACTGTGCGGACGGAGATTCAGCTTGTCCCGCCGACACCGGAGTCTGTAGAAGTGGAGGGTGCGCTGCCGGATGGGAGGGGGGCAGCTGTCAGATTGGTGAGGGCAAGTTTTGATTGTTTTGCTTTGATTTAAAAGTACTTGGAATCATAGCTGCAACAACCCACAAAGTTGGTATAAGCTGTCATGGGTATTTTGCACATGATCCATTGTTATAAATATACGTAGGTCATAAATTGTTCAAATGTACTTCCAACTTCACAGATGTAAACGAATGTGATACCAATGCCGACAACTGCCACATCTACGCAACATGCTCCAACACAGACGGATCCTTCAACTGTTCCTGTAATCCAGGGTACCAGGGGAATGGTACATCGTGCACTGCAGGTGAGCCATTAGACCTTTGGATACCACATGATTACCTAGCCATAGGGAATGATGCCTACTGGGTTGCAATTTCTTCGTTCTGTATGAAAATAATTGGACGAGAGTCTCTTTTAACATAATATATGCTAGCTAAGATTGTATGCTCAAAAGCATGATGAATTTGTATCATACGTGCATATTTTGGCGTGTTCTCAGCGGAGAAACTGTATTCTGTTTAGGTATTCCAGAACAAAAGGTAGCTGGGCCACCTTTGATGTGGGTCATCGTGGGTACTGTGGCAGGTGTCATTGCCATTGGTGCAGTTGGAGCTGTGGTTTTCTGTTGCAGGTATGTACAGCGAAATATGTTATAGATCTGGGATATTACAAGTACACTCGATCTCCACAATATCTCTGCACTTGGTTTAAAGTTAATACTACCGTCTCTATGGAAATATCATGAGTGTTTTTTTACCTCTAATTTATACCTTGCGGTGATAAAATTCGTATGCAGATTTGATTGAATTGCCATAAGGATTTTCCATACTCCTAAAAGTTTTAAATGAATTCAGTGTAGCTTGACATTTCTTTTATAATGGTTCTATCTGTTCCATTCATTTGTGACTTGAAATAAAGATGTTATAACTAAGTTTTAAGCAGCTACGGTGAGCCAAGAATTTGAAAGTATATTTTTATCCCGACAACGTAGTGATGCATGCTACCATATATCATTGCATTTGCAGAAGAATGCATACAAACGTTCCCAAACAAAGGAGTGTGCCACTGAAAGACATCGGCGATCATCCAGAAGAACTTTGTGCTAAAAATGATACATTTGACCCAGACAATTGCATGGATACATCTGTACGTATTTCCACATTATAACACATTTGCCAAAGATGCAGGACCTAACTTTAACAAGAGGACATTGGCGTTTTCGTTTGTACAGCCACTGTAAAAGAAAACTCCAATATCCAATGTTCTGTTCGTAACTATAACAATTATTTTGATTTCATTTGGCTTTTCAATATAATCTTTCAATTTGCCTACGTTCTCACTATATCAATCATGTTTTGTATCTATTTTAATGACTCATTCGATGCTCCACACATATCCTCCACGAATAACATTTTTATGCCTTCAGATTTCTCAACGTCTATCAAGCCTTATCACAGTTGCAGACGTACAAACGTTTCTAATGGACAATGGCCTGCAAGAGTGTGCAAGAGCTTTCAGGGGTATGACTAACATTCACTATTATATGAGTGACCTCCCTTTTTATTCACGTCACCAAATTGTCAATTGAAAACGTAGAACAACACGTAACATTCATAAAAGTAAGTCTATTCTTGTTAGATCACAAAGTGGCATTGAGATTAATGTCATAATGTCGATGTCGAAAGAGATTGAACAAGGTATTGAACATTATATGATTTGCTAGCACGAATTAAAGCATATGCAATACTGGTGAATCTACTGATAGTGACCTCTATGTCTCGTTTGCAGAGAATGACGTTGACGGAAAGGCTATTCGCCATCTTGATGACGCCATGATGAAGGACCTTGTTCCTATGGTCGGACCCAGAGCGCGACTTAAAGCTGTGCTGCAGGAGTTCAACGGGCCACGAGGACAGAACCTGCAGGTGTGTAAAAGCTAAAGACAGTCAAAATCGTATGCATTCGTTTGCTTTCCATTATTCTCATTTACGCTGTGACCTCCATGCGCATACTCTGCAGGTTTTGTCGGAGTCACCGATCTCGGCCCTCAACTTCTGGGAAATCCCCCGGTCCAGTCTGAAGCTGGGCAGGCGGCTCGGTAGGGGGCAGTTCGGGGAAGTTCGACTCGGAAAAGTCCGCAATCGGGGAGTGAGGACCACTGTGGCTGTCAAGACTTTAAGAGGTAGGGAAACTCACCCAGTTTTTGCAACACCTTATGATCTAGGCTAATCATTTATGCAGTAGAAACCCTCCCTGTCACAAATTATCAACCGTAAATTGTGTACCAGTTTGCAATGCACCAACCCAACTTGCCCTAGAGCATTAGTGTGTGGTTTTACATTTTTTTGTACGGCGAAAATACCTTTACCATGAAAATGTATGTATTGACCTGCCAACATGGCTTACCAAAAATATTGTTCGAATCTATCAGACTCCGCATCTGACAGTGACAAGAAAGACCTGCTCGGAGAGCTGGAGATCCTGGTGACTGTGGGTCGTCATGACAACATCATCTCCCTGGTTGGAGCTTGCACAAAAGACGGTGAGTTCATCGATCAAGTTTATCAACAAGCTTAGGGACCTGTCACACTTGTGCGTATATTCAAGTGTGCGTGAGTTGCGCATTAGCAGGTTTTTTTTTATTTAAGTAAATTTTGCGTGGAGGAAGTTGTTTTCTACTTTGACCCACCGTTGAGTAGTCTAGTTATCAAACCAAAGAAATTACTTCTTCGGCTGCAAACGTAACCTACACCAAAACATGTTAATACGCAACTCATGATCATGTGGGCTTGTATATACGCACAGGTATGACAGGGGGTTAAGAAACTATAGCAATAGCTATAGGTACAGTTGCTTGATAAACTTATTCATCGCTATTCACACCTCCCCCCATATCCCCAGATCCATTGACCATTGTGGTTGAGTACGCCCCTAATGGCTGTCTGAGGGACTGGCTGAAGACCAACTCTGCTGAGGCCATGAACTCGGAATACCAGAATCAGCCTGATCCAGCTTCTGACCTTCCCATGGAACAACTCATCCAGTTTGGCATCGATGTATCCGCTGGGATGAGTCACCTAGCGGCTATGCAGGTAAAATATCCAAACATTCATGTGTACGTTTCTCAAACACCGTAAATATCTGGAATGGTCTTTCATTACATACAAACATGGTTGGTATTGTCAAACATTGAAGGTACACATCTTTCAATTCAGATAGTTAAATGTTGTCAACACCTGAGTGAGAATTGACAGACTTTATTTGACAGAATTGATTTATGAAAACATTGAATCAAAATCCTCCCCACAGTGTGTCCACCGTGACCTTGCAGCAAGGAACATCCTGCTTGGGAAGAACCTGGTGGCCAAGGTGTCTGATTTCGGACTGTCCAGGGACATCTATGAAAGTGAAGAGTACGTTAAGACTGCAAAGGTAAGGGTTTGCGAGATATAGAAAACAGGGTGAGTGTACAAACCTGTTTTGGGGCGTCCTTCCATTGCAATCTATGATCTTACATTTGAAAAGTGTTCGACAATTTAATTGAATGACTCGACGACAGTTGTCATGTTATTTCTATCTCAGAGCAAGCTACCGTTGCGGTGGATGGCCTACGAGTCACTGTTCTACAGTGTATACACAACTCAGAGTGACGTGTGAGTATGGGGATTTTCCATTTTACGTGAACATTGAATATAGTATACGTTATGGGTCTGACATATTTATTGATACCAAAAAAAAATGATATCAATTTCAATAGCTACATCTTAGTTATTGCATGGTACTAGAAATGATACCGATCCTCATATTCTATATCATATACTTATCTATGACACATGCAAACAATTCACTTTAAAACCAATTATATGATTGTGTGCGTATGTGATACACGTTATCACTTCCTTGTTCTCTATTCTGTAGCTGGTCGTTTGGTGTTCTCTTGTGGGAGATTATGACCATGGGTATGAATGCACATTTATTTTTGATATCAAAGTGATATATGTATATTTGTCTGGAAAAGTATTGTAAATTGTAAAAAAAACAAGAACATATAATATATAGAAAACTGGAACATTTGGAGAATTAGAAGAAGAGTGCATTTAGTCCGAAATTATGATTATGGACATGCTATGTAGATTTGGTACTGACGTTCGCTATGTTTCGTAACTTTCGTAATAGAGTGCACATTTAAATTTGAGCTGGGTTTGGATCAATACATTAAACATTTCACCCCCTCCCCACCCCATTGTAGGGCATCTACCATACGAAGGGATGAAGGGTAAACAGATGATGGATATAATCAAAGATGGCGGCCGGTTGGAGAAGCCATTGCATTGTCCGGATGAACTGTAAGCATACATTCAGCAACATCCCGACTGCAACTTGTCGGTATTGCTAAGTACATTCTAAAATCTACAACATTTATCATTTGTTCCTGCTAAGGAAACATTAACGTGGCATATCAAACATTAATAACTTTTTTTGTCTAAAAATTTAAACCACTTTACAAAATATATCTGTACAGCTTCGCCTTGATGGAAGACTGCTGGAAGACTCTGTCAGAAGACAGACCAACCTTCCCTCAACTGAAAATCAACCTGGAAAGGATTATTCAGTCACATAAGGTAAAAGTCTATAAATATATATGTTTGATTTATGCCCTGTTTTCATGTATACATGTAGCTATGCAGATTTCCTGCCATTGCCAATTAGTAGATGAAGCGCCGGCGACAGATTCATCTTCGACAGGATGTCTTGGTCACGTTTAGTCTACGAATGATCCTTTTGCGACTTTAAACCTAAACATACATGTATATTTTGATGCTTGATGTTGTTCTGTTCAGATGTACTAAATTGTGTCCTTTTCCTCTCCAGACGTACGCTTCACTCCTTCTTGAATAGGATCTACTATCAGATATGTATGGATATATCATGCCGTCGTCAACAGAACTTTGTTAAAATATATATATTGATAGATAAACATGCATGAAGTGTGAACGGTACTGTGTGAATTTTTGAGCCTTTAACTAGCATTTTCTGAGCGTCTATTTGTTTCAATAGCTGGTATAGTAGGCGGATTCTTCTATTCAGGATGATGTCTTATAATACGTTTAACTTATAATAAATCTGCATTGTTGTATGATACACGGACTCATGATAGAGATACAGAAACGTTGAGTTGCAAAGGTCCTTATAGCTATATCACGACAACATTGACCTATCATAATTGCGAGAATTCATGGTATGCTTATATCAATTTTTTATTTGGTTTTAATGTTATAACTAACGGTAATATTTTCGGATGAAAGGTGTCTTCCAAAGTTGATATTTTCTATAGAATATGGACTTTTACTGTTCATAGAGCATGTGAAGACAATGTCCCACTAAATGTTAGCTAGTGTCCTTAGCTTACTAGTTAAAAGATAAAATAAATGTTTTGTTTCAGTATTTACCTCTCATATGTTATGAATGATTCATGGTCACTTATAAACTTAAGCTGGATTATCTTGCTGGTGGAAGTTTATGCTGAAATCACTACAACTATGTAAAAAACATTCGTGCGAATTCCCTCTGCAACCGAATTAGAACAGTGCCTTAGCATCTTTTGAAATTATTTTCCTTTTGTACGAGTACTGTTTTATTTGAAATAGCCTTTGTACCCAAATGTTTGCATTGTTTAATACCTTGTGCAAAGATTAGCATATTGTTGACAACATGCTTTATGTCGAAGACTTTTAGAAATTATTCCATAGATCCAATAAATATTTTACCCATTTAATGTTACATACGTTGTAGATTAAACATATAAATAGTAAAGATGAAGTTGCGTTTGTAATAGGTAGCTTACTTCCTTATGGAGATTTTTGTGACAAATAAATGTCAAAATAGAGTTGATATTCGTATCTTCTATAGCTTAATTAGCAGTTCAGAGACAATGTTTGATTAAGATATCTTTGCACAAATTGACAGAAACCTATTCTTGGTGGAATGGACAATAGAATAAAAATCATCGTTGCGACGAATTAAATGGTGTTGATCCTTAGGCTATGCATGATATCATAACTCTGGTAATCAGTGCAATAAGATCAGGTACTTGTAGACCGTTAATCTCAAGCATCTGCTCATAATCATGTCCTAAACTGCCAATTTTCATGTTTTTGATTTGCACAAATCAGAAAAATTGCCCCAAAACTTGGCATGGCAACAATCGGTTTTGAGTAGAAAGAAAGCTATTTTGAGGGGGTGTGGGCCAAGTACTATCACTGTGCAAAATATGAGCCAAATCGATTTTTTGGACCCCAGCCACCATTGTTTGATCCTTACAGACATTTGCTCTTAAAAACTTAGACAGACCATGCTTACCAAACTGTCATATTTAATTTTTTGCGCTTTCTGCCTCAGCAGGGATGTAATGCTTGAAATGCATAGCCGTGTCTTTGTGATAGACAAACAAGTCATGTAACTGGAACAATATGATAATTGTCAGTAAATGCGTCCGTACATGGTCCCGGGGACCTATTCAGGAGCCTGCTCCTAGCGACTAACAGGCTGATGCAACGAGAGATCGTGTAACATGGCTGCCTCTGTTCACAGAGTATCAACAGTAATACGATCCACGTCCGACACAAAAGAATGGAATTTAGCCTTTTATGAACCGCTTAACAGTAACGATTGAAAAACAAAATATTTTGCGAGCCCGCCCATTGGCCGATGCACAAAAATATGGATACCGGTTGTATAAATCATTCGTACTCTATCCCGGCCACATTTCAATGTGTGAAAATTGTTCCTATTTGTTGTTTATTAAATAAAATCCTTCACACAAAAGGTAGCCGTATCCATTCTGTCACCATTGACCTTGTTTGGCGTCATGACGAATGAGGAAGTTGTTTTCCCCCACTGGGATTCGGGGCTCAACACGACACCTGTTGATTTACATATAGCGGGGATTTCTGTCTATCTAAGCGTTTGCGGAGAGTAAAAAGCTTTCCTGTCCTCTACAAAGAAACCATGGGGTGGATAGGACGAGTAATCCCGCCTCTATTTATCGCCTGGCTCTGTCTGGTCACCTGTGTCGTCGGTAAGAAAGACATTTTCTTAACAATGTGCTTACCATTCCCACGAAATACGACTCATAGCTCAATTTTCAAGATATGTTCGTATTTGCCACTGTAATAACGTTGCTTTGTAGATCGTCGACTCACTCATTATGTTGACAATAAGTATGTAATATTTTCTTTTACCATCTACCCGAAATAATTATTACTCAATCAATCTCTCTAAACTTAGACCGAGGAGCTTTCTCTACAGGGGGTGAGTGAAAAGGATCGGCTTGTATAAAAAGAAGGATACCGTTTTAATAAGTACTCGTAGACGTGTATGGTTGGTTTCTCCTGAATCTAGATTTTCAAACGGCCTACCGCCTAGACACTTGGTTGGTGGAATGACTCAGTTAGCTCCTTTTGTCGTGCATGCTCGTTTAACTGGTATGTTTTTGAATGTAATTCTCGTTCATTTCACGTTTCGTATCCAAAACAAGAACTCCATTGTGACCTTTTGGTAGTACCTGGTGCGGAAAGAAAGACCTTGCTAGACTGAATACGGCTTAAAATTTGTAAAAGGGGAAGGGTACTGTCCAAGTCCATTGGCGAGTAGGACTATCGAATATTTTGGCGACGTTCGTCTCAGGTACAACCCCACCACAGGACTGTGCGGACCTGTTCGCCACCGGAACCCGTCAGAGCGGCATCTACACAGTCGGCGAGCCCAGTCCGTACTGGGTCTACTGTGACATGAGCTTCCTGGGCGGCGGGTGGACAGTCCTTCAGCGCCGCCAGGACGGCTCCGTGGACTTCGCCAAGACTTGGGGGGAATACCAACAAGGTTTCGGTGATCTGGACGGAGAGTTTTGGTTGGGACTAGACAAGATTCACACACTGACTACCGCGAAAAATAACATTCTCCAGATCGAGCTTGAAGACTTCAATGGTGAGAGGAGGTACGCGCGATACGGCACTTTTTCAGTCGGGAATTCGAGCGGTAATTATGTGGTGTCTATCTCTGGGTACAGTGGAGACGCAGGGGACAGTCTCACTAACAGTGGTAATGACGGACGAAACAACATAAATGGAGTAATGTTTTCTACAAAGGATCGTGACAATGACGCCAACAGCGCTCATTGTGCGTCTTTATTCAGCCAAGGCGGTTGGTGGTACCCTGTCAGCTGTTCAGAGTCCTTTCTGAACGGGCGGTATAACTGTCATCAGACTTCAGTCTCCTGTGATGCGTCACAGGGTGTCGTCTGGGTGGGATGGGGAGGTGCAAGCTACTTCTTGAAGAAAACAACCATCATGATCAGGCCTGCTGACTTCACAGGTAAAGGATATTCTGTCCACAAATATGTACATGGTAGTGACGGATTGAGTGGTAATTATGTGTCATTGTGTGTCATTCTTTTCCTCGTTTATACTGTGTTATTGAGGAGGTCCTAAAGTCGTTGAATGTTTAATGAATGTAGTCTCTTGTGCAAAACGCTGAATGTAGCTAGTCTCCAGCGAGAAACCGCTGAATTGAGAGGAGAAATTCTAAAAGCATTTTTTTACGTCTAATAGGTATTAACCATTGCCCATTTAAAATTTAAGGTAATTCTTTTTAATCAAGATCTCTTCTTACAGATTATGTCTGTTCCAATTACAATGGCATGTAAATTTGTTATGATACCTGTTTTTCACATCAGGCTCAGACCCACCCCAGGACTGTGCCGACCTGTACGAAGACGGAATCATAGAAAGCGGAGTGAACGCCGTCAGCGATCCTCGCGTCTTTGTGTACTGCGACATGCGGAACTCAGGCGGCGGGTGGACCCTGATCCAGCGCCGACAGGATGGGTCCGTTGACTTTGCTAAGAACTGGGCAGATTACGAACAGGGGTTCGGAAATCTTGATGGAGAACACTGGCTTGGGCTGAACAAACAGAACCAAATCACGGGACAGAAAACGTACATTTTGCGAGTCGATTTATCAGATTGGGAAGGTCAGAGTAGGTACGCGACGTACAGCAGTTTTAGTGTTGGGGACAGCAGTACGGACTACCAGGTCAGCATCAGCGGCTACTCAGGCGATGCCGGAGACAGTCTCACGAGCGGCGGTAGCCGTTTTGATATAAACGGTTTGAGATTCACAACCTCAGACAACGATAATGACCCAAAAAGTGGTAGTAATTGTGCGCAAAGTTTTGGTGGCGGTGGATGGTGGTTTCCGGACAGTTGTGGGTACGCAATGCTGAACGGACGGTACAACGACTCGGGTAGTGCACAGGGTGTGACCTGGGAAAGATGGAGAGGCTACACTTACTCTTTGAAGATGGCATCACTGAAAGTAAGACCAAATGACTTTGCAGGTAAGATGGATTCCGCTTGGTATCCTGCTTTGTTGAGATATCATTTCATGTTGAGAAAACGCAGTGAATGTGTATACATGAGTATTTAGACCAAATCCATGCACTCCAGCTAATGAGCGCTATACATAGTACATCATATTAGAGCACTGTCCTGCTCTGACACATGTCACTGTCTGAACGGAAACGCCTACTGCAATCACGTGACCGGGGCGTGCTTAGGCGGATGCCAGGACGGGTGGGCTGGGAGCGATTGCCAAACAGGTAACATTATTGCTAACCCATTTAAAGTGTAGGCACAGTTAGCAATGAGCTAAATGTAGTAAGATCGTAGATCATTTAGAATTGATAATGTATGCAGTAATAAAGTTGAGGTAATCTGCATCTCCTTTGAATTCATGAGAAATGTAAATGAAATGAAGTGCACCATGCAAAAGTTGTATAATTGTAATTCATGGCGCACCCACACAAAGCCAAACCGGAAAGATGTCCAATGCCACACATCAAGAAAAACAAATTCACCTTTGAGTTGGAACTTTTCCTATAATCTCAACATCCTTGTCATTTTCTTGCATTCAGTCGTATTATGGTAATTACATTATGAGGTTGACATTGCTGTATTTAAGTAACTTTGTCTTTTAGTATCAGTCCCTCCACAGTTTGTTCAGCCGACACCTGCAGGCGAAACGAGAAAATTAGGGCGAGCCCTTACCTGGACATGTAAAGCTACCGGAGATCCCCTTCCGATCATCACGTGGTGGCACGGCAGTGACAAACTTACAACAACAAGTACAACACAGACGGGGTCAGGCGTCCAGTACACTGAGAGCGCATTTACTATCAGTGCTGTTAGCTTCGACGACAATGGGACCTACAGCTGCGTAGCTGGTAACATCGGGGGATTCGAGATAGCTACGTTCTATTTGACTGTCCAAGGTAAGCTAGTCATCGAGATCATGAAAACAACGTCATTGGTACCATGGTGTTATGTTTGTTTGCAATAAGCTGGATGCTATAATACTATGTGTAATTTCTTAAACATTTACGTACTCACCTGGGATGCATTTTGTCTTTGCCATATTATAAATGTTTGTTTAAACTCAAATTGATTTATGTTGTGTTATGAATGACAGTTTAATGGCTAGCAATGAATACTTGTCAGGACGATCAGCTTTTTTTGTTTCAGATTGCACACCCGGAGAGTTCGGACCCGGCTGTACCGGTACCTGCCACTGTGCGAGTGGACGTTCTGTATGTGACGTCACGGACGGAGTCTGCTCTAGTGGAGGATGTGAGGCTGGGTGGAAGGGGAGCAAGTGTCAGACAGGTATGTATGTCAAAGTTAAAATTTGATAGTTTGATTTAGTCTAATTCAAATTACCTTCGCCGAAAGGTTATATTTTAGGTTCGGCTATACTAGTAGGCGGGTAGAAGTGCTAAGATAGGACTTTTAATATTATATGTTATGTGAGTAGACAACATCGTGAATTGATAAGAATATGCAAATGAGGACCTTCGTTGCATAATGAATGATCATTCCTAAAGGTAAACATCCTTTGGCGACGGTATGGGGTCGTGGAACCCTAGTTAGTACTTCGATTCTTACAGGTCATTATTCCATGCTCCTTTCTTTCAGTCTGTATGCTCGGTGAGTCTGGTATAAGCTGCCAACGGTATCTATTTCACACGAGCCATTCTTTATATTTTTAGCTCTTAATTGTTCAAATATACTTCAAACTTCACAGATGTAGACGAATGTGATACCGATACCCACAACTGCCACATCTACGCCACATGCTCCAACAGTGAAGGGTCCTTCAACTGTTCGTGTAATCCTGGTTACCATGGGAATGGTACATCATGCACAGGTTAGTCATCAGAAAGTTGTTACTACATGTTTTATTTTACCTAGCTATAGGATCGTATGGAAGGATGCATAGAGATTATTTGGCAGACAGGCTTCTTTTTCACGTACATGTAGACGTACACAGCTTCGACTATATTACTTTAAGATCATGCTTGCATTTGCTGCGATTGTCTGTTAAATACCAAACCTGCGTATTATGTGTTCTCCGTGAAGAAATTGTATTCTATTTTGTATTGCAGAACAAAAGACAGTTGGTCTATCATTGGAAGGGACCATCGTGGGTACGGTTGCAGTTGTCATTGTCATTGGTGCAATTGGAGCTGTCGTTTTCTATTGCAGGTATCACAATTTACTGCAGTATTTATTGTAGATCTGGTCTATTACAATTACTGCACACCTCGACAATATCTTAGTACTTGGTAGGAAGTTGATATTACCGTTTCAATATCATGATGTGTCTTTATGTCTAATCTATATATTGTGGTGATTAGATTCATATGCCAGAAGGATTTGTCATACCCCACGATAATTCGAAAATGAATTCAGTGTGTCATTACATTTCTTTTATGGTGAGTCTATTAATTGTCTTTTTTAAAACTTGGCATAAAGATTGACCTTTGCCTTTGCAGAAGAAAGAATAAAAACGTTCCCAAACGAAGAGACGTGCCACTGAAAGACATCGGCGATCAGCCAGGGACAGGTGGTGCTAGAAATGAGGCATTTGAACAGGAAAATGGCGTGGATACAGCTGTAAGTATTTCCCAGCTTATATCAGTGATGTAAATTTCATTTGCCTTTGAATTTTATTTTTCAATCAGTATACGTTTTCACTGTGTTAGGTATTGAGTCCAATGATCTTATACTGTAAATTATGCATTGTATTGTATTGTATTAACTATGTATGTATTATGATAGTGTAATGATTTTATTGCAGGTTATGTACTGTGTATGTTTGTCTGTATTTGTGGGTCAGCCGTTACCTAGGCTGACCCAGTGTAATGATTTGTCTCATTGTCAATAAATCCAAATCCAAATCCTATATATAACTAATAGTTTACATCTATGTTCATAATTCATCAGATACCCTTTCCTTCTCAAATTACATTTTTGTTCACTCAGATATCTGAACGTCTATCAAGCCTTACCACAGTTGCAGACGTACAAACGTTTCTAATTGACAATGGCCTGCAGGAGTGCGCAAGAGCTTTCAGGGGTATGATTAACATTCACCATAAGATAAGTGACATATTCCTTCGCCGAATATCCACGTCACCATAGTGTTAAGTAAAGTCATGGAATAAAATTCAAATATTTCTTCAGATCTCAATAAATGGCAGCGAGAGCAATGTCATAACGTGACAATGTCGTAATAGGCAGAACAAGGTAGATTTGCTGGTAAGAAGCATATTAAAGACTGTGCCCAATATTGACGTCTATGTGTCATGTGCAGAGAATGACGTTGACGGAAAGGCTCTACGCCATCTTGATGACGCGATGATGAAGGACCTCGTTCCTATGGTCGGACCCAGAGCGCGACTTAAAGCTGTGCTGCAGGAGCTAAACGGGTCAGGAATACAGGTATGCTACGGTTCAAGATATCAAGTGTCTGACGCATACATTACTTTGTTAGTTTGCCTGTTTTCTTTCTCATTTACACCACAACCTCATACACTGGAGCATTTGTTGTTACAGGTTTCGTTGGAGTCACCGATCTCTACCCTCAACTTCTGGGAAATCCCCCGGTCCAGTCTGAAGCTGGGCAGGCGGCTCGGTAGGGGACAGTTCGGGGAAGTTCGCCTTGGAGAAGTCCGTAACCGAGGAGTGACGACCAGTGTGGCTGTCAAGACTTTAAGAGGTAGAAATACCATATGATCTAGGCTAATTTTTTCTACAACAGTAAATGATTTGCTCCCAGATTATCAAATATGCATTATGTACAAGGTTACAATATACCAAGGTAACATTTGGGATCTGACGTTTCTTTGTAAAAGGTCAAAAATACCATTACCAACGTATGTAGTGACCTGTCGTTTTGGTGATGTCAATATGGCTTGTTTGAATTTGTCAGACTCCGCATCTGACAGTGACAAGAAAGACCTGCTCGGAGAGCTGGAGATCCTGGTGACTGTGGGTCGTCATGACAACATCATCTCCCTGGTTGGAGCATGCACCAAAGACAGTGAGTTCATCAATTTAGTTTTTTTTTCTAACTTTAAGAATCTAACAATAGGTACACCTACATTGATGAAGGTTATGTAATTAAGTCCCCATCTCACTGGACCCGCGGCACGCTGGCGGCGTCGCCGCGTCTTAAAATGGATTTGTGCTACCCTTGACTTTGTTATGGAATATAATTCAAAACGTATGGCCAAAAAGACAACAAAACACACAAGGCTTAAAAAGATTTTTTGTCGATGAAATTCGTTGAGTGTTTTGTCAATTGGATTGACCGCAGCGACGCCGCTAGCGTGCCGCGGGTTCAGGGGGAGGGGGCTCAAGACCTAGATCCTCCCGTGCCGTGATGAAGGTTAGGCATCCAGATTATAAGATACCTAAGAAAATAGTTACTCATTGCCAAGCAACTGGAGAGACTTGTCCAACTAGTTGCTTGAATAATAGGTACACTTAGTAGTATACTTGATAAACTCATCTATCGCTAATCACACCTGTCCAATCCCTCTAGCTCCATTGGCCATTGTAGTTGAGTACGCCCCTAATGGCTGTCTGAGGGACTTGCTGAAGACCAACTCACCTGAGGCCATGATCAGGAACTCAGAGTACGAGAACCCGCCTGCTTCAGCTTCTGAACTTCCTTTGGAACAACTCATCCAGTTTGGCATCGATGTAGCCGCGGGGATGAGCCACCTAGCGGCTATGCAGGTAAAATATCCAAACACTCAACATCTAGTTGTGAGACATCGTCGGTATCATATGTATGGACATTCATTACAAACAGGGTACACACCTTTCAATGCATCTTTGTAAATGTTGTTAACACCTGAGTGACAATGATGAATGAATGAAAGACCTTTATTGTACATTTATGCTTAAACAAGCTAAGTACAGGTCATGGTGATAAGCAAAGGACTACATACAGTGGTGATAATATAACGTAATATAATGTGATATCTTACTATGATGACAAAGTTCATTTGCTAGCAATGATTTGAATTAACACTGCTACAAAATCCTCCCCACAGTGTGTTCACCGTGACCTTGCAGCAAGGAACATCCTGCTTGGGAAGAACCTGGTGGCTAAGGTGTCCGATTTCGGACTGTCCAGGGACATCTTTGAAAGCGAAGAGTACGTAAAGACTGCAAAGGTAAGGGTTTACGAGATATAGAAAACATGGTGAGTGTACAAACCAATGATTGGGCGCTCTTTCATTGCAATCTCTGATCTTAGATTAGATGTAAGTGATCGACAACTTTATGGAATAATTGGACTACAGATAACAGTTGACATGGTGTATTCCTATCTCAGAGCAAGCTACCGTTGCGGTGGATGGCCTATGAGTCACTGTTCTACAGTGTGTACACAACCCAGAGTGACGTGTGAGTATGATGATTTTCTATTCTACGTGTCACTGAACATTGAATATTGTATACGCTTTTATAGGTTTGACATATTTATCAATATCACAACATACCATCAGGTTCAATAGCCAAGTTATTGGTACTAGATATGATACTTATTCATACCTAATGCTGTGCTTTATCATGGTAACATACTCATATCACATACAACGTAATATCGCTTTCAACTAACTATATGGAGAACTACTTGGAGTTTTTAAATGATTTATACTGGAATGTGTGAATCACGAAGTATGGACCACTTTTTTCCTTTTTTCTGCTTTGTAGCTGGTCGTTTGGAGTTCTCCTGTGGGAGATTATGACCATGGGTATGTATATATTCATATTTTCTACACTAAAATGCCAATTTCACAAGGAAAATAAAGAATATATGAAAGAAATAAACTCTCGGAGAGAAAAAGTGGGCTTAGTCCAACCTGATGATGATTTTGATGATATATAAACTTGGTACTGACCTTCTCTGAGTTTCGTCGTATCGATGTTTACATTCGGATTAGTTTTGTTTTATCTAACTGATGTATTAAATATTTTATCCTACATGTACATGCAGGGCATCTGCCATACGAAGGAATGAATGGTAAACAAATGATGGATATAATCAAAGGTGGCGGCCGATTGGAGAAGCCATTGCACTGTCCCGATGAACTGTAAGCATACCTTCAGTTATCTTAAATATAATGTTTTCACATTGCTAGCATGCTAAGCTCATTTTAAACTCTACAACATACATCATTTGTTAATGCTAAGAAAAAAAAGATGTGACAAGCAAAACATCCCTAAATTTAAGAGTCACTTTACATAATTAATGTACCTGCACAGCTTCACCTTGATGGAAGACTGCTGGAAGACTCTGCCAGAAGACAGACCATCCTTCCCTCAGCTGAAAACCAACCTGGAAAGGATTATTCAAGGGCACAAGGTACGTACATGTAACAGTCTACATACAACTATGCCCTGTTCAAGCACGCAAGGCAACAACAGTCTACAGATATAATCATTCCCTGTGAGCCTTTTTATGTACATCATTTTTTATGTATCGGTAAAATAGATGAACTGTTTACCTACTTTTCAAAGGATTGATCTCTGCCTGGATGCCAAATGTGTCATGTCTAATGTTCTGATCATCATTTTGCGAGTGGCCATAAACATAAACATCTATATTTTCATGCTAGATTATGTTCTGTTCAGATGTACTGAATTGTATTATTTTTCTTCGTCAGACGTACGCCTCACTCCTCCATGAATAGGATCTACGATCGGATATGAGTGGATAAATCATGCTATCGTCAACGTACAGCGTTTTTGAATAACATATATGAATAGTAAACCAAACACATACATGAAGTTTGAGCGTTGATATGTAAGCTTCTTAACACCCATCTAGCAAAATATGAAGCACATTTGAATATTTCTTGTATTTTGACAGCGAATGTAAATATGTTTTTTGGATTGCGAAAAACCTGAATTGCAATCGATAAGTATTTCTAGAAAACTTTCTACAAATAAATGAATCTCTTAAATGTACGTTGGCAGGCTTTACTACGACACGTATCGTTCATGGAATGTTTAAACAGTTGAAGAAAGTGCTTGTCTTTCCATTGTTCGAATTGATTTCATGAATGTATTCACGCCTGTATATATCCAGTAGCAATTTTCTGGAAGTTAGCCAGCTTGGTACATTGTGTAAGTTGACATTGTGGATCAGGTGGATGAGTTTGGGTCTATCACAGGAGTTACGTTAACAAACAGCACACGAATAGAACTCAGAACTTTGCTTCTAAGCCAACTTTCAGACTAGTCAAACCAAGAATAAACTCTTTGGCAAAGTCCTTTAGAAACAGAACTACATCAGTATGGAAACAGTTGCCACTGGCACCGCCGACCGCTCATCTGTAAGATCCAAAAGAGCCGGACTCTGCGAACTGTCGTCTTCATGGACGTGATCACGACTTCGCCAATGATATTTTAAAACTATTTTCATCATGTAATAGAATATTTTTTGATGTAATTGTGTGAAAATATTGGATGATTGTTTGTTGTTATTGTTGTTTTTGTTGGTTGTAATAAATGTTGTGTCAAGAGACCATGAAGGTTATCGGTGTGCCCTTGAGCACACCACTTATTGATTTTCTTTGATAAAGGCTCAAAGTCTGTTTATGTCAAAGTCTGTGTTTGTGTTAATGTTTGACGGAGTTCAGGTGGTCAGTATTTGTTCTACGTCGCTGCGCGCGCGCACTTTATGGGTGTTATCCCAAAGTTAGCGGAACAGAACAATATAGGTTCCTGTATATTACGTAATCGAGCGTCTTCCTGCAGATACATTTAGTGTGAGATGTGAGTATCTAAAACTAAGATCACCATGCGATGCCTAAAAGGACCAGTGTTCATGTTGTTGATCTTTTCGTCTTTTACGCAGGCGTCAGCAGGTGAGTGGTGAACCTATCAAGATCTTCACACATTGATTTTAGATACCAGATAAGTCTGAGATATACAGGATCTTACACAAAGCTAGCTGTACATACACTACCCATTGTTTACTGTCTGTAACTTGTAGTAACTAAGACCATTTCAAAAGGTTACCCAGGTATAAATATATATATATATATATATATATAGAGAGAGAGAGAGAGAGAGAGAGAGAGAGAGAGAGGGAGAGAGAGAGAGAGATAGATAGATAGATAGATAGATAGATATTCGCCAACATTTTTTCAGTACCTGCTCAACCTTGCATAACCTATGTCCTATGATATGCGTCGTATAATGTACTCCTCTACATAACTTACAAAATGCCAAATAATGAAATTCCCATCATCTCCCACTAATGATTTATTACGGTATTTTTGATCTTATTCATAGAAAAAATGTATAGAAGATACGATGATTTTCATTCCAGAATACACAGACCTGTTTGACCACAGTTACAATAAAGTTATGTCTGGAAATTATGACCATGAGATCAACGATATCACCGCTGACGGGTGTGCCGAGAAGTGTCTGAAAGGAACCACTACTGTACCGGAGGGGGAGTGTTTGTCCTTTGACTACTGGAAGTCACAGAGCAGATGTCAGCTACGCAGAACGGCCAACCAGTCACTGGTTAGTGACGACAGGTTCGACCATTACAAGATGAAAGGTAGAATCAGTCATTACCTGCACGTAACGAAGATTTAAGCATGCCCAGGGTTAATGCTGTAATCTTGATGTTAGAATTTGCGTTACTATATAAAACAGAAATCTGTTAATATAAACTAATATTAATAATAAACACATAGAAGTAAACATTTTGGAAACTTTGCAAAGTGTTATTGTCATGACTCTCACAAGAAACTCTTCAATACATATACATTTTCATAGAATAAATTTACAGTAGTATACATACAGAAAGAAGAATTGTTGAAGGGCCAGTTCATGTAACAAATCATCTTTTACTTGGCTGTAGTCAGATCTGAGAAAGATCTCAGCAGTTGTTTAAATTGTCAGTTTATTTATTAACAAAAGTCTTCTTTGGAGCATATTTATGGTACAAATCGTCGTTCATACATCTTTCGTCAAGCCTACAGGATACACTGATAGTTGTATGTATTTACTTGACAGAAGTATTTGTCCTTCAGATATTCTGAGCTTCTTCACCGTGTACCCTTATCATGTCCTACCCGGACACGACCATGCTGATGTCCGCCCACAGACTGTAAGTCCCCGGATCTGCATCCTGCAATGTTTGCTGGGAGGCGGTGGCCTCTCGGTAGGGTCCTGTCTGTCTTTTGACTTGGACGGTCTGGGTCATGGACGGTGCCTGTTGAGTAGAGACAACCAGGTGACAGCCGGAAACGCACTGGCCTACAACCGAAGATTCGATCACTACCGACGGAACGGTAGGTTCAACTGATTCTGGTTTTGACTGTTATGTATTGCTTTTCTCTCTTTATTTCTTTATTGTTTTTCTCGACCCCCTCCCCCCCCCCCAATATCAGAGTCACAGACATAATATCGATTTACAGGTTAGCAACTACGTTTTATACTTCTAACGATGGCATGTCTTCTCTTGAAACCATAGGGCTCTGTATTCCGAATCCCTGCGTTCACGCTCACGAATCCTGTAGGAACGAAGCAAACGGCTACAACTGTACCTGTGATATGGGATGGGAGGGAGACACTTGTGAAACGTTCCCAGGTATTTACATGTGACAATAGATCCTTCTACAACAAAAGTCAATGAAGAGTTTATTAGTTATCATGTAATTAATATCAACTTTAAAAGTTGCCCTCGACTTGAGCATTCGCAGATCATTGATTTATATCCTAACAATTAGGCGGTCATTTTCTCATGTTTAGAGGGCTCCAATCTATAACTGATATAGACAGTCTTGATCAAACATGCACCTGTACTATGATACAAAGGTTACTTCACGAGGCCCACTCAATCAATATATCATGTTTTAATGAAAACCATGGATAAGGGGCTTTGTTGAGTGATGTTATTAGACAACTTAGGCTACTCTACTTTCTTCAATCACCAGATTCAAAATAGTAGGATTTGTAAGGAATTCAACATGTTGAATTTGTATGAAAACAGATCGACATTTTTGTCATTATTGTACGAGGAGCTCCCATGAAATTCCTACCTTGTTTGCCAACAGACGAATTCTTCTTGTTTTTTGTGTGGTGGTTAAAAGAAATAGAATACAGACAGATCAAAATAGATTACGACGATGGCAATTAATACCCTTACATCTTATTTCAAAACTTTAAAAACATTTTAATATATTCAGATGTAACTAATGTTAAAAGAAATGCCCCGCCCCTGACAAAATTCCCACCCTTTTATAGAGACGTAGTCTTGGCCTTGCAGGAACGTCGAGGGGAGAGGGAGATCCTGTTGAAATATATAAGGATAGAATTCGGTCAAACAAAAACTTAATGATGAAAATATGAAATGAGGACCGCATGATTTGGATTAACTTATGTATGTAAAACACCGATAGCAAAACTCAATAGCAACTAGAAAGGCAACATTTGCGAGCAAATACAGCATGTTTAGCCATACTCCTCGCCATGCAAAAAATGGACTTTTTCATAATCATTCCAGCTCAAAATTGAAAGAAATAATTAAAGAATCCTCCCCTTGCAAGAATGGGATATTCCGTGCCATTTCCATGTAAACCAGTCGAAAAATATCCGCTGAAAATTACACACTTGCGCATAATCAACCCAGTTCAAAATTGAATTAAAAAAGATCAACCCCAGGGAAGAATGAAGTTTTCCATAGTATACATATGAAGATTTGACAGGAGACGAAGGAAATGACCAAAAACAACATATTTGAGTCAATTCAAAGTCACCGAGAGGGTTTTAATATAATATTTGTAATATGTTTGAACTATTTTGATTAAAAGAATGTCTAAGTCACAATAGTTCTAAAGTGTTCAAACAATTAGAATTGAAACTTATAACATGTTTGAACTTATTTCACATACGTTGGAAACATTTCGAACGTAACTACACAAAAATCTCTTTATTTAGAACAGTTTCAAACCATCTATCCAAATGTTTCAATGTTCGAACAATTTGTAACAAAATATTTTCACAATTGCCCTCATAAACGAAGGTGCTAAGTCCTCCTGTGTGTTTCTGCCTATTTTCGGTGGCCGCGCTAGACCACCAGCGGATTTGTTTTGACGGAGCGTCACCCGCGCGCGACGATGTACACTGTTCGGCACCGCTAATATCCGGCATTTTCCCGCTCCAAAACACTCCACAAGACCCACGTTTTTAGTGTTTTGCCTCTTGTGCAACACGATTCGATTTGCATTACTAACGGGACGAAAATGATAGAAAAAATTCACCCCGTCCCGGCGTCCGTCCCAAAAACATGAACGACATGAAAATATATTTTCTTACAGATTCAATCACGAAAATCAACAGCATGGGATTCCAAATTTTCGCAACGGCCGACCATTTATCATGGTTGAACTTCCTTCCAAGGCGTGCGATAGATAAACATTCCCGGCACATAATAGTCACTAGTACCAGACTAACGCAAAAACGCATGTCCCCAGTGAGACCATGTGTTTTGCGCGGCATGCCCCGAATCCGTCTACCATTGCTGAATGTAGCCCGATTCATAGAGGTCTATTTTGTAAGCATTATTTCATGTACCCCTCAGCGTGAGAATTCCTTGTGCAACACTTCGCTACATTATATGTTTAAGTTTCCCCGGCCCCGCGCACCGCCTACCACCCGCCTTTGATCATGTATGAAGTCGGCGGCAGAGAGAGATCATCAATCAATTTTGACAGGAGTGTCGCGCCAGTCTGAGGAGAAACGATCTCCCGTGTTGTGTTGAAGAATTTGGAGTTTGAAAATATCTGGAATAACTAATGCTAGAATAAACATTCACAAAATCATTGATTTAACTTGTTTTCTGTTATAAAATTTCCTAAACTGCAATTTAACCACTGAGTTTAAGGGAACATGGTGTTTTCCCGATAATCACGTTAAATGTTTATGTCCGGTCTTTCCTCCTCGTAAGCAAACTTCTAGCTTGGCCAGGTGCAAGGCACTCGGGGTCAATGACCTGTAGGTCATATGTAGTATTGAAAGTGACAGAAGTGGCAAATATTGTCAAGAAAGCCCAAAATAAATCGTTCTGAATATATGTATGCCAAAAATGGGAATGTAGTCCTTTAAATATTTGTTCAAGCCACATATACAGCAAATTTCAGGTCATTCGGTTGAAATACCAGGGCGCAGGAGGCCAAGATATGCTAAAAATAGCCTAAAAACCTCAATAAAATCACTTTCAAGGTCAATATCAAAACAAGGAAAAGAACGCACATTGGTTTTTGCCTACATTACCTCTGTACCAAATTTCAGGTCATTTGGTCAAAAAATGACAGAGATGAATCGATTTGAAGATTTGACAGGAGAAGAAGAAGAAGAAGAAGAAGAAGAAGAAGAAGAAACATGAGAGAAAACAATATGTTTAGCCATACTTATGGCTAAACATAAATATTTGCATTCCCTCTGTCTCTCTCAAAAATTGTCAACACTACTTCACAAACTTACTGGGACAGTTTATTTCCCAATTTAAACTGGAAGAAAATATGGAAAGCTCAAGCCTTGAGTATGAAAGAGAATA
Source organism: Branchiostoma lanceolatum (assembly GCF_035083965.1). NCBI lineage: Eukaryota > Metazoa > Chordata > Leptocardii > Amphioxiformes > Branchiostomatidae > Branchiostoma > Branchiostoma lanceolatum. The sequence goes on from NC_089732.1 coordinate 11,482,606, forward strand.
TGTTGAAAGAATTCAACAGCAAATTACTCCACAAAATCCTTCCTTGCAAATTTTTACTCCACAAATGGAACATAGTATATACCATTGGGACCATTTATAGCCCGAAATGTGAGATATGTAACCAAGAAGATAACAACGTACATAATGTTCTTTGAGTGTACAAGGTTAAATGACAACTGGGAAAAAGTTAAAGACTTTCTGAAAATGGCATTAACAAAGATATCAATAATACAGCACATGTACTCTTTGGGGATAACTTACATGTCACCCTTGGCAAAATATGCCATTTATCTAAGTATCTTGGCTCAGCTACAAACTTTTAAGGCAATCTTGAGTCTCTTCGAAAACATAATGTATTACATCTGTATACAACTCAGAGTAATGTTGGTGTACATTTCATTGAACAAGAAGTGTAACATACTATGTGAGAATACAAAATACCGTCAAACAACGACTTACTGTTGTAAAGTAATATACCTGTATTGATTCTGCTGTGATAACAGCACATTGGTAGCTACTCACATGTATATGTATTACTAGATAGCCTTATGCTAAGATGTATTAATTGACATCCACATCTGTATACAACCTTGTGCAATGTTGATATGCATCTCATTGAACCATTGAACTCGAATGTAAAGTTAAAAGAGACTTATAATGTTAACTCTACTATGATACCAAAATTAGTTGCGATTATGTTGTATGTATTAATCACGATTGTTCCACAGCTGATGTGCACCTAACTGAATAAAGTTGGAAAGAAACATCAACGGAAAACCCATAGCAACAAACCCATATCAAGATAGCAAATAAAGTGTCCATCACACACAAAGAAATGGAAAAAAAACCTGCAGAATATTGAAACAAATTCAAAAATGAGAAATATACATCGAATCTGCATGAGCATTGGCATCTTATTTTCCAGTAGTACCTGAAAAAAAGATTTTTGGTTATTCATGAGATAAAGTATGACTATATTTGCCGTGTTTCACTCTCCTTCAGGTATCATCAGCCCACAGAACTGTGCCGATCTGTCAGCCATAGGAATCCAAGCCAGCGGAACTTATCTTGTAGGCCACCCTCAACCATTCCCAGTCTCCTGTGACATGGACACTGATGGCGGTGGGTGGACGGTCATACAGCGGCGGCAGGACGGGTCGGTACCATTCAACAACACCTGGGACGTGTACGTGCAGGGGTTCGGTGACATAAGTGGAGAATGGTGGTTAGGACTGGACAAGTTACACGACCTCACCACACAGACACAGAATGAACTGTACATTTATTTAGAGGACTGGGAAGGAGAGTCCCGATACGCGCGGTACAGTACGTTTTCTGTGGGAGATTCGGACAGCAACTACACGGCAACACTTAGCGGATACAGTGGGGATGCAGGTGACGACTTGACTCCAACTGACGGGAGTGGACGCCATAGCATCAATGGCAGACAGTTTTCCACAAAGGACCAGGACAACGACGACAGTGATTATCATTGTGCATCTATATTTGGACAGGGGGGATGGTGGTATCCCACAAGTTGCGGTTGGGCCTTACTGAACGGACGGTACTTCACGACTTGTTCCACTACAACCCCTCCCTCCTGTAGTACTGCCGACGGTATTGTCTGGAAGTCCTGGAAAACTTACAATTACTCTTTGAAGAACACAACCATAATGATCAGGCCGGTCAGTTTTCCATGTAAGTGTTCGATGAACATTTTCTTGTTGAGTAGAGTCGGGTAGAGCAGATAAGATAAAAACAGACCAAGAGAAATGATTGGGAAATATTAGATGTCATTAGTTAAACATAGATAGATAACTGTTTTGTATCATCAAATCATCACCAATGATTTTGTTTTCTTTCTTTCGTCAGCCTCTTCACTAGACACATGTCAGAATAGAGGAAACCTGACGCTAGGCACGCCGGGAAGTGGAGTTTACAACTGCATCTGTCCGGCTGGATTCGAAGGGACGTTCTGTCAACTGGGTTAGTGCATTGATACATAACGTAGAGAGGATACCAGTATGTTATAAACTTTATGTTTTCAAAACTATCTCAATATGTCTCCTGGTAGAAAACTCCAAAACGGTTGTTGCATATTTTAGACTGTGCTGACAAAAGCAATATTGACGGATAAGCTTTGTGTCTAATCAAATCGAGATGTAAATGGTCTGACTGGCTTCATTACACTATTACCAGGCCTTATGCCTTTTCTGTAGAACTGTAGCCAAGAGGTGTCGATAGTAACATCGATGATGGCTCAGTCTATCATTTTCTCGATTTGATAATAAAAATTTCATCCAAAATTCTCTTTCATCCTTATCTTAGACTACAGATAAAATCCATAGTAAATGTACTTACCCCTGTTTCTGACTTAAGCGTGTAATGCTGGTGAATTTGGACCCGGATGTACCGGTACCTGTCACTGTGCGAGTGGAGGTTCTGTATGTGACGTCATGACTGGAGTCTGCTCTAGTGGAGGGTGTGCTGCTGGGTGGAAGGGAAACGACTGTCAGACAGGTGAGTGTCTTTGTGCATTATTAAACAAAATGATACATAAAACGCTGTGTATTTTAGGATGCTTATGTCAAGATGTACTCAGGCATCTTACAAAGTACGATTTAGCATGAAATGAGCAAAACCATTGTTTGGATGCAAATTAATTTCCCCAAAGCTACAGTCACAAACAGTACATGTAGCCTACATATCATTCAGTGTATGGTAACTACGCCTTTTTCGATTCTTTATACACCCCACACGCATGACAATGTAACATTTTCCGAGCTTAGAAAATAAATAAGCAGTGACAAATGCATGAAATATATATTATGCTTTCGTGAATTGTCTTGGCTGCTTAGAATGAAGGAAAAAAAGAAATCATTATGCAGGAATAGAGTGATGCAACATTTTTCATACTTCACTTTAAAGAGTGCAGCCCCGGTGAGTTCGGTCCAGACTGTACCGGTACCTGTCACTGTGCGAGCGGAGATTCCGTGTGTGAGATCGCGGACGGAGTCTGCTCTAGTGGAGGATGTGCGGCTGGGTGGAAGGGATACGACTGTCAGATGCGTAAGTAGATCAAATCATAATTTGGATTGACGTTAATGAACAAGCATGAATGATGATTTTACTTGATTTTTTTTTAACCATCACAGCCTGTAATCAGAGTGAGTTCGGACCCGGCTGTACCGGTACCTGCCACTGTGCGGGGGGCAATTCCACCTGTAATTCCACCACTGGGGCCTGCTCTGGGGGATGCGCTGCTGGGTGGAAAGGCAACGATTGTCAGACTGGTAAGTAAGGGCTTTTAAGACTATGGAAATTATGTCAAACAGGTGAAGACATGCTTTGCGTGTTTTGTTTTGTTTTGTCTTGTCTTGAAATTCTAGCTGCATCAACTTACGAATTTGGGTCTGACTTAGAGTTTTGTTTAGTTTCAATAAAATGTCAAGTATGGTATTGTACAGTGTTTTTTTACACCTGATTCAGTACATCCGACTTCAACGTTATGTTGAACACAGCGTGATATTGTTCAAATGCATCTCCGACCTTTCAGATGTAGACGAATGCGACACCGATGCCGACAACTGCCACATCTACGCAACATGCTCCAACAGGGAAGGGGCATTTTTAAGGCATACCATATTGTCTGTTAAACGGCATGTTTTGAAGAGATTGTATTCTATTTAACATTCCAGAACAAGCTGGGCTACCTTTGGTGTGGATCATCGTGGGTGCCGTGACAGGCGTTATTGCCATTGGTGCAGTGGGAGCTGCCGTTGTCTGTTTCAGGTACGTGCTTTAGAATTGTTAGGTTTATATTTTTGGTAGATTTGGCATATTACAATAACTCCAAATACGTACCGACAACATTTCTGCACTGAGTTTAATCAAAGCTCTTGTATCCAGGAAAATGTTTCGTCCCCTCTAACACACCATACCATAAGGATTTGTCAGACCCTAAGAAGAAAATGCAAATTCTGTTTAATGTAGTATAACATCTTTACATAATGTAATATGTTTGATTACGCTTAGTTATTGATTAGGTTATTTTGTAATTGTATATTTTAAAATGGTCATTATATCTGATGTTGGATGTACCTCTGTGGGGTGAGAGCTGGAAAAGGCATCATAGCCTGTTCTCCCATTATCCCTTCCGCATTTGTGGTGAATTTTGATAAACAGATAAACAAATGTAAGCTATTGATTGATTTCATTTTTCTTAGATAAAGTAAAAGTAGCTGCGTTTTGGCAACAGTTTGAAACTATTCCGAGCAAATGGTGAACCTGCCTACAGGCCTGCCTACGTGCACAGGCCAGAAACTGGCCCCTTGCTTTCCAGGTGGATCCTCCAAGAAGTCCTGTCCCGTGCCCAAGCCTCTGCTTCCCGCAGGTTTATGCCAGTGTCCTTCACAATCTGGTTTTTCCATAGTGAACAATATTGCTAAAAACCTTTGTGTTTGCAGAAGAAAGAATAAAAGCGTCTCCAAACAAAGAGACGTACCACTGAAAGACATCGGCGATAAGCTATGGACAAGTTGTGCTAGAAACGAAGCATTTGAACCAGAAAATGACGGAGATACATCTGTAAGTATTTCCTAGCTCAATAACATTTGTCGAAGATAGTGGAGCTACTTCAGTAGTGATTTCAATTGCACGATAGCCTTCACTAGTTGGAATCTGATGTCTCGATCAGGCTAAGTTTTCACTTTATCAAAAATGTTGGTGTCTATTTGCATGGTTTATTTGATGCTCTGTCTTTTACAATTCTAACATTTTTGTACCCTCAGATTTCTGAACGTCTGTCAAACCTTACCACAGTTGCAGACGTACAAGCATTTCTGATTGACAATGGCCTGCAAGAGTGTGCAAGAGCTTTCAGAGGTATGATTAACATTCACTATAGAATAAGCGACATATCTTTTTGCTACGTTCTCACATCACCAAATCAACACGTAAAAACATACAATAAAATGCAGTATTTCTTGTTCGATTCAAACAAGGGCAATGTGAGAGTCATAAGAGTCATATGTAATTTGCTGGTACTTGGCATGTAAAATACTGGAGAAATTACTTTATATTTATCTCTACTATATTTATCTAGAGAACGACGTTGACGGAAATGCGCTTCGCCATCTTGATGACGCGATGATGAAGGATCTCGTTCCTATGGTCGGACCCAGAGCGCGACTTAAAGTTTTGCTACAGAACCCCACAGGGTTAGAAATACAGGTATGTTACAGTTCCTGATTTCGTACTTTGTTCGCCTGCTTTTATTCTTGCTTACATTATTGGCTCTACACATATGCTTCAACATTTGTCGATGCAGGTTTCGTCGGTGTCACCAATTTCGACCATCAACTTCTGGGAAATCCCCCGGTCTAGTCTGAAGCTGGGCAGGCGGCTCGGTAGGGGGCAGTTCGGGGAAGTGCGACTCGGAGAAGTCCGCAATCGGGGTGTGAGGACGAGGGTAGCTGTCAAGACTTTAAGAGGTTAAAACCTTTCTAATACTTTCTGGTCTTAAAATATTGACCGCTTAATATTGATTTGATTATGAACTCCCTCAGTCATGGATACATCCTTTAAGATGTTATCAAAATGTCCAGCCTTATTGTTTTGTGGCCTGGCATTTGTATGAACATACAAATATAAGCAATACCATGTAAACGCATGTAGTGACCTGTTGTGTTGTGAATGTGCTTACACAACTTACAATTCAATTTGTTAGACTCTGCGTCTGACAGTGACAAGAAAGACCTGTTGGGTGAACTGGAGATTCTGGTGACTGTTGGTCGTCATGACAACATCATCTCCCTGGTTGGAGCCTGCACCAGAGACAGTGAGTTCATCAAGTTTCTTAACAAGCTTTGAGACTTATTAGGTAAACTTACTTGCTAAGATTATTCATCGTTATTCACACTTATATGTCCCCTCCTTTCGTCTAGATTCTCTAAGCATTGTAGTTGAGTACGCCCCTAATGGCTGTCTGATGGACTGGCTAAAGACCAACTCACCCGAAACAATGAGCGATACCTCGGAGTACAAGAATCAGCCTATTTCTGCTTCTGACCTTCCCATGGAACAACTCATCCAGTTTGGCATCGATGTAGCCGCTGGAATGAGCCACCTAGCGGCTATGCAGGTAAAATATCTTAACAATCATATGTAGTAGCAGTTATAATATATCGAGATTCTATTCATACCTTGCATGTCACATTTGATACACCACATGAAAATGACAAACATTATAATAGATAGCTTTATGATAATTGACAATTATGACAACGTTTCACAGTGTGTTCACCGTGACCTCGCCGCAAGGAACATCCTACTTGGAGAGCATTTAGTGGCGAAGGTTTCTGACTTTGGACTGTCGAGGGACATCTTCGAAAATGAAGAATACGTCAAGAGTACAGCGGTAAGGCTTTGCGAGATCATTATTCAAGAAACGATTCTGACGACCATTCTCTCGATCATAGATTTGGGGGATTTACTAAGCTCTTTCTCTACCAGTCTGTGAATCAGATTTCATTATCTAAAGCACTTAGAAAAATAGTACACATTATCATAGGAGCTCTCGAGTTTTGTAATAGAGATGTAAAATTGTATTTTAAAAGTTATAATTATGCTTGGAATCATATGAACAGTTGTTTTTTTTGCTATAAGCGTTATAAATCTTAATAGAATGATTAGGACTACAGCTGCCATGATTTTCCTATTTCAGGGCAAGCTACCGTTGCGGTGGATGGCCTTTGAGTCCCTGTTCTACAATGTGTACACGACTCAGAGTGACGTGTGAGTTTGAGCATTTTCTATCTCCATTACCATTGTCTGTGACAATACCAGTGAAAACTGTATTCTAGGGGTCTTACATACATGCATATGTCTCAATAACACAGGATAGTAACCCTTTCAGTAATGAACTACCACACAATTATTGCATGATGCTAGAAATGATTCTGATATATATCCTAATATTATGTGTTACCATACTATGACACAATAATTATCACTTTTAACCAACTGTGTATGAGTATGATACACATTATTCTCTAAAAGTTTCTTGCTTTCTATTCTGTAGCTGGTCGTTTGGTGTTCTCTTGTGGGAGATAATGACCATGGGTATGCATGTACTTTCATTTCTAATTTCAAAATGATAAATGTATTGTTGTCTGAAACTTGTCACAGAAAATCGGGAATATATCAGAGACAGGAACACTTGGAGAAAAAAACTGTTGAATTAGTCCGAAAGGATGATAATTTTGATGATATAAACATTTAGTCGTGACGTTCTCAATGTTCTATATTTTCGTCGTTACAATGTACACATTTAGATTTGATTTGGATTTTGAATTTGGTATAAAATGTTCACCTTCTGTGCAGGGCATCCGCCATACGAAGGGATGAAGGGTAAACAAATGATGGATATGATCAAAGATGGAGGCAGGCTGGAGAAGCCATTGCACTGTCCCAAAGAATTGTAAGTATACCTTCATCAACCTCTTAATTATAATGTGTCGGTAATGATAAATGAATAGCAAATACATTTTAAACTCTGCAACATGCATCACTTGTTACTGCTAAAGAAATGCTAAAACGGGGTACTTTACAAATGTACCTGCACAGCTTCGCCTTGATGGAGGGCTGCTGGAAGACCCTGCCAGAAGACAGACCAACCTTCCCTCAGCTGAAAACTAACCTGGAAAGGATTATTCAAGAACATAAGGTAACATTCTATGCATATCTATTCCCTATTAGTCTGTTCATGCACATTATGTCTGCATGTTTTCTGCCATTGGTATAGTAGATGATCGTTTACCGTCCTTCCCATAGATTCATCTTTGTAATGATGCATCGATGCCACCTAGCCTGTATCACGTCAAGTCCACTGATCATAATTTTGGAATTACACATAAAATCTATGTTTCTTGCTTGATTTTCTTCTGTTCAGATGTACTAAATTGCCTCTTTTTCTCCCACCAGACCTACACTCCACTCCTCCATGAATAGGATCTGAAACGGATATAAATCGAAAGCATACTGTTGTACTGTTGTCAACAGAGCCATTTGAAGAAGATATATCAATACATGGTAAAACATGTAGTACAGGAAGCTTAAAGGGTGATATGTCAACGTTACAGGCATCGAGGAAATCATTTAGAACATTTCAAAATGTCTTATACTTTGTCTGCATACGTAAAATGTAGGCATTACCTTTGTTGGGTTGTGGACTTCTTACTTATAAACTATTCACATTTCTACAAATACGTATGTATTCTAAACGTACTCTGTTGGGTTTTGTTGTTAGGCAAATGTTTGCTGAGATTTTCTGACTGTACCATGCAATTGCATTGTGACGTCAATTCTATACCAAGTAGAGTCCGCTTTGCTTCCGCCGATTTACTAGTAGTAGGCCATTTTTTCTGTCAATGCAATGTATTATGGGAATAAACCTGGATTATTGTATGATTTGAAAACTGTGTGATTTTTGAGTCAGTCAGTACTGATACTGTACAAACTACACCATTAAAATACCCAGAAAACGATCTGCCGGCTATTTTTACGTCTTACGCCAATTGTTTTACATCCGTATAAAAACCTCCGGAGAATAGCTTATGAGCCTTGACATGCCACAGTATAGAAACTATAAGTATTTGATGCATAAAGCGAGTGGGAAAGCGGTATTCCTGTTATTAGTCGAGTATATCTCGCAATTGCTCTCCCTGTAAAGCAACAGTTCGTTCTAGTTAATGATTAACCCCTATAGCACCTGCAGTCTTTGATCTTTACCGTATTTGTCTAATGTCGTCATTGGCGGCCATACTGCGTGACCTCAGGAGGATGTTACTACAGTAAAACTTGCCTATGTGTAGGAATCGTGGATTCTAGCTAATGGTGACCATTTTCAGTGGTACGCAGAGTAGTTGCCTGCTAATACAGAAAACTAGGAGGCCAGTATCATAGTAGAACGTCCTATCTACAACTGACATGGCTTTTTGTGCTCTGGAGTTTGGACTGATTCTTGCATGTGTGGTCGCCCTCTCTGCAGGTGAGTTGTTTTTCTTTATTGAGTTCGCAGCAATCACACTCAAACAACGAAATTTCAATTTTGAATAGTGGGCTATTACAGGGTCATACCACTTTCAGGTAATACGCATATCTGTTTATACTAATAAAGAGCATGAAAAGCTTAAAAAGCACAGCAACAACTAAGTTTTATTCGTGATATAGATCATTATTACACTGCTAACAGGGTAGTCAAAAACATGGCGCTTTTTACTAATATCTGCCGTCTGTTAAAAACTAATTGAATGCTGTGCTGATCCTTAATAACAATGTTGTCGTTCAATATGTCACTTCGATGTCAACGCTATGTCATGATATTGAAGTACATGAAGTTGCCGTCTCTCATGGTAACAAAAAACATGTGCCCATACAGGTTTCGTCCCGCTGGACTTCTTTGACCACTACGACGGCTATGCTCTCAGTGGACATAACAATGAGGTAATACCCGGGATCACTCCGGCCAAATGTGCAACTTTATGTCTACAGGGAACTACAACCGTTCCCATAGGAACCTGTCTGTCTTTCGACATCGACAACAATGGAGCAGGTGCATGTATCCTGAGCACGGCTAGCAAAGACACAAACCCCTCGGATTTCATACAAGGAAGTCTGAAAACTAGATACGACTACTATCACAAGCAAGGTACGCTACCTCCTACCTGTATATCATTTGATAGATCCGAGAGGCTATTTATCCTCTTGTGGAAAACAAAATGTGACGAGGATTTTATTCGTCGAAGAAACGTTGTTCCCTGTTTATGTGCCACCCATATTTACATTTGAACCACATTTTGAAAAAGGATGTGCTTATTACTTTTTGAATCAAATTTTCTTTTTGGTGCAAAATACCGTTAACAAACTTTGCTTGTCATAGCAAAATCGATCGAAGGTTATGTAATGGCAAGTAGAAACTGACTTTACCCCTGTATTCATATAAAGCTATGGACGTTCTCCTGTGTATTAAATCATTCCCATTTGAATGTTTTGATCAGACATGCTTCAGTTCTTCGATTTCCACGACGCAAAAGGCTTAGATGGCCACAACGATGCAACAATCTCCTCCGTCAGTGACCCTGGCGTCTGTGCGCTGCACTGTATCCAGGGATACGGTAGTGTAGCAGCCGGGAGCTGTAGGTCCTTTGACATGGACAACAACAACAACAGATGCATTCTTAGTGTGAGCAACACAGACACTCCTGGTGCCTCACTTGCTGACAGCAACCCGGCGAGCAGATTTGACTACTATCAACGGAAAGGTATGCTTGTGGTGTTGAACCATCCGGCCATTTTCTGATGCTACTGCTCTACAGAAAATATTCCTTTGTATATAACAGCAATGACCATGATATGTTTACGTAGTGATCCAAGTATCCAACAAAGGGCAATGTTATAAAATTGATTGAATTCAAACACAAGTCTATACGTTTAATGTTGTCCGTAGAGATTGACTTCTGCGCCGCTGCTCCCTGTGTGCATGGAACCTGTACAAGTGAACTGGACCGGTACAGCTGTTCCTGTGATACTGGATGGGAAGGGACTGATTGTGATACAGGTTAGTGTTGTCTGTATGAACCAATAACCGCAGCACGGACTTGAACACAGCTGCAAACAATGAAACTCGGTTTCAGTAATGATTTTCATCGGAACTTTAGTTGTTTTTTTTCTCTTTGCTCAGATGTTATTAAACTTCGATGTACACTAGCAGAGTAATCTTATTCAATTCTTTTTCTCAGCATCTTTTGTCATGTAATTTACAATTCCTTTCTTTAATGATTCGATAAAATCCGAAGACTTGCTAACATAATTTTCTGAATATACATTAAGTTCGATGAACTTGTTTCTCTATAGATGTAAACGAGTGTTCTCCAAACCCCTGTACTAACGGAGGAAGCTGTACTCAAGGCTCCCCTGGAATCTACAACTGTACGTGCACGGCCGGATGGACAGGGGACAACTGTGAACAGGGTGGGTAACATTACATTACATTACATTGTGTAAACAGTTCTTCATGTCCACTCTGCTGCCTATAGTGTTTTAACATGTTTGAATTTTTCACAATGCTGTGAAGGGTTTAAGTTGAGTCATATTTCAGATATCAACGAATGCGTCCCAAACCCCTGTGCTAACGGAGGAAGCTGCACTCATGGCCCGGAGGCATCAGGAACCTACAGCTGTACTTGTACGGCCGGGTGGACAGGGGACAACTGTGAGCAGGGTGGGTAAACGATTTGGGGTAGCTTTCATAGCAAGATACAGGGGGTTACTTTATTTTGTCCATTTGGCAGGTAATTTTGGACTTCATTATTGCATAAGAGAGTCTGTCGTTGAATTTGATTTGGGAATGTTTGCTTGGGAGGGGACGAGGCAATTTTGGAAGGACCCATTTTCCCTCAATGGCGATTTCAGAACAGCCAATTTTGCACGGGGATGTAAATAACTGACGTTTGAATACTAACTGCTTTCTTATATCAATTACATCAATGCTTGCTAAGGTTAACTGCGATTAGTTCAGGGAATGTCTTTGTCCTCAGATATCAACATTAACGAATGTGACCCGAACCCCTGTACTAACGGAGGGAGCTGTACTCAAAGCTCCCCAGGAACCTACAACTGTACTTGTACGGCCGGGTGGACAGGGAACAACTGTGGACAGGGTTAGTGATGATTGAATTCTTTATAAACTTGCATGTAAGTTCAAACAGCTCCAGAACTAGCTTTAGTAGTTCCATTTGTGGTCAGAGGCCCATTCAAAATTGTAAAACATACATTGTGCAAGAGAAGGCTTACAGACATGGATAGCCAAACGTTTGTTTATGAATTGCCTCAGGACAATGGCAACTTGAACTTCTGCAAACTTTTAGACAGTATATATTCAATGGATAACTATATTTTTTACAAAGACTTTGACCAACGTTCTTCCACACATATGCATGTTTGCTAAGGATTTGGTATATGTACCCATCCATTGGAAATATAAAGGGACAGGTTCCAATGTTTCTACCTCTAGCCTGCAGCACTGGTGAGTTCGGCCCCAACTGTGCCAACACCTGTCACTGTGCGGACGGAGATTCAGTTTGTCCCGCCGACACCGGAGTCTGTAGCAGTGGAGGGTGCGCCGCTGGGTGGGAGGGGGCCAACTGTCAAACGGGTAAAGACCTCACGAGGCTCACGTCATGTTTTGTTTCTGTTTCAATTTGGCATTTTATAATGACAAGCAATAACTTGCCTCTTTGGGCTCTAATTTTGTATTTTACTTTACATATTGCAGCTTGCATACCCGGCAAGTTCGGGCCCGGCTGTTCAGGTACCTGTCACTGTGCGAGTGGAGGTGGCGTGTGTGACGTCATGACTGGAGTCTGTAGTAGTGGAGGGTGTGCTGACGGGTGGGAGGGGAGCAGTTGTCAAATAGGTACATATATATCCATATTTCAGTAAAATAATTTTTCTCTTTTCACTTCACTTAATCAGCAGAATTATTTGCAATTGAATAAAATGATTTTCCCAAACCTAGCCAAAATGAACCCTCTTGTTTGCTACTAAACCTTTAGTGTGATTCTAAGAAATAGTTGTACATTTGAGATAGCTACCTGATTTATATTTACTAGTAACACTTGTGAAGACACCAGAGGTTGCAATTGTCAAAGAAAAGTTGTCAGAGCTTTCAGGGATCGGGGATAGTACTGAGATATTTACGTAATCTACATTGGAAATATTTACGTAATCTACATTGTTCACATTATGTACATCTTCAATTTTACAGCATCTGATGTGGACGAATGCAGTACCGATGCCCACAACTGTCACATCTATGCAACATGCTCCAACACAGAAGGGTCCTTCAACTGTTCATGTAATGCAGGCTACCAAGGAAACGGTACATTATGCACAGGTTAGTTATCAGACATTGATCATGATGTATGAACATTATTTGGCCAAGTATCTTATCCATTGTCATGCAACACTTTGAATTCATGCTAAAACTATTGGAAACCATTTGATTTAATTCTAAACCTGCATATTTTCAACCGTTAAACATAAATATTTCCAAATGCTCTTTCTTACAAAATTGGGTACATTTCTTCCTAGAACAAAAGACAACTGGTGCACCAATGACAGGGATCATCGTGGGTGTTGTGGCAAGCGTGCTTGCCATTGGCATAATTGGCGTCGTCGTGTTCTATTGCAGGTATCTGACATGATCTTTTGTTTTTACTTTATTTATGCAGATATAATGTATACGTTTAGACATCAACAATGTATTGGCACTGATATTGAACATTTCCATGTTTAAGAAAATGTTAAAATGTGTATCCTGACATGTTGTGACTTTTCAATTGTTATCAGATTAATGTAATAAGAGTTTTGTACGACACGAAGATGACAATAACATTTCGGGCAGTTGTATTAAACATTGTTTTTTGTTCAGCAAGGTAACAAAGATGAAGTAGCATTGATACATACTAGTATACAAATACACTAGTAAACAAACAGTTACATACAAAGAATCTACTATGGGAAAACATAGCACTAAGTGAGCCGTCGTGGCCCTTCCCTCAAAACATAGCATTCTTTAATAGCCTTTTGTCTATTGTGAATTAAACCAAAATATTGTACATGTCTTATAAGCAGCCAAAGAAAGGTGACAATGAACGCAGAGTGATGTCTGTTGCCAAATAACTTTTTTTATTGCAGGAGGATGAAGAAAAAAAGAGTGCCAGATCAAAGGGAAATGCCACTGAATGACATCAGCAATAGGCCAGAGACATCTGGTGATAGAAACTTGACATTCGATTTAGAAAATGGAGAGAGTACAGAGGTAAGTATTCATTGAGTAAATAATGACTATTGTTCTTCTTGTTGTTGATCTCAGTTGCAATCTCCTTCAATCGGTTTCTTCCAAACAGGACACATTTTGATATATCATCATTTTATATGGACTGCATTGTAAACCATTGATTCATATTGTCATCATCATTCAGACAGCCGTGCTTATTCCTCTTTCTGTTCCCTCAGCAATCTGCACGTATACCAAACCTTATCACAATCAAAGACGTGCAAAAATTCCTGAAAGACAATGACCTACAAGAGTGTGCAAAAGCTTTCAAAGGTACGTTGTGTATATTAGTTTCAAAATGGATGGTGCTTTGTTTGGCAATATGTTGAGTGCAAAGGATGTGATAGGTAAAAAATACAAACTAAAGCATTTTTTATTTATTGCATTATTTGTTACGTGGTTACGTGGAGGGTGCTCGTATGAGATTCATGTTGTAAAATACTCCATGGATCCAATAGCAGCTCGAATCGAGCTAGCTATAGTACGAACTACATAAGATACTCGCTAACATATCTGTCAATTAACATTGACCTCTTTGTCTCGTGTGCAGAGAATCACGTTGACGGAGAGGCTCTGCGCCATCTTGATGACGCGATGATGAAGGACCTCGTTCCAATGATTGGACCAAGAGCACGACTTAAAGCTGTTCTGCAGGAGCTCAACGGTTCAACTGAGCAACAGCTACAGGTAAAAGCTTAAGACGGCTAAAATCCTATATATTCAATATTTCTGGTTTATCAGCCTGTTTTCATTCTCATTTACATTATTGCCTCCACATACGCTGCAACTTTTGCCATTACAGGTTCCGTCGCAGTCACCGATCTCTGCCCTCAACTTCTGGGAAATCCCCAGGTCCAGTCTGAAGCTAGGCAGGCGGCTTGGTAGGGGGCAGTTCGGGGAAGTTCGACTCGGAGATGTCCGTAACCGAGGAGTGACGACCGAGGTTGCTGTCAAGACTTTAAGAGGTAGAAACTCACCTTGTCTTCACAATATTACAGCAGAAACTCTTTCTGTCTCAAATTATCAAATATGCATTATATGCAAGGTTACAAGGTATCATGGTGCCTAGCACCATTTGTTTGGGTTCTGACATTTGTTTGTACGGTCTGTACCATGTAAATTTTGTAGCGATATGTTATGTTGTTGATGTCAATGGTGCTTACAGGACATACTGTTTGCATTTTTTAGACTCTGCATCTGACAGTGACAAGAAAGACCTGCTTGGAGAGCTGGAGATCCTTGTGACTGTGGGTCGTCATGACAACATCATCTCCCTGGTTGGAGCATGCACCACAGATGGTAAGTAATATGGCAGAAGGGTGCTCCGTTGCTATGGATATTCATCTTATCATTCGCTAGTTCTCATTTAAATGTACACATTTTGTAACTTCCGTTACCGTTTGAAGTTAGACATTCCTGACATTAAGATTTGCCACATATAAGGTGCCAAACTGTCGTTTATATGACGACTTAAAACTTTTCTGGCTCTTAAAAACGGCAGTTTGGCACCTTCGATGTGGCATATCTAAATGTCAGAAACGTCTTACTTCAAACGGTAATTTTACATCAAGATCAAATTTGTAATATATCATACTTATTACCATTAAGAGAAAGCTGGTATTTTTTCTGTAACAGAGCCACACCTATTGCTCAATACAAAGACAATCAGATTGTATCCAAGGTCTTAAAATTGTATAACCTGCCAATTTTGATAGGACCTTTGATGATAGTGGTTGAGTACTCCCCCAACGGTTGTCTGAAGGAATGGCTGAAGACCAACTCTGTTGAGAACAACGCAGAATCGGAGTATCAGAACCAGTCTGCATACGCTTCTCAGCTTTCCATGGAGCAGCTCATCCAGTTTGGTGTCGATGTGGCCAGTGGAATGAGCCATCTAGCTGCCATGCAGGTCTGTTCTGTGGACTGTCCTTGTTTCATTTGTTACTTTTAGTGAAAGACTTCTAAACTTTTCAATGAGCTAAAAAAAAGCATTTATCCATGCAGTGTATCCATCGTGACTTGGCAGCCAGAAACATCCTTCTGGGAGAAAATCTCGTCGCCAAGGTGTCTGACTTTGGCCTGTCACGTGACATCTATGAGGACAGCGAGTACGTCAAGAGCACACAGGTAGGAGTTAAATCTACCAGTAGAACAAAAGTTGGATGGGAATAGATACATGTGTATAAAAACAACTGCATCATTTGCTTAAGAATCTATGTTCAATTACTAACTAGTTCATTATTTCAGAGCAAGCTGCCGTTGCGGTGGATGGCTTATGAGTCACTCTTCTACAACGTGTACACAACTCAGAGCGACGTGTAAGTTAACTTCCCCTGTCTAAATCGGTGACATATTCATATACCTCCACGTCAGTCTCACGGCAAGCATAAGATTAGCATTGTTGAAGCAAAAAAATAACTTAAAGGCGGTCTTAATTATCAATTTCGTGCAATCACAACTGGCACAGAAGTCGTCAATGCACTTTGTAATACTAGTACCTTAGCTTCCTGTACTTTATCACCACATTGACACAAATAACAATCTGTGACTATATTGTATTACAGCTGGTCTTTTGGAGTCCTTCTTTGGGAGATTATGACAATGGGTAGGTATCTGTTTATTTCCTGTACATGTGTTGGCAGCTGCAATTATTCTGAATCAAAGATGAACTGTAATTGCCAACACACACAAATAGTTGTACCCAAATTTTTGACTGATCAATTGCAGTCTTTGTCATGGATTCAGCAATTCACTATTTCTGAGGCGTCACGTTATGAAGATAGACACGTGACTCGATGAGCAGTGGATCACAAGTAGCAAAAGGTCTATTATACATATAACATCTGTGTCATATTACAACATTTAGGTAAGCTTCCGTATGAAGGGATGAAGGGAAAAAGGATGATGGACATGATCAAAGTTGGCGGCCGACTCGAGAAGCCAAACAGTTGCCCAGACGAAATGTATGTATGTATGTATGCATGTATGTATGCATGTATGTAAATTATGTATGTATGTATGTATGTGTAGAAAACATTTCAAAATCATCTTCTTTTTGAAGGAGCAGGCATCATGATGATTTGTAGATGAATCATTATTGGGCGTGAATTTCCTTGAGAGCAAACTTTCATTTATAAAGATGGTAAGCTCAACCAATTTTGACCTGGTCCATTGCTTTAAAGAACTCTAGATACCATTACACATGTAGCTGTGTAACCTGGGGGAAATGTTAAATAAAGTTTAGTACCTCTCTTTTTTTTTAAATTGAAATGTTAATGTTTGATAAGGAAGTGATCAAGCAGTTAGGAAACCATGTTGCAAACCGTGTTAAAACACCGACGAAGTAAGATAAAAACTACATCAAACTCTCCCATTATCTTTTGCAGCTACACCCTAATGACCAGTTGCTGGGAGACCCTTCCTGAAGACAGACCGACTTTTCATGCACTGAGGTCTAGTCTCATCAGGATTATTCAAGGTTACAAGGTATAATTTGAACTTATCAAAGTATTTCATTAATGTGAAACAGATCATATTTATATTTTATCATATTCTTTGTTAAGTGGAATCAATTTTCTCCCCCTCCTAGTTAATGGACATTTTCTGTATGAGTAAACAATCTGTAGTTTGGTCTTATGGAGAACCTTTTAGCACCATTTCCTTGCAACATCAACAGCAGGGATAAATCAACATTTCTTTTTTTCCATTTTCAGACATACGCGTCACTTCTGAAGTAGAGTAACCCAGGAATGAAATGATCCTCAGCAACGTATGATGTAGTTGTCTGTTGAGGACAATGTGACGATGACATACTGATTGGTAACGATAATTACTATTAAGTGTTACATAAACTTATTTGTGTTCGTGTTTGTGCGTATATCAACGTTCATAGGCTAACGAAAGGGACAAAGCTAGACAAAATAGTATATTTGTTCACTGTTGCCTTTGTCCTCCTTGTCTATTTCATTCGTATAAAACTATAATAGTCTGCCAACTCCTGATTTTTTTCAAAATACAATTCATACAAAATATCAACAAGTAACATGGAAGAAAAGTACAACGGAGATTACTTAACAAATATTACACTGAGCAAGGCCACTGTATATGAAAGAAGAAACGAAAAGAGTGTTTCAAAATAGTATTTCTTTACATCATATATTTAAAGATCGTGTTCTAAATCCATGTAGAAGGTAAAAGTAAAGTGATTCAAACGTGATGGACCGTTGTCTGTGATACCTTTCTTGTGGATAATCTGGTAATAGCTTTCGCTTGATCGTTAGAGTTTCAACTTAAGCGGTTATTTGTAGATAACCGTGACGGTGTTTTCTTCCAGCTTCAGAGGGGCAAATGTTGCTTACCATATCAATAACACATAAACCAAACTAGATATCCACGTTTTTATTCCACAACAAAAACAGCCACAAAACAATCATTTTACTGGACCTGTAAGTCAGATATTCATGGAACATACAATGTAGGTCTAGATTACAGAGAAGGATTTGGCAGTTGGTTCCTTTCATTGTGAAACGTGAGTGACAATCAGTTTTGTGAATCACTTTTAATATCAAGAGCAAAATCTTTACTTCCTAATATCAAAGTATAGATTGGTGAAAATGGTCCTTGAAGAAATTTTACTTTGCTACCAGTTGGAAATCGTCAAGACAGAATTAAAAAAAATTTGCCGCAGAATTACAGAGGACAAACAAAAGAACACATATACTCCAGTTCTTGTATGATGATGTCGTCGGCAGGGTGGATAGCGTCCCGATGCCATTGTTGTGCAATTGTCATTTCCCAGGCATCTACAAAAACAACGTTTATTCCGTTAAACATCTCTCTCATCAACAAATCCAACTTACGGGCCAGCCAATCTCCCATAAAAAGCTCATTTCCCATACGCGTGTTGGCGGACTTGATGACCACGAGGGTCTCAGGACTCCTCTGATGCAGCCGTTGAATCGCAGCTCGGATGGCCTCCATCCTCTCTCTGTAGATGTCTACAGGGTACGAGGTGAAGTGAGCCCAGAGGGTGATTCCGACCACGTCGTTTGGCCCTCCTTCGATTTCATCGAGGACATTGGCAATGTACTGTAGGTGGAAGGTCCGCGTCCATGCACAACGAAGAGGTGGTCCATGGGACCGATATTTCACTGTGATGTTGTCTACTATGTCACGAGCGAGCAGAGGTCCAGTCTGGTGGATGGCGTCCGGAAGTGGACTGTCGGTAAGGTTGAGTATCTTAACGAGATGTTCGTACCATTGCCGTATGGTGGAGTCTCCCATGAAATGTAGGGTCTTTCCCCTCAGGCATTTCCTCCATTCCGGCTGCTTTGCGAAGTGTCTGTTGTGACAGACTAGTGAGTTCCAGACGCCTCGATCATAGAATCCGGATATCTGTGGTGTCGGAAGTCCCGGAATGCACCGCGTGCGATTGACCAAAGTGTCCAACCCTGTTGGCAAGCAATATTGCATAGGGTTATGCTTACTATTCAGTGATATTACATTCTCTTTGTGGAACTATTCTCAATCCCTATTTCTGTACTTCTGTACTATATTCTGTCGACAGCATATACACTTCATACACCCGGGTTTGACTAGCGATGAACACAATTGTACAGTTTTAATAACGTACTTTAAAACCCAATTCTATTCTAAATCAGAATATAAACATAAAAGAACACAACATTTTAGGGATTATCTTTGTCTCAATAGCTCAATCAATACGGTTAATTTTACGTCTTACCCCTGTAGACTTTGATCTTGGGGGGAAATCCAGATATGTACTTCTTCACTCCATTTAATCCACTGTAAGAGACGTGCACCGTAGTGAAAAGCAAAATATTAAAAGTAAAACAGAAAAAAAGAGAAATTAGACAAGAGCGACACGATATCTAGCGAGCGACTTAGAATTCTGTTAGTGATTTAGAAAATATGAATATGGGTTTGTTGAGATAAAATCGGGCTGTTCTTAAAATTCTGTGTTGGATTTGGGCTACATGCGTACCCTTGGAGATGACATAATATCGTCTACACAAAAGTATAACAAGACACAATAAAGGAGTGTGTAAGTGTCCTTACCGGCCAAACATTTTTTCTTCTCCGTCTTTAAGAAGCTTGACATTCCTTGGAAGAAATCCGTGGTGCCCTGATATAGTACAAGGAATGTTGGGGCCTTTCTCACAGTACCACCTCACTCCTGCATGCGGGTCGGAGTAGTTACAAACCGGGATGGTGGTGTTGAAGATGGCCGGGTCTACGTTACATCTGGTGTCGATTTTAGCCTTACCGATAAGGTAACGTTTCACAAACATAATCTTGTCGACAGGATGTTCCCTAACGGTTCTTTCTATGACGTCTATAGCCTGACGTGGATGGACAAGTCGGACTATTATGTTCACCTGTCCTGCCCACAACAACCGGAAGGTGGCCGTGTACGTGCCGTTCTGATGGTCCGTGATGATTCCGACGGCACCGGATCTAGTTCCTAGATCACAAATGGTCGCCCGGAAGTAATCACCTACATTTGTGATTACATTTCCTTGTTTGTCTTTTGCCGAGATAACAACTCGTAACGTGTCACCGACCTTGTAGTTTCCACTAGAATGAGACTGCAAGTAAAACTTCAGTTGATCTACATAAATATCCGTGTAAGGTTGTATGGGTCTGGCATGGATCCGGAATGCAGGAGGATTTGGTACGGTTTTCCACATTCTTTCCTGTAAAAGACAAAAATTTGTAATTTTCCAACGCAAGGGTGGGGACTGCGTAATGTGATATTAATCTATCATACTAACTGTCATCATACTCACTGCAGCAGATTATGTCTACAGAGGCGAGGTTTATTTGTATGTTTCTGAGCTTGCTATTAGCATATTTGGTATGTAGTTGCTGATACCGTTAAATGCACGCCTTATAAACTAGAAAGGAATGAATTTTGGCCCGCAGAACAACATTTTGTTTCCTTGTAATCTTGATATCAATATACCAATGATGTCTCTTGCTGTGGGTAGCTCTTGGCCCGAGAAAAGACAACAACGAGTGAATATCTATGAGCGGCTTTCTTTAAGAGTGCAGCTGTGGTGTTGAGATTGTGAACAGGAGAAATAGCATTTATCTTTCATCATATTCACAACAACCCGTATGATGTAAACAGCATAGCATACCTGAACGCTGTACAGCACCAAACTCCCAACAACCAGCACCATGATAGCGAAGAAACAGCATTCTGGTGCGGTCATTGCCCGTTCCGTCTGTCGACTCGCCATGCCCTTCAAGGCATGTTTAAAGATAATGACTATTCGGTATCTGACACAAGATCGTATTTTCTTCACTTCTATATAAACCAGAGCGTTCCAGCTAGCATTTAAATTGACGTGGCAGGCGTTCTTGTCAAGCCAGTAGGCTACCCTTTCAATGCAAGACAGTGGTCTATGATATGTAAACACAGTGTTAACATTGGCTCTCTATAGACAGTAAAGCCCAGAGTTTAGAGAACATCGAGGTTTCATGGCAGCACTATGTAGTGCTAGTAAAAGGTACCACGAATAATGATACTGTTCAGAATACTGCACATCGCGCTTCGCAGTAGAAAGTTTAACTTTTTTCGACTCAAGAAAATAAACTCACCGAAGTTTGACAAGACCTCCGCGATATAACAGATTCAGTTGTATAGGATACGGTACTGTTCCCGACTTCTAACTACCTTTGACCCCTTGTTCAAATTATACCTCTGTAAGGTCATGTGAACTTATATACCAGTGCTAATTATAGACACAGAAATATGATAACGAGCGAGTGTCCTTTAAAGGGTCTTTATTAGCGTTCACTGGGACAAATTGGCTATTTGAATGATATCTTGTATGTGTAAAACGTTGCGTAGTTTTGCAATCTATTAACGAATTATTGGTTGATTGATTCATTAAAAGATCATTTGATTAATTGATTAAGTGACTAAATGAAAAATTCATCTATCAATTGATTGATTGATTGAATACATTTATTGTATATTTTAGCCACGTGCGTACATATAGGTCACAAGAAAAATGTTTGCGAACATACACATACGTATAGAATACAAATGAACGAGTAATAAAAACTTCAAGTACACTACATGTATATATTGACATAGGACAAGTAAAGCAACCCGTCTGTGGGAAAGAGAACATATTGTACAAACGATGTTATACCATATCAATACACAACAGGAAGGACTACTGTGTTACCCCACCCTGAATATGTCGGTTGTCAGTTGAACGCATTTCGACATGTACGTAATGAAATAGCACCAGTATAAAAACGGTTGAAAGCTTTTCAGCTGCATACCATGCTAGGATATTCAAACATATACGTCACTAAGAAAGAGAGGACTTTAAAGTGGTGTGACTATATGATATCGTATTAATCACCCATTTTCCTTTGGTCCAGGCCATACAGTGCTCCCTGGACGATGTCGTTTATGAGTTGCTTATAGTAGCCGACAATGGTTTATGACACCATACCAAGACTCAGGGCGGGTCATCCAAAATGTATTCATCGATTAGGATGTTAACCAGCCTGGTACATGTTGTCTTTGTGGCTCCCTTGATAGCATTTGGTTCTATCACAGGAGCCCTGTATTCCTTTCTTTCCTTTTTCATATAGCCCGCCCGCTCCATATACGGAGCTCATTGGGTTTTGTTTATGTCAAAAGGGTGTTTGTGTTAATGTTTGACAAAGTTCACGTCGTCACTGTTTGCTCGGAGTCGCTACGCACGCGCACTGCATGGATCACAGTAGGAAGTTACACCGAGGTTAGCGGAACAGAACAACAAAACTTCTTGCATGTCTTGCTGTGGATAAATGTTATGTGAGATCCTGAAATTATCATGGGTTCGTATGAGGCACCTAAAATCAAAATTCACCGATGCCTAGGAGGGCCAGTCTTCGTGTTGTTGATCTTTTCTGCTTTAACGATGGTTTTAGCAGGTAAGTGGTGACCGTATTCGGGACAGATTTACACGCACTTACTTTTGATACCTGCTGCTGTTTGCTTTGCTACCTGTCTTACCTTAGCGCGGCGTGAGTTTCTGGTAAGGTCACCCTCTATTCTGATTCAGAAAAGGGATAGCTTGATAAGAGGGCCCGAATTCTAAATCACAGAGCACAATGACATAATTGATCGCTTGCTTCCTTTTAACAGGTCGTCGTACACGTATACGTATCAGACCATTCATTGTCAGAAATTTATCAATACACCCAAAGGTAAGCAAGCTTTTAGTATCATATCTGCAACAGAGGTGAATCATTGTCGAGTATTAACTTGGGGGGGGGGGGGCGTTGGTCGGGTAATGGCATACTATCTAATTATCTCTAGCATTATTTCAGATTTTACAGACCTGTTTGACCACAATCAAAACAAAGTATTGCCGGGCCATGATGATGAGCTGCTCCCCGGTATCACCCCTGAACAATGTGCCCAGAAGTGTCTGGAAGGAACCACTACTGTACCAGAGGGGGAGTGTTTGTCCTTTGACTACAGGAAGGTTTCAGGGGGAAGATGTCAGCTGAGCAGAGACAACAAGGTCACAGCCGGACAGACTGATTATAACAGTCAGTATGATCATTACGAGATGAAAGGTGAGATAGACCTGTCAATTACTCTGTCAAACTCTTAATATTCCACGTTCTATTATCCAAACAACAAAAGCTCGCTTCACTATTATATGCTTATACATAATGTGGAAGCAGCTTTTAAGATAACTTGTGAGAGAACATTAAGTAAATATCAAAATTATAAGCATCCTCCAATCTTAACTTCCTCTGACTTTAAACCAAAACAAACAATTGTGGGTCATATTATGATTTTATCTTCCAAACACCTATAATTCGCAGATATTGTCGGTTTCTTCGCTGAATACACCGATCAGGCCCTAGGCCAACACGACGACGTTATTGTCAGCCCAGCGACTGTGAGTCCCCGAACCTGCGCCCTTCGGTGTTTGCTGGGAGAAGGAAGCCTCTCAGTCGGATCCTGTCTGTCCTTTGACCTGGACAGTCTGAATAGTGGACGGTGCATGTTGAGTAGCGACAACCAGAACACAGCTGGACAAGCACTGGACTCAAACACAAGATTTGATCACTTCCAACGGAACGGTAGGATCAGTCGATTTTTATCGTTTTCTCTAAAGCGGGTAGCTCACTGGACTGCGTCACGTTGGCGAGCTCGCTGCGAACTAAATTGGATTTGTGTTACCCTTGACTATTATTATCATGGGAATATCATCCAAAATGTACATGTATGACTAAAAAGACAACAAGACACACAAAGCGTAAAAAGATTCGTTTTTATCGACGATTCGTTGAGCACTCAGTCGCAGCCAGGTCGCGAACGTGCCGTATTAAGAAAAATGCTGGTACAATTATCATTTTGTTCTGGGTACAGTGTTGGTAACATTATGATTTTGGCATATTCCTTTCTTTCTTTCTCAAATTTTGCCTTTCCTTATTTTTTCATCCTTCCTTCCCTCCTCCCTCCCTTCCTTCCTTCCTTCCTGAATGAATGAATGAATGAATGAATGAATGATTTTTAGGTAATATGGCAGTTCCAAAAACATCCGAGGTTTTTCATGTTTGAACAATTAATTAGTGTCTGTGGTCTTAAAACATTGTATGCATTATCTATACTCTTCATGCCCATTGGTAAAATGTATAAGTCTGCCAAGTTTGCACTGAAACTTATTTCAGTAATACAATCATGAACAATCTCTGACAAGTCATTAAAGATAAATCCGGGTAAAATTTTGATAAGATCAGACGACTAGACACTTTATGATATATTGATGGCTAGTGGCTTTGGAATAAAACAGCAAAAACACGACGGCAATTCTTGTCACTGATATAACAATACAATTACGTCTAGTATTTGACTAAGGCTCACTGGCGTCAATACTGTACAAGTTGCCAGGCACTACAGTTCATTTGTTGCTATACGTGAATCATAATAGACATGATATCAACTCTTCCTCCTATTGTCCACAGACTTCTGTCTCCCCAACCCTTGTGTTCACGGCTCCTGTTCGAATGAGGCGAACGGTTTTTCCTGTACATGTGAGGCTGGCTGGAAGGGAGACACTTGTGAAACAGGTAACGGACCAGCAATCATCAATAAAAGTTGTTGAGGCGTTGTGTGGCTTTGAACAGATTAATCATTAATCGTTAAGCTTTGACATTCCAAGTTATAAAAAAAATCTATGGAGTTCAAAATAGTACCACTCACTTCTGCATCACACAAGACCAACATGAACATTTATGCATGGATTTGTTTGTATGGTATCTAACAAAAAAACTGCGGGAAAGCCCAACATTCTACAATTCGGGACAATAACCTGTATAACGCCAATTCAAACTCGACAGTGTCACAGCTTAGTAGTGTGTGGCCGTAGTTACGTGAATGTTGTGAATTGTGGTCTATGTCTAACCTTCATCGACGAACGATTGATGTACTTGAGTGCGAGTGGCAATTGGCGCATTCGCATTGCTGGGGCCCAAATTTAACAAAACGAACAATGTGGTTCATATGGGTCGGTCCAATAACAATATATGTGATATGTTACAACATTTGACATCAACTTCTTTGCAGCGTGCGACTCGGGTGAGTTCGGACCCGGCTGTATCAGTATCTGCCACTGTGCGGACGGAGGTTCTGTGTGTGACGTCATGACTGGAGTCTGCTCCAGTGGAGGGTGTGCAGCTGGGTGGGAGGGAAGCAACTGTCAGACAGGTAAATTTTGCATTAGAGAATCTACCAAGCTACATTGGGACATCTATTCAATTGGGGGAAATTCTCACCAGTTGTTTTTGCACACATATTGCCACATATAATTGAGTCCAAAGAACCGTTCATCTTCTAATCATATCCATATTCTTCTAATCCTACCTCTAGTCTGCTCCCCCGGTGAGTTCGGACCCGGCTGTACCGGTACCTGCCACTGTGCGAGTGGAGGTTCTGTGTGTGACGTCATGACCGGAGTCTGCTCTAGCGGAGGGTGTGCCCCAGGGTGGAAGGGAGGAGGCAACTGTCAGACACGTAAGAAACTGAAATTGGCATTCAGATTGATGTTACTGCATATACATATTATGAAGGTTTCTAAAGGGTAAGATTATCTCATCATTACAGCCTGCACTGCTGGTGAGTTCGGACCCGGATGTACCGGCACCTGTCACTGTCTGAACGGCGGTTCCGCGTGTAACCCGGAGACTGGAGCCTGTACTGGAGGCTGTGCTGCTGGCTGGAAAGGAAACGATTGTCAGACAGGTGACGTTTTTATCAGAAAGCTTTATTCTGCACATTACCTATTCAAGAGGAATAATTCCCACTATGTTTTGCAAACATATTGTTCCCATATAGAGTCCAAAGAACCGTTCGTAAAAATGTCTACTTATCCTATTCGTATGTTTTATATTCAACCTCTAGTCTGCACACACGGAGAGTTCGGGCCCAACTGTAACGATGCATGTCACTGTGCGAGTGGAGGTTCCGTGTGTGACGTCATGACTGGAGTCTGCTCTAGTGGAGGATGTGCTCCAGGATGGAAGGGAGGGGGCAACTGTCAGACACGTAAGAAACCGAAATTGTCATTCAGATTAATGTTATTTCATATGAATATATGGAGGTTTATAAAGGGTAAATTCATTTCATCATTACAGCCTGCACTGCTGGAGAGTTCGGACCAGGCTGTACCAGTACCTGTCACTGTCTGAACGGCGGTTCCGCGTGTAACACGGAGACTGGAGCCTGTACTGGAGGCTGTGCTGCCGGCTGGAAAGGAAGCGACTGTCAGACAGGTGATAAATGCCCATTGATTATCAAAAGGTGGAAGATTTTATCAAACTGTCTTTTTTTTCGTGTTCATATGTGACCATGATATCAATCTCGACATCGTCAATTCAATATCAACAGTGTCATAACAACGTGCGCATGTATATCTTGTACTTCTCTTGACGGTAGATGTAATTTGGCGCATTCACGTTGTTATGAGCCGGCCATGTATAGCAAAAATAAGTTATCGATGTAGTTTGAATGTAAACTTTCGAACCATGAAGGTGATATTTTCGAACATTTGTACTCAATTTTCTTCTAGGGTGCGAGTCGGGAGAGTTCGGACCCGGCTGTACCGGTACCTGTCACTGTGCGAGCGGAGGTTCTGTGTGTGACGTCATGACTGGAATCTGCTCCAGTGGAGGGTGTGAGGACGGGTGGAAAGGGAACAACTGTCAGACCGGTGGCTGTCTTGTTGCCTTCTTCTAACAAATGATTCATGCATATGTGTACCAAGTTATTGATTACTAATATACAATTTAGATTATTTCCGGACGTTTCGGGTGACATCCATCATCCTTCTTCATGATCAGTGACACAAGAATGAACTAGCAGAACTGATCAGTACTTACATTCAATAAACTAGAAAACCGGTTAAACTTGGCAAAGTTACACTTATGTATGAGTTTGTGCTTTCGCCATGTTCAACCGGTTTTCTAGTTTATTGTATGTAAGTACTGATTAGTTCTGCTAGGTCATTCCAGTGGAATGTAGATTAGTATTGTTTACCAGGATGTCTAACCTTCATCAACAAATCATTGATTATGTTAATTGTCATTATCAAGACATGATAAATTATTATACTATGTACGTGTAGTCAATGTGAGTTTGGTACCCCAAACAGATTCTCACCTGTCGTCATTCATGCTAAGTTGCTACATTGAATCCAATATAGCCTTTGGTACACATACCTGCTAATCTTATCATATGGTGTAACTTTCAGTCTGTACCCCCGGTGAGTTCGGGCCCGACTGTACCGGTACCTGCCACTGTGCGAGTGGAGGTTCTGTGTGTAATATCCAGACCGGGGTCTGCTCTAGTGGAGGGTGTGCAGCAGGATGGAAGGGAAGCAACTGTCAAACAGGTAGAAAGGTTGCGTTGACCGTTGTTTTAGATTCCATCACTAAATCGCTTTCGTTAAAACACCTTCCAACCACGGTGACACGTTTCTTACACATCTATCAGTATTTCATATCGTGTTCTCTTTTGCCTTGACTTGACTTGTTTCAGTCTGCTTCCCCGATGAGTTCGGACCCGGATGTACCGGCACCTGTCACTGTGCAGACGGAGGTTCTGTTTGTGACGTCACGGACGGAGTCTGCTCTAGTGGAGGATGTGAGGCTGGCTGGAAGGGAAGCAACTGTCAGACAGGTATGAAGCTTAATATCTTATATAAAAAGGGCATTTGACAGTTGGAACCTCCCGGGACAATCGGGCACTCATTCTATGCTTTCGTTAAAACCCTTTCCAACCACGTTGACACGTTTCTTACACATCAATCAGTATTTCATACCGTGCTCTCTTGTGCCTTGACTTGACTTGTTTCAGTCTGTACCCCCGGTGAGTTCGGACCCGGATGTACCGGTACATGTCACTGTGCGAGTGGAGGTTCTGTGTGTGACGTCATGACTGGAGTCTGCTCTAGTGGAGGGTGTGCCGCTGGGTGGAAGGGAAGCAACTGTCAGACAGGTGTGAAGCGTAAGATTTAAGCGCATTTGACAGTTGGAACCTCCCGGAACAAGCAGGCACTCATTCTATGCTTTTTCATTTTAGTCTGCTCGCCCGGTGAGTTTGGACCCGGCTGTACCGGTATCTGTCACTGTGAAAGTGGAGTTTCTGTGTGTGACGTCATGACTGGAGTCTGCTCTAGTGGAGGGTGTGAAGATGGATGGGAGGGAAACAACTGTCAAATAGGTCAGTGGGTGTTTTGAATGTCAGACTTCCAAAAAAACTGCGAAGCTTAACAAATTGCATTCGGTAAAAACATTTTCTGTCTTTCTTATGTTGGCGCCTACTATCTGTATTCTTGGGCGACACAGCGTCATGCACTATTGTCATCGTGAGATAGATATTATGCTTCAATGACAAGATACAACTCAAAATGCCCTAGTTCTGAAAACAAAGAGAATCTAACTCAAATATGTGCAATCAATGTCACTTCGTCTGCAGGATGTGATGCTGGTTCCTATGGAGAGGGTTGCACGGAAACATGTGGCCATTGTGTAGCAGAAACCACGTGTGATGTCACAACAGGCATCTGCAATAGATGTGAGCCTCCATGGGTTGGTGGATTTTGTGTAGAAAGTACGTTGAAATTCCTACAACATGTTTAACCACTGTAACACGACCGATTGATCCAACAGCTATCATTGCTTCGATCCTTGGGTACCAAGTAACTTTCCGCTTGGTTACGGGGTAAATAGTACTTATCTTCTCCATATGCTTGCTGGCTATCGTTGAATTAAGTCAACATCTTACTGATTACTATTACCTTGCCGATGCAAGGCATTGCCGATGTTCATCGTCCAGCTGGTATTATCTTTTTAGATATTCACAACTTAAAACGACTCCCTTTTTACCATTATAGTTCTAGCCGAGGTGATAGAACACCCACACGATCTGAACGTACCGCTGAATCAACCAGCTACCTTCACCTGTACCAGCCGCGGTGAACCACTACCGACAGTAATGTGGCATCATGGCGATGATCAGCTATCAGCTAATGGAGACATGCTAATCAATGCCACAACCGACAGCTCTTCACACACAGTCACCAGTACTCTAACAATCAGCAGTGTAAAGCGGGGGAACAACGGACAGTACACATGCAGGTCAATAAATGGAACCATTTCGGACACGTCACGGGCCGCGGAGTTAAAAGTACTAGGTACGTTTCAATGGTCTCCGCAGCATTTCATGGGGTTTGTCAGTCTTGGCAATCCTATCTCATTGGTATCATTGTATATGGTGACAACCTGGATTTTAGTTGAGACAAAGTCACAATAGATACCAATAGAACAGCCTCACACATATAGTAGTGTCTTGACTATCAGAACCGTATTAAAAGCGGGAGGACAATGGACAGGACCATTGCAGGTCCATGAATTGCACGGAGTCTGACATGTCACAACAAGCAACTTTAGCAGTGCTAGGTACTTTTGCGTACTTGCACTGTACCTTTTTTTATTATGTATTGTGAACTAAACTGAAACTTCAATAGACGTTCGTACAGCAAGCATACAAGCAAGCACAGACTGACACGGCAATATTCACATTACCTTTTACAGAACGACCGGAGGATGTTACAGTCACCCTAACCTCCCCTAGCTCCACAACGATGCAAGTCACATGGACAGTTGGGTTTACCGGAAATATTGACATTAACGCGTCAGAAGTGACTCACAAACGCAGTGACGAAGCTTCGTGGGGTCCATGGGTAACGACAGAATCTACAGGGACCGAAGGAACCCATGAGCTGATAGGGCTGTCATCTGCAAAGAACTACTCCGTAAAGTTAAGGGTGAGGAACTCCCAGGGATGGAGTGATCCCGTTGAAGCAGAGGGAAGAACAAGGAATGCACGTGAGTTTAGAATATCTTCCCTTACTTCAATATTGCCGTCAAAGTAAATGTTTGGGTTTTTCTTACTAATAGTAACTTTTCAATTCCAATACTTGCTAACCCATACATGTATTGCTATTACATATAATTATTTCTATGTGTGACCATCATTGATGGCCAGACTGTTGACAATTCGCTTACTTTTCAACCACCATTATTCATTAAAAAAATCTGACTGTAACAAATACTGTATAAGACAAACATTTAATCCTACGCTAGCATCAGTGCTTTCAACTATTTTTGGCAGAACTAGCAATCCCCCAATAAGCTGTGGCAAAGTTAACAACATCCACTCTTTTCATTGACAAAGACACACGTACATGTTTAGAGACAAGTATGTTTGCTATGTTTAGGGAATGCTAACAACAAACTAAGAATGCATACAATGACATTTATGCGCAACAGCATCTACGTCATCACTTGGGGCGGTAATTGGAGGAACAGCTGGAGGTGTTGTTGTGCTAATAGGTGTGGTAGCCATCAGCCTTTTTTTCTACAGGTATGTACCATGCATTCAACAAGTTACACATTGGGAAAACTAGAGTTCCACGACCTCATACCTTCGCCAAATGATTTTAACCTTTATGACTGACGTATTTCTGTGTTTCTCATCAATTATAAATCATACCAGTTGATTGTCTTAAAATTTAACATGTCCAAAGTATGAGCTTAACAAATTATAAGCTTAACAAAGAATGTTATGCTAATATTTATCATCAATTATGCCAAGGACGCCCTTATTAGCATAATTTGATTCAACGATGTTCACACTCACATAACTCCCTGATGCCACAAAAAAAGTATTAAATGTATGAAATTGCCGTCATTTGCCAGTGTGGAGTAATGGAAGTTACTCATTAAGTATGCAAATTAGGCCAACATTTGCATACTTTCTATCTATTAACAGTCCTCTCTTCCTCAGTTACAATTTGAATAGTCATATCATGGAACAAAGCGGATCTTTAAAGTTGCCTCATTAATTATAATCTAATTTGCATAATTATTCTCAAATCATACTAAGCATCACACAAGCTATCCACATACCAAAAATCATGACCATCCATCAAGACCATCTTGTTATAGTATTTTCTCATTAATTATGCAAATGAGGTCTTCATTTGCATAGTTCATATCAATTAATATTTCTGTCTTCCTCAGTTACATATGTCACATGTTTCAGAGTCCTATCATGGAACTTGGCGGCTGTATAAACTTTCCTCATTAATTATGCAAATTAGATACTGATTTGCATAAGAAGTATCTAATCATGTACATCATCACTCAAGCTATCTACCTACCAAAAATCATTACCATCCATCCAGCCCTTCTTGAGTTATTCCCTTTCAAAGTCAGACGCAAAACCTGCTCCTGCAGTTCCAAAAAAGCCGCTAGGGGGCCCAAACCCACACCACTTACTCTCTGTCCAAAGATCTATCTACCACTCAAAAATAAGTTCCATGGCATGTCCAGAACACGAGATATCAAAACAGGAAGTTCCGCTGCAGTACCGTAAGAAGCCGCTAGGGGGCCCAAAATCTAATCGTTTTAGGTCTCATCAAAACCTACCAACATACCAAATACCAAAACAATCCATCAAGGCATTCTTGAGTTATGCTGTGCCACTACACACAAACACACACACACACACACACACACACACACACACACACACACACACACAAACGTTACCCGGCCTCTGCATAACCTTTTCAGCGAAGGTAATAAGATTAGATTATTGTACAAGTAAGTACAAACAATTAGCTCCTATGTAGTCATTGGATTGGTCGTAGCTTACACCGTTAATCTCATATTTACGGATATTAGACTAATCCTTTGACAAGAAGAACAGCTAATCTAATTTACATGGATTCGGTGAAACAGCCGTGCTGTCCACATATGATGATAATCATGTTAGCATGCACAAATGCTATACTTGCTTCTGCCAACCGCAGCTGTGTCATTGTGTTTTATCTTTATATTCATTGTTGTTTCATTGATACCTGAAAGAAGGAAGAAAAGCCCTAAGCAGACTGACAACAGAGAACTTTCACTAACAAATATTGGTGATTCTATGGAGCCACACGACAGCAGTGGAACTTTGAATGAAGCATTCGCCTCGGAGGATGACATTCAGAAGGTTAGAAATCACGTCTCTTCACAATTGTAGTGACTGTCAGATTTATCAAGCCACTTTCGTCATGTGTGTGTGTTTGTTTGTTTCTTTGTGTGTGTGCGTGTGTCTGTGTGTGTCTGTGTGTGTCTTTATTTGAAATGTAACGTTTGATGTTTATTTCTTGAACATATATATTTCGCTTGCACTAGGATTGCAGGCGATTGTCACAAGTTAAGACTGTACAAGACGTCAAGAACTTTCTCCAAGCTCATGATTTGAAAGAACTTACAACCTCATTCGAAGGCAAGTCTTCAAATATTACTTCAATAATTTTTCTTTCATAACTGTTCCTGTGACGCAAGAACATTTCTATGTCCAGTGTAATATTTAGTCTCACTAAATCCATTATGAGAGAGAATTCAAGTTTCACAATCGTCTCTGCAATATGTAGAAAATGACGTTGACGGGAGAGCACTCCGTGGCATGAACGACGCCATCTTGAAGGACCTGATCCCAAAGGCGGGACCCAGAGCAAGACTGGCAGCACTACTTGTGGAGCTGAAGACTCCAGACAAGCCGGTAATGGTACTAGTTCCTTCCAAAACAAATCATTATTTAGTATCCATCAATAACCTAGTGTAAAAAAAAAACGTTGAACCTGGTACCATCAATGGAACACTGATACACCGAGCTTGGATCTTCATCAACAGGTTCACCCCGATGTTCCCACCTCCAACCTCAACTACTGGGAAATCCCCCGAGCAAACTTGAAACTCGGAAAGCGACTTGGCAGAGGGCAGTTCGGCGAAGTGCGGCTAGGAGAAGTTAGGAATCGTGGAGTGACTAAAACTGTTGCTGTAAAGACACTCAAAGGTAAGGTCGTACATCAAGTCGACACGTTTCATTTTGCACGTGTGCTAGACAGTATAGTATGGGCCACACTGCGAATTAGAATATACTGATAGCAAAGCCTAATATTTTTCATACCCTGCAATCCTTGTGTGTATTTTTCATTAGCCCATATGGCACATTTCCTGTTTCATATTACAGACTCAGCATCAGACAGTGACAAAAAAGACCTGCTGGGAGAACTAGACATCCTGGTTACCGTCGGCCAACATGAGAACATTATCTCTCTGGTTGGAGCTTGCACAAAAGACGGTAAGTTCATCAGAATGTGATTGGATTTGTAAAAACCATCCAGTGGTCTTAGAAATGTTGGGGGATCATTTTTATCAGGACATTGTTGGTAGAAAAGGTCTGATACTAGCATAAAATTATATTGATAGTGGAAAAAGGCATCATTCAACATATCAAAACATCAAGCAGTCCATATCTGAATACACATGTTGATAGGACCTCTAAGTATCGTGGTTGAGTACGCCCGCAACGGATGTCTGAAGGACTGGCTGGTGACCAACTCTGCCGCGCTGAACACAGATTCTGAGTATCAGAACCAACCGGTGTCTCTGTCTCTTCTCCCCATGGAACAACTCATCAAGTTCGGCATCGATGTTGCCAGTGGTATGAGTCATCTGGCGGCTATGCAGGTACGTTGTCTCAGATATAGTTCGGAAAGTATGTTCTAAACATCATACTAATTGGCACTATTCGTGGATTCTTTCTTGTTCAACGGGAACGCAATGATAATCATTAAATTGCAGAGTGAGTCTTTAGTTGAGACGATGTTTGCTTCATTTTATATCTTGAAAGAACCAGACTTTTTGTAACATATCAAAATAATGTCTAAATACTCATGTCCTGTCAGTGCTTGCACCGTGATCTGGCGGCAAGAAACGTCCTTCTTGGAAAGAACCTCGAGGCTAAGGTGTCTGACTTTGGACTTTCCCGGGACGTCTATGAGAGTAGTGAGTACGTAAAGAGCACCAAGGTGAGTACATACCATGTTCTTCCGATAGATAGAAATGATGTATAAGCTTAGTATATTTCTAGCATGATATCTTGAAAACTAATCTTTCTACTGGTATAGCTCATTAATGTATCTATCAAGTCTTTCAATTTGTCCTTCAACAAATGAAAGAACATTTCCTTTCAGAGCAAATTGCCCCTGCGTTGGATGGCGTATGAGTCCCTGTTCTACAACGTTTACACATCTCAGAGTGACGTGTGAGTACCATTCATGTTATGATATAGGGATAGATGTACTGTGATTAAACTGCCTTGTGTAACATTAACATGTATAGACGAAAAAAATTTTGTATTGAAATAAAGAAGAAGTACAAAGATAAACAAGATTGCCTTTTCCATATTTTTCTTTATTCTTTATTAAAAATTGCAACAACACAATACATAGTGGAGCGCCAGGCAGCCAAGCTGATATTGCGGACCACTAAACAATACAATACATTGAAATACAACAATAAAATACTACAGATGATTCAATATACAATTTAAAGTAACGCATTTAAGTGCAGATTTTAAGGGTGTCTCAGCTGGAAGCAAATCTTTTCGTTGTTTCAATATACGTATGCAGTGCCCCAGACAGTTGTTTGTTTGTCTCAAAGTTGTGGGCCGCTGATCCCTGGAGCAAAAGCGGTGTAGTGAGGCGTTGCCGCACAAGACGTTCGACAGTGGAAGAGAGGGTGTTCCGCGCGTCAGAATAATGGGGGCAGTGCAGCAAGCAGTATTTTCATATTTCTTACACTACTTTTAAAAAGGATAATGTATTTTGTCTGCCAGCAAGCAAAATGTACCTCTTTTGGACACCAGTACGTTGTTTTAAAATACAATGTCATGCGAAGATGTTTCGTATAATCAATGTAGTCACCATAGCCAGGTAAAAAGATAGATCATTTAAACGGTATCAACGGCAACCTTTTTGTATTGGCGTCACAAGCACACATGAACCTGTTATGTATTTTACAGGTGGTCCTTTGGAGTCCTTTTGTGGGAGATCATCACTCTGGGTAATTTAGATTATCAAGTTCTCAGAGTTGTCTTGAATAGAAATACTTGGCAGTGTAAGTTTTAAGTTTGTTTTACAAGGTTAAGTTCTCAGAGTTGTCTTGAATAGAAATACTTGGCAGTGTAAGTTTTAAGTTTGTTTTACAAGGTTACGTGATCTTTGATCACCAAGAAATGATGGGACTTGGTTGTGTTGGCACTCTTCTACTCTGAAGAATGATCAAATATGAATCCAATATTCGCAAATAAAAGACATTGTGATAGTGTATGGACTTGATACTCATATGAGCATAATCGTAAATCATTCGTCGATTTCACCCTCAGGCAAACAACCCTACGAAGGGATGAACGGCAAGAGGATGATGGACCTGATCAAAGATGGCGGTCGACTGGAGAAGCCGACACCATGTCCGGACGAAATGTAATTAAAGCAAAGATGTCCTTTGTTCGACCATAATCTTATGTAATCCGATACATATGAGATTCTGAATTAGCTTTCGATGACGTGTGTGTGTGTATGTGTGTGTGTGTGTTTGTGTGTGTGTGTGTGTGTTTGTGTGTGTGTTTGTGTTATGCATAATATTAAGCTAAAGATGTGACATTTTTAGAACGCTTTAGTCGTTACCTTTTGTTTATTTAGAACTTAGGAATTAACATTCTTTACGCATCCGTAAGTAAACTTCTCGTTGAAAAAGGGCAGTCGGATGGACGCCCGAAACGTCCGATTTTTATCGATATTTATCCAGATGTTAAGTTTAAATCGTACTACTCTATTTGCTTACCTGGATGTTTAACATTCATAAACGTATCTAAAGATGGTATTGTTTGTTTGGGCTGTATGTAGGTACACAATAATGACGACCTGCTGGAAAACCTTACCTGAAGACAGACCGAGCTTCCCTCAACTGAAGTCAAGTCTGAATAGGATCATGCAAGATTCTCAGGTGGC
This sequence comes from Branchiostoma lanceolatum, assembly GCF_035083965.1. Classification (NCBI taxonomy): domain Eukaryota; kingdom Metazoa; phylum Chordata; class Leptocardii; order Amphioxiformes; family Branchiostomatidae; genus Branchiostoma; species Branchiostoma lanceolatum. The sequence continues at coordinate 11,518,969 of NC_089732.1, forward strand.
CACCTTTAAAAAATGTGAATTCTTAAATCATTACTCCATACATTGGTTGATAGGTCTACACATTTATTTATTTATTAAGCTTCACAGAATAAAATTCTGAGAGGTGTTGGCAACAGGATCAATGCATCCTTTACAAGGCCAACACCTCCAGAGTACATTTAAAAACAAATAAAGAATCATCACTAATATCACAATACATACAAGAAATGACAATAATAACAATAATAACAATAAAATGACAATAATGGTGGTATATGTAATAACAAAGATATTGAAAAAGGACGGTTTGTCTATCTTGTGCAGCATTAACAGGAGGTAGTCCATGTACATATGTTGTTGATGTCAAAGTGTGTTGTCAGAAGAGATGTGTAATGTTCTGAAATGGATTGCTTAAAGCGTTTGGTTGAAGAGTTCGGAATTAGCCTGAGGTGTCTAATCTCTGTTGGGAGGGCATTCCATATTCGGACAATTCTTGAGAAAAATGAGTGCTTGAAGGTCTCTGTGTGACATTTTCTTGGGGTCAATTTGGCCAGAGAGAATGCCCTTAGGAAAGGGTGCGGAAAGGATAAGTAATCGTTCACGTCTATTTCGTAATAGCCTAAGAAGCATTTAAAAATGAAGACTAAATCTAGCATTTCACGTCTATATGACAATGGTAAAAATGTACACTTAAGCAATCTTTCTTTATACGTGAAGTCAGCGGAATAGCTATTGAGGATGAACTTGGATCCTCGCCTTTGTACACTCTCCAGCCTTTCTATTAGTTCTCGAGTGTGGGGAGACCACACCGTCGAACAGTATTCTAGTTTACTTCGGACTAGGGACACATAGAGAGCTTTTTTGACAAGCAATGGGGCATGGAAGCCCAAAGACCGTTTGATGAAACCCAATGTTGAATTGGCTTTGGAGATGATGTTTTGAACATGAAATTTCTAGGATAACTGACCAGTTGCCGAAACTCCTAGGTCGTTGTATTCAGAGACTACCTCTAAAAAAGTGTCATTCATTTTGTATTGAAACTGGATTAGATTATTTCCCCTACCTATTGATAGTAACTTACATTTGCCTGCATTAAACTTCATCATCCATGTTTTGCCCCAATTGTACATGTTATCAATGTCTTTTTGGAGTGATATACAATCAATGACAGTTGAGATATGTTTAAAACATTTAGAGTCGTCTGCATATAACGCCATTGTATTACTGACTACAGAAGGAAGGTCGTTTATGAATAATAGAAATAGGAGCGGCCCAAGTATGGAACCTTGGGGGACTCCTGAGACAACTGGGAGCCATTCGGAGTGCACATTCTCTACAATAACTCGTTGTCTACGACAAGACAAATAACTTTCGAACCAAGCTAGCAGGTTGGAATGTATTCCATACATTTTTAGCTTGTGTACTAGAAGGCGGTGGGAGACACAGTCGAAAGCTTTCGAGAAATCAAGAAATACTACATCAACTTGGCCACCATTATCTAGAATGTGGCCGATTTTATCATAAATTTGAAGTAACAATGTTGCGGTAGATCTGCCCTTGATAAAGCCATGTTGAAGTGGGTGAATCTGCCCTTTAAGATGTGGAAAGATGCGGTTAAATAAACATCTTTCCATCACCTTGCTAACGATACTTAACAGAGATATAGGGCGATAGTTTTCAACAAGGTCCTTGCGGCCCTTTTTGAGAACAGGGCAAACATTAGCGTCTTTCCACTGTGTCGGAACCCAGCCGAGACGTAAACTTTTGTTGAACAATGTCGTTAGATGAGGTGCTATTTCATATGCGCACCTACGCAAAACAACATGGCTCAACTCTAGCGTGTATGACCAGGAACTCTTACCACCAGGTTACACCGTTTACCGCAAAGACAGGAGTGCCACCTTGCCTGGTAAGGCTGGTGGAGGAGTTCTCTTAGCTTTGAAGACAGATATTCCTTCGAAAAGAAGAGACGAGCCATTGAATGACTTAACTTTCTTTCGTTTTCTTGTTTAAACATAGCATTATACATCACTGCTGAAGTGAAACTTCAACAGAGCACCGCCACGTCCGCTGTGGTACTTGGACCGAGAGGGCAATGACACCCGAGGTTACGGCTCGCAAATAACATCATAACATAGACGTTAGAACAAATATTAACAGTTTTTTTAATGTTGTGATTAGTTCCTTACTTGGTATCAGCCTGTAGACAGTTTTTTGTGTGTGTGTCAAAGTGTACGGAATGAGGTTCTAGGGCACTCTTCATAAACAAAAGGCAATCAACGTTCATAGGAGTGAAATAGAATTTAAGTAGGAATCTACGAAACGATGGATATATGCTGCATGATTACATTCTGTGTTCTTTCTTTTACTTTCTTTATTTGTTTATATCGATATGGCAGAATTACACATAATTCATGCAATATGTTGCTTGTTTTTTGTAACAAGCTTATTTCTTTGAAATGTTGTACTAATATTCACCTGTTAGGATAGGGCTTTGAAATCTGTGCGGCAGCTTACGTTCATTTTGCTATATCAACAAAGACTTGAGAAATGTTTATTGATAAACTGATGAGATTTGCGCATATTTTGTTAACCACACCTTTTGTTAGAGGGCACTTGCAAAATCTGCATGATTCCATAACCTACCTACAATTCACAATAAGGTTTAAGACACTGAGTGACGTATACTTTATCATGAAAACCTAGAGATTGTACTAAATTCACGTCAACATAACCTGCAGTAAATTTCTCCTTAGTTGCCACAAAAGGACATATATCTAAAATAAAGGATTAAACACCTGAAAAGTTGCTGAGTGGTCCATTGCCACATTGTAAGGTCACCCAAGGTGAGGGGCTAAATATGTATAGGAATCTGTTAGCTCTGAACTTAAGTACTTTATTTCTTTGATTTAAGGTCAATAAATCTGTGTTTTATTGGCAAGGCAAACACTGGAGGTGTATTTAATATACTCGTAATGTTTGTCGAGTGGGAAAGTGCTTATTTCGCTTGGGTTTAATGACCTTAAGCAACAGAACCTCATGGCGTTTTACAGAGACGTATACATGACACAAAACATCCTTTTATAAATTTAAACCATTCATTGTGGAGAAATTGATCTATATGTGTTTTTAAAACATTGTTACAAAAAATTAAGCATAATCCAGTTGACAAATCGAGGAGACTTGTTTCTTCGACAGAACATTATATTGGAGCTACTAAGAACTTAAATGACCCTTGTGCGCTTGTGGTGACGTGTTTTTTGTAAGCTCTGATAACGGGCCGTAACGCTGTTTGCCATCGGTTGTTTGTCGTCCGAAAAGTCATTTATTTGTAACACTACGTGTTTCACCCCAAAGGCTCGTTAGCTGTTCATACCCATATTCACCGCAACTATAGTTGGTATACAATACCATCGTATGAACTTTTTAAAAAGAATTAGACAGATTTAAGCTAGTAAAATACAACTGGGGTTATTGCATGGGCATAATAAACTTTAAAGGCATTATTAGGTCCTCAAAGGGAGACAGAGTTCATCATGAGACGCCATCAACCGTGCACCTGTCTGGGCGACAATGTCGTGCTAGGTGAAGATATTAACCTTAGCGCAAACAGCTGATGTGGCGACGGCAAACAACTCTAAACGACCCGCGCCTTTCAGGGGGGTGGTGGTGCAAATACACATACGAATTCTTTTTCGTTGTACTCGTAATGTTTGTCGAGTGGGAACGTTCTTGTTTTACATGCCTTAATTAGATATCATGCAACATAACCTCATGACGTTTTTCAGAGACATGTACATGACAGAAAAAGTTATTTTATAAAGCCAAATTATTCATTTTGGAATTGATCTATTTGCATTTTCAAAACATCGGTCCAGGGCCTTCACAAAATAAAAGCAAATCCAGTTGACAAAACATGCATGTGTACCGTGGAGAGCATGCCACTTCAACTCTGCACATGAGACTTGTCTATCTACTGCAGACCATTATATTGGAGTTATTAAGAACTTACATGGCCCTTGTGCTCTTGTGGTGACTGGTTTTTGTAAGCTCTGATTGGTTATAACGGGGCGTAACGCTGTCTGCCATTGGTTGTTTGTCTTTTTAACGCTGCAATTGTACAGCCCCAAAAGGCCTATTAACTGGTCATTAAGCCAGATTTCCCGCAACTATACTTGTTGTCCAAAAATTCCATTGTATGAAATGAAAAAAAAACTAAGAGTGATTTAAGTTATGTATATCAAAATGACCTTAAAAGGCATCATTAGTTCCACAAGGGGGGTATAATTCATTATGAGACGTCAATTGTGCACCTGTCAGGACGACAATGTTGTGCTAGGTAAAGTAAAACGTTAGTGCAAACATCTGGTGAAACACGCCATGGCAGACAGCACATTAGTCACGTATTTAGATGACTTAACGATCCGTACCTTTCGAGGGGAGGGGCGAATACTGGTATTTTTCATGGTTCTTTCTGTTACCTATATTACTAGTAGTTTGTATAGACTTGGTAGGCGATCTGGAGAACTTCACATGTTATTGTTTAACTAATATGTTCATTAATGTATCAGTAATTTAGATATGTATCATTCATGGAGATAATTGTATTAGTACGGGCATATGTGTGTCAAAGGTCACTTAGTTATTGCTGGTGTTTGGGTTAATGTTTTACTTAGGTTCAGGGCAGTATTGTTTGCTGTTTCGCCGCGCAGGCGCACTGCACAAACTACAGGAGGAAGTTAGGACAGAAAAATAGTTGCACGGTACAACACATTCTTTGCCACATATCAAGTTAATTTTGGCAACTTACCGAGGGCTGATGTGATGTAATCCCCTAACATCAAGATGGGGAAGTTCTGTGAGGTACATGTACGTGTCACCAGACGTCAAGCGTTTCCTAAAGGACCAGTCGTTATTCTGTTGATCTGTTGTGCATTCACGAGTACTTCAGCAGGTGAGTGGTACACTAACCTATTTGTTGCAGAAATTTCTCGCTTAGACAAAACAGCCATGCAATACACATACTTGACCCTGCTGTTTTAAGCATATGGTGGTTTCGGTGGCCTTAACTGGCTACGTATACATATATCAAACTACTAAAAACTATAGGTAGGGTCTATGCTATACAATGGTTAGGTTCTAGGCTATACAATGCTCAATTTCAAACAACATGAAGGCACTATCTATATGCAGAGGTCCTGGTTTCGAACCCTGAAAGGATCCTATGTTCTGCCATTGGATCCGGAACAGGCACTTTACGCGTATATCCTTACTTGAGTCAGGTGCAGAGATGATAAGGGAAATCCTTTGGATTGGAATTTTAAGTCGGAGATAATAGGCAACATGTATGAAAGCCCCACATGGAGCACATTAAAGATCCGACCATACTTATCTATACATTAGGGGTACACCGTACCCTCATCCCCGTGTAAGCCGGATTATAAAATCCAGAAGTCTTCTGCGAAATGATGTAGTGATGGGTCTGTTACCGAGTAATCTTCTCAGCTTCCACTTGAACTTAGTCCTCAGATGCTGTTTCAGTCTTATATATCCCGTAAGGGGGGGTCCCACTTGTGCGTATGTCAAGTCCGTATGAGTTCCGTATTGACATTTGTGGGTTTAGGTCGCGGCCGAAGAAGACGTTTTTTCCGGTCCGATTACCAGGCTACACAATGGTGGGTCAAAGTAAAATCAGCTTCCCCGCAAACTTTACCTGAGCCAAAATACAAGACCAATCCGGAACTCATGCAGACTTGATATACTCACAAGAGTGCCCCCCCCCCCCTCCTAAACCTCTAGTGGGCTTTGGGAACGTGGGAGCCATTAAACTAAGTATTAACACTTACCTTAATATTGGTCTGAGGGTTCTGTCCTATAATTAGAATGTCAGTTCTTCGACACGTATAGAGTATTATTTTATATTGAAGATAGAAAGATAGATAGATAGATAATTAGATAGACAATTAGATACTGTACATAAATTGGGAGAAGATCAGATAGATAGACAGCTAGACAGCTAGATAGATGGATGGACGGATGGATGGATGGATGAATGGATAGATCATCATCATCATCCGTCGACCTCAGCAGCTGAGGACGGGGCGAGCCCTTGTACAACCGAGGATGGATAGATAGATAGATAGATAGATAGATAGATAGATAGATAGATAGATAGATAGATAGATAGATAGATAGATAGATAGATAGATCGATAGATAGATCGATAGATAGATCGATAGATAGATAGATAGATAGATAGATAGATAGATAGATAGATCGATAGATCGATAGATAGATAGATAGATAGATAGATAGATAGATAGATAGATAGATAGATAGATAGATAGATAGATAGATAGATAGATAGATAGATAGATAGATAGATAGATAGATAGATAGATAGATAGATAGATAGATAGATCATAATGCTTCATGCACTTTCAGACTTCATAGACCTGTTTGACCACACTCAAAACAAAGTCTTGGCCGGAAATGATGACCAGCTGATCAGCGGTATCAGTGCTGACAAATGTGCCGAGCTGTGTCTGAAGGGAACCACTACTGTACCAGAGGGGGAGTGTTTGTCTTTCGACTACTGGAGGTCACGCCGCAGATGTCAACTTAGCACAAACAACAAAGTCACGGCGGGACAGGCACTTGGGTCTAACAACAAGTTCGATCATTACGAGATGAAAGGTAGGATTGCCCTTATAATAACTATGATAAGCAGAGAAAACACTTGGTGTGGAAAAAACCTTTTGAGATAACTTGAGAGAACAGAAGTAAATATCAAAGTTGTAGGCATCCTTCTATCTTATTAATATTATCAATATCATTAACGTCCCCTGGCTTAAACTATTAACCCCCATACACCCGAGTGGGGTCATTTTTGACGCCAGGCGTGGATTTTGATGTGCCATTTGAACATGTTTGATCAAAAAAAATCCTTCCGTGACTTCGTCAGAAGACATCTATTCTAACCTCTCCTAATTTTCTAGGAAGATTGGCACAATACTGTTGACATTAAAGAAGACAATCTGGAGTGATTCCACTGGGGTCATTTTTGACCCCAGCAAAAATAATGTGCTGCTTAAAACAGTGTTTTTGAGACCTGCCCTCTGTAACTCTTAAACTACTTATTGTATGACCACCGAATTTTCAGAGGATGATGCACATGTATATTGATATTACCATAACAAACTTTGTGTCATTATGACGTAATATGACGTCATGATGACGTCATTTTATGTGATCTTGTCCGCATTCTTGGATTTTGACCGATGACGTCATCAAATCAACAAAAATATTAATGTTACATCAGGAAAGTTACATTGGATTACATAAGATGATAACAATGTAAGAAAACAAATGTGGTGTACCAACAAAGCCTCGAAACGTCATTGTTTGAACTGAAATTATTAGATTTTGTGAAATATGCTTGTCAAAAACCCGTTGTCATGGCAACACGAAAAACAATGAACTAACTTTCTTAATCTGAAATAGGGATGATAATGAACGGGAATTACTCATACCTTAACATGCCAAAACATTCCTCTAACATTGATGAAGCAACGTACGGATAACAATCAGCGAAAAAAGTGAAAAGGAAGATTTTACTGAACAAAACATTTTGACCCCGTTCAGTCATGTTAGTCGCAAAAAAGTGTTCGGGTGTATGAGGGTTAAACGAAAATTGTGAGATTTTTTAAAGAAATGATTTAATGATACAAACACCTATCTTTCACAGATATTCTAGGTTTCTTCGATGAATATGCCGGCCAGGTCCTAGGCGGACACGACGATGCTGATCTTCGCCTAGCGACAGTAAGTCCCCGAACCTGCGCTCTGCGGTGTCTACTGGGAGAAGGGAGCCTCTCAGTTGGGTCCTGTCGGTCCTTTGACCTGGACAGTCGGCCGCAAAGATGCCTGTTGAGTAGAGACAACCAGGTGACTGCCGGAGAAACACTGGGATCCAACACAAGATTTGATTACTATCAACGGAACGGTAGGATCCATTGATTGTAATTGTCATTCTGTAGACCCTTTGTATGCTGACTATTGTTTTCTACATTGAGATACGTTCTTCTGTCTCCTTATCAAAAATCTGTCAACTTCAATAATGTTTGAAATTTTAATCACCACAAATGTATGTATGCAGAGTTTTATATTACAATCTATTTGAGTCAATTCTACTGCTGTAATACTGTAAATGCAGAAATGTTCGCGGTGGTTTTATGTTTGCGGTTTTCGCGATGAACTTGAAGCCACCGCGAAAATTTCTGCTCGTCTAAACCCTTGCCTAAGCACCACTTGCTGTACAGCGTACAGTATTATGAGGCACCTACTTTCAAATTGGTGAACGCACGGATACTAACAAGGCACAATTGAAAATAGATCCGATCTTCAAACGTCGAATACTATTTATTAAGAAGGAGTCGTTATTTATTTAGTATACAGTACTGTAACTGAAAATGTGCTATTGCTCTGGCTGTCCGTAAAGCCGTCGGTGTTTCTTTTATGTGACTGCAGCGCTACAGTAACTACTAGTACTGTTTCAACTTACTTACTTGCTTACTTTGGTCGAGCTCCCGCTCGAACCAAACTTGAAAGCTTTCTCCACTCCACCCTATCTTCCATTATTGTTTCAAACGTGAACTTAATACCACCACGCTCACCAAATTAAATACCAGTGAAGTTAAATTGTGCGACGACGTCAGTTGTGCGACGACGACGGCTCGCCCTGGCAGGGCATGTCGTTCGCAGCGACGAGCCTGCTGGGCGACTAATGCAGTGGCTACCCGAGGGAAAACGCAGGGTTGAAAGACCTCACACAACTTTAATGACATTGATCGAAAGAGATACTGGACTCTCAGGAACTGCGTTATTTTCCGCCATGATAGACAAATTATACTGGAAAAACGTTATCGACTGTATCTCACCATAGTGAATCCGGACGAACTATGATGATGAAGTTAAATGCATTTGCAGTAATAAATGATCATGATGTAAATTACTTTGATTCGCAGACTTCTGTGCCCCAAACCTCTGTGTTTACGGAACCTGTTCAAGCGAGACGAGGAGTTACACATGTTCATGTGACGAAGGGTGGGGAGGAGTCACCTGTGATACAGGTAATTGGAAATATGTGAAGTTCACTTTATGTCTTCTGTCATGATAAACAATGCAAGTTGGAGAGAGGTCCATTGGTTCGGTATACTATTGTTGTATGTCGTCTCTTCATTTGAAGTAGAAAACTGGTTCATTGACTTTTTTTGTCAGAAGCAAGCTTCAAGAGACGATTAAAGGTAGTTAAAATTTGAAGAAAATGCGTATGAGAGTAAAAATCTAAATACATTGAATACAAAATGTGAATGATGTTGTCTTTCTCCAGCCATTATCACCCCACAAAGCTGCGCCGATCTCTCAGCCATAGGCATCCAGACCAGTGGTAACTATTCCGTCGGCCACCCCGACCCTTTCCAAGTCTTCTGTTACATGGACACTGATGGCGGTGGGTGGACGGTCATACAGCGGCGGCAGGACGGGTCGGTGGCGTTTAACAAACTGTGGACCGAGTACGTGCAAGGATTCGGTGACGTTAGCGGAGAACTCTGGTTAGGACTCGAAAAACTACGTAGACTCACTACACCGACACAGAACGAACTGTACATTTCCTTAGAGGACTGGGAGGGGAATTCCAGGCATGCACGATACAGCACGTTTTCTGTAGGAGAGTCAAATAGCAACTACCAAGCAACACTGAGTGGGTACATTTCAGCAGATAGTGATGTAGATGACGACTTGAGTCCGACCAGGGAGAGTGGACGCCACAATATCAATAGCCGAGGGTTTGCTACAACAAATCATGGTAGTTTCAGTAACTGTGCAAATGATTACGGACAGGGAGGATGGTGGTATCCCGCAAGTTGTGGTCTGGCTCTGTTGAACGGACGATACTTCACGACTTGTTCTACTACAACCCCTCCCTCCTGCAGTCCTGCCGATGGTATTGTCTGGAAGTCCTGGAAAACTTACGAATACTCTTTGAAGAAAACAACCATGATGATCAGGCCAAGCGATTTTCCAAGTAAGTGCCTGATGAACCATTTCTTATTGAGCATAAAAAGGTCAGATATAGATAAAAACAGACCAAGAGTTTTGGAAATATCACATGTTACGAATCAAATTTAGATAGATAACTTCTTCATATCGTCATCGCCATTGATGTTGTTTTCTTTGTCCAGCTTCTTCGCTGAGCACATGTCAGAATGGAGGAACGCAGACGCTAGACACGCCGGATGGTGGAGTTTACACTTGTGTCTGTCCGGTGGGATTCGGAGGGGCGTTCTGTCAGCAGGGTTAGTGAAACTTCTTTTTGATGTACAACGTTAGGAGGATACCGGTATGATATATAGTTTATGTTCGCAAAAAATACATCAATACGTCCTCTTGTGCAAAACTCCACGGGACTATTCCATTTTTTGAGGTAAGAAATACTAGTCATTAGAAAGTCTTTTGCAAATTATAGATTTCTTTTGCTATTCTAACAATCAGTAATTTCGAATCTGAAAACCTGGGTGCGATGAAATCTTACTGAAGATGGCCTTACATAATGACCAGCCTTCTGTGTAGCAATGATAGTTTGGTGGTGATATTACAGCGTTGATTATGGTTCAGTCTATCATTTTCTAGAACTCAAGACAAAATGTTTATCTGAAACTGTCTTGAGCCTTCGCTGCAAAATAGTCATGACATGTAATCTTATATTTCTGACTTTAGCCTGCGCTGGTGGTGAATTCGGACCCGGGTGTACCGGTACCTGTCACTGTGCGGACGGAGGTTCTGTATGTGACGTCATGACTGGAGTCTGCCTTAGTGGAGGGTGTGAGGCTGGGTGGGAGGGGGTCAGTTGTCAGACAGGTATGTTCGTATTTCACACAAAATTACTTTTAAAAAAACTTACCTAAAAATATTAACACTAAAAGTACTAAATGTGCATTTAAGTTACGTTTATTTTATCATTTCAACCTGTGACTCAGTGATAATGTGTTCACTGCCACATGGCACGATATACAAGATATCTAATCGTCACTTGGTAACTTGGAGGAAATAATTCTTTAATCTGCACCCTCACACTAGTCTGTTCTGATGGGACATTTGGCCCGGGCTGTACCGGTACCTGTCACTGTGCGAGTGGAGGTTCTGTGTGTGACGTCATGACTGGAATCTGCTATACTGGGGGATGTGCAGCTGGGTTCAAAGGGATCTACTGTCAGACAGGTGATGTATACCAGATCTGTATCTAATCAACTATATTACGGTGTGGTTTAAAGATGAAAATAAGGTGCATTTGCTCTTTCCTTTTCGTCTTATTGGTCATAAAAGTCCAACCGTAATAGAAGTACAACTTTATCAACAGTTTCATCAACAGGTTCTCGATTATGACTAACAATTAACTCTTTCTGAATTTCAAGAGAAACCTGTTAATTGCATGGCCAATTTGTCAGTGGATTTTATCCAATTACCAGATTTAGTCCATTAACCCTTGGAGACCAAATGTGCGGCTTTGGCCACAAACATGCCATTTTATTCATAATGGAGTGAATGGTAAATTGTTCGGGTTTTATAATTCTAGGCAGATCCCCGACTCATGCCGTCATGCAATCAGCTGATGTGTACCATTTAAATGTGGCTCTAAATCCTGATTTCTACCGAAACCGTTATGAGAGACACAAATTACTTGTAGCTCTACGTAACTATCATATTTCCGACAAGTCACTTTTACTTGAATAAAACACCACACGTTCTTATTCTTACATTTTTTCGGCAGCGTTCATTTGTCTGCAGACACAATAATTCCATAAAGCCTGGGTCGCTTTTCTTGATACTTGGTATGTGAACAGGTCTTAATGAGACCTCGAAACAATTAGATTTGGGGCATCTTCACTGAGCGGCTTTCTGTGGCACTGCAACGGTTCTTCCGGTTTTAATATCTCGTGTTCTGGACAAGCTACTAGTATGCTTACGATTTTTGTCGGTAAATAGTCATTGTAGTCGGAAAGAAGTGACATGAGTTTTGGCCCTCTATTGGCTTTGTTTGTTAGCTAACAGTGGACGTTTTAGTTGCAGATTTTGAAGCAGAATGAGTCAAGAAGGGATTATTAAATTTTCATGATCTTTACCTGTATAATACCTTAATGGCGTACTTTTAATAGTGACACATATGTTTAGATAGCGGTGAATATCATCAGTCACTGATTATGCATGTAACTCTTGACACTATCTGCATGTTCAATAAGGAAATGCTACAATAGCTTTCTGAAGAAGGATACTTACAACATATGTGATTTGGAAAGAGGAGATATGAATTAATATAAATTATGCTAATTATGGATATTGTTTGCATATCGTTTTCATTGAAATTAGACAAAATCACTTGGCAAAGGTCAGGAAACTAGTTTCATTGTAGACCACCTGCATACTGCTCCGTGATAGTGACACTAACTTCGAGTACTTCTTGAGAATTTCAGGAAAAGAAAATTAACCAAAAAGTTAACTTAACCTTAATTCTATATAGTATGTGAGTCAGGAGAGTTCGGACCCGGCTGTACCGGCACCTGCCACTGTGCGAGTGGAGGTTCTGTGTGTAACACCCAGACCGGTGTCTGCGCTAGTGGAGGGTGTGAGGCTGGATGGAAGGAGGACGACTGTCAGACAGGTCAGAGTCTTTGCCGCTTACCGGTCCCTTGGCCGGGGGTAATCGTTGAGGCGCTTTGCAGCTGAGCACACTGCCTCCCTCAATATCTCCCTGTGTGTGTCTTTGCACTTTCGTAAGGCAAATAATTTTCCTATAACGAGTAGGTATAAAGAACGAGTTTAGTATTACTTGGGTGAAAACATTTTTAGGATGCAATATCACAACATTGATATAAAATCTGCAGCTACAGCCATAGAGAGGTAACCTACTTATTGTCAAATGTAGTGTAGCTACTCTTGTCGATCACATAGAAAGGAAATTAGTATCGTTTCTTCATACACCACACATATTTTATTTTGTAGCAGAGCAATGTACATGTGTTATGCTTCTGAGTGTCAAGAACGTTAAAATGATTAGAAGGAAAACTAAAACATAACGTGAGGTGAGGCTAAAATGATGTGATTTAACATTATTCAAAATTCTTTCTTTTTTTTCAGAGTGCAGCCCCGGAGAGTTCGGCTCCAACTGTGCCAACACCTGCCACTGTGCGATTGGAGGTTCTGTGTGTAACATCACGACTGGAGTCTGCTCTAGTGGAGGGTGTGCCGAAGGGTGGACGGGAGAAAATTGTCAAACAGGTCAGAGATGTGAGAGTAAATTTCGCATCAAAATTGACATTAATGCATATACATGTATAATTATTTCATTTTCTATCATTTTTATCATCACAGCCTGCACCCAGGGTGAGTTCGGTCCCGGCTGTACCGGTACCTGTCACTGTCTGAACGGAAATTCCGCCTGTAACATCCAGACTGGAGCCTGCACTGGAGGCTGCGCTGCTGGGTGGAAAGCAGACGACTGTCAGACAGGTAAGGTTTTTAAAATCACTGAAAAAATTGGGAGGAACGCTTTTCTATACGCACCAGATGTGAATCGGGTTGACACATCTTTTTTGCCCCTAGTCTGCAGTCCCGGTGAGTTCGGCCCCAACTGTGCCAACACCTGTCACTGTGCGGCCGGAGATTCAGCTTGTCCTCCCGATACCGGAGTCTGCAGCAGCGGAGGGTGCGCCGACGGGTGGGAGGGGGTCAGCACTGCTTGTCAGACAGGTATGTTATGAACAACAACAACAACGAATTTTTTTATAGAGGATGTTTTTAACTTTAATGAACACGCACGTTCAGTTGAGTTGCCAATTAATCAATAAGTCTTTCCAGTTGACAATATGCTATTTATCATAGGATATACCAGTACACAGGATGATTAGGAAAATCGTAGTATCAAATAGAGACGTACATGTAGGCAGGACGATATGTGACACAAAATCGGCATTGCTTGGCGACCAGTTATTGATGATTATAAAAAAAAAGTTGTACATCAATCCACCTTACTTCTTATTCTGTAGCAATATATAGTTCTCAACAGGTCCTTTTTTTAAGGAAGACTTTATTTACATTTTAGAAATACCTTTTAGTTCATCGCAAATTGTGTTGACGTGTAGGCTGCATAATAGAAAAAAAGGTCTCATTGAGTCACATACCATTTGCACTTTGCAATAGTTATCCAACACGTACAACCTTAACTAAAAGGGATGAATCTTCGTTCCACCTCCAACTTCAGCATGTTCCGGTGGTACATTCGGGCCCGGCTGTACCGGTACCTGCCACTGTCTGAACGGAAATTCAGCCTGCAACATCCAGACCGGAGCCTGTAATGGAGGCTGCGCTGCTGGGTGGAAAGGAAACGACTGTCAGACAGGTGATGACTTCCTATTGATTATTTGAAAGTAGAAGATAAAGATTTTACCAATAACAAAATGTCACTACCTCTCTTTTGCGTGCTTGCTTGGTGACCATAACGCACGTTGACATTGTTGATTCAATATTAATAGTGTCTTAATAATGTGTTGCAGTAGCGTATGCACATCTTGGCAAATTGTCTTGAAGAATAATGAATGTATACTACTCTCCAAGCAGAGGTTGATGGAGAAGATTGTAACCTTTTTACCATATTCCCCGTTTGCCTCCACAACTCTCTACCAGCATTCACGATGCCATGCCCCCCTCCCCCCCCCCCCCCCCCCCAAAAAAAAATTGTGGTTCAAATGGATAAAGTTGTCGAACCGAAACTGTGATCTTTACAATACTTGACTTCGATTTCCCTGTAGCTTGTGTGTCAGGAGAGTTCGGACCCGGCTGTACCGGCACCTGTCACTGTGCGAGCGGAGGTTCCGTGTGTGACATCACGACCGGAGTCTGCTCTAGTGGAGGGTGTGCAGCTGGGTGGAAGGGGAACGACTGTCAGACAGGTGATTGTCTTTGTGCATTCTTCTGACAACTGATTCATGCATTTATGTAACAATCGATCACAAAGACATAATCAGTTATCATACCAAGTGAGTGTAACCCAGGTAAGTTTGATAACTTGAAAGATCCCTCTATCTTGGATTCACACCTATCGCCGGTCATGCTACGTTGAATCATTGAATCTATAGAAAGTCTTTTGTACAGATTTACATTACTCCTATCGTTATGTTCTAGCCTGTGCGCCCGGTGAGTTCGGACCCGGCTGTGTCGGTACCTGTCACTGTGCGGACGGAGGTTCTGTATGTGACATCATGACTGGAATCTGCTCTAGTGGTGGGTGTTCGCCAGGATGGTCAGGAGACAGCTGTCAGACAGGTACTTCCCCATAGAAATATAAGGAAAATAAAAAGGAAGCAGTTATAAACATTGCGACTCCGAGTCAGTGACATAAAATACTAAGCTTATGAAAATATTATTGTCAGTTGTGATCAAAACCTAAGCTCTAAACAGAGTAATATAATTTAACCACTGGAAAAACTACAATGAAAATCAGACTATTGCTGACCTGGATGACTAATATTCACAAATGTTTCTAAGCTCTAAACATTATTTGTTGGTTATGCTGACACTTCTGTAAATTGCAATTCATTAGGCTGCACCGAGGGTACATTTGGTTCCGGCTGTACAGGCATCTGTCATTGTTTCAATGGAAACTCCGTGTGCAGCATCGAGACTGGACAATGTTCTAACGGAGGCTGCGCCGCGGGCTGGAAGGGAAACAACTGTCAGACACGTAAGATTATTTTTCCCGCTTACATACTATAGCGATAACAGCGATTCTTTGAAAATAAATTTAAAAATGGCCCTGATATAATCAGCCATTTATTCACATAACGCTTTCAACAATAAGGCATTCCATTTTTGGTTTGCATTCCATTTCAGCTTGTGTTGCTGGTGAGTTCGGACCCGGCTGTACCAGCGCCTGTCACTGTTCGAATGGCGATTCTGTTTGTGACATTCAGACCGGCGTCTGCTCCAGTGGTACGTGTGCAGTCGGATGGGAGGGGAACAGCTGTCAGATGGGTGAGAAAATAGCTGGCTTTTTCGTTGTATACGGCAAGATTGACATTTATTAGCAATAAGTCTAAGAAATCTTCAAACTGACAACGCAATCATGTTTTTGCCACACCTTTCATATTTTGTTAATCTCTTGATGCCGTACTATTCCTGTAGCTAGCTGGTATTCCTAAAATAAGATGAAGTGCAACGCCAATCAAAGAATACCCTTTGTGACGATTGTGTCCATTGGTACCACTGAATGCAAAAACATTTGCTCCCTAAATGAATTTCTTTGAATGTTCTGAAGGATGGACACATTTATTTTGCGTACTGTTAAAGATCCCAGGTATTGCCAGCTTTACCTATAGTAAACCCTATTATCTCCATGAAAAATGGATCTATTGTTTTGGGTGTGTCTTTGTGCGTGTCTGTCTGCCTGTGTGTGTGTGTGTTTGTGTTTGTGCTTCCGGATTTTCAGTCAGCATAACTCAAGGTCCTCTGGATGGATTACGATGATATTTGGTTAGGTGTTGGTAAGACAAAGGTCAAGATTGATTTTGGGCCTCCTGGTTTGTGACCTTGGTACTGTAGCAGAACTTCCGTTGCTTGTACCTTTTACCAGGACGTGCTAAGGTCTTGATTTTTTTGGTGGCAGATAGCATGTGATGTAAGGACGAAGTGGTGTAAGTCTGCTCCCTAGCAGGGTTTTTCTGGAACTACAGGGGCATTTTTGTCAAAATCGTCCCCAAAGTCTCACATTGAAGCCGCTTTATAACAAGTGTTATATCAGTGCTCGTGAAATGACCAATCTACCTGCAACTGTCAGAATAGATTCGTGTCGGAGCTGAAAAAATAAAAATGAGTTAAATAATCAGGACAAATCTGACTACATTTCCTCATTTTGCAGCATGTGCCGGCTCTTATGGCCCTGACTGTAGCACCATGTGTGGTGACTGTTACCTGGGACAAACATGCGACAGGTTTGACGGAACATGTCCAACTGGTCAGGATCACCTGTGTGCAGCTGGGTTCATTGGGGAGAAGTGCGATCAAGGTCAGTAGACTGGTGTGATTGAACGTTATTCCTAGAACGAAATTACGTATTATTTTGCAATGGTGACAAAGCATGTGGTGTTGTATTCTAACATATACACGGGGAAAAGTAGCAAATAGACGCTTGTAAAAGTAATGGAATGATTCATGAGGTGCAAACTTAACTGACGTTGATTTAATTAATTAATTGTGTTTGTTTAGACCATTTAATTTTTGAATTTGCTTCCCGTGCGGATGTCAAACATTTCAGGGGTTAGAATCTATGTTGCTGTCGGTCTTGAAATCAGCGTTTGATATGTTTCTCAATTATTATCCATATCTGATACAAAATGTTATCCACAACCCAACAGGCTGCAGTGCTGGTACCTACGGATATGACTGCCAGGAGGCTTGTGGACGGTGTAAAACAGGCAGTACTTGTAACGCTGCTACAGGCACCTGTCAGGCAGGGTGTCAACCACCATGGGATTTGGACCTGTGTAAAGAAAGTACGTCATGATTTCGATGTTCAAAAAATTCTTCTAAATCTTCATATGTTTCAAGCATGCGCTATTTTTGTCAGATATTGAATTAGCGGAAGGGTTCTTATGATCGTTTTTGTATGGTTGAACATTCTATAATCAAAATGTGTCTGTTTGACTTTGACCATCTTGCCAGCAGGCAACCCAATTGCAAGGCATGAATAGCTTTGAACCATTGTATGCATTGTATGGTACTTCCAAACAACTTAATATACTTGAGGCTAATTGTCTTCACTTTGCTCCGTGTTAGTTCTTGCCGAGGTAACAGAACACCCTCAAGACCTGAGCCTACCTCTCAGCCACTTGGCCACCTTCACATGTGTCAGTCTTGGCGAGCCTCTCCCAGAAGTAACGTGGTTTCATAGTGACAACCTGGTTTCAAGTGGAGATCAGATCACAATAAATACCACACAGAACAGCCTTACACACACAGTTAGTAGCATCCTGACCATCAGAACAGTAAAGCGGGAGGACAATGGGCAGTACCATTGCAGATCCATGAATGGCACAAATTCAGACGTGTCACAACAAGCAACTTTAGCAGTGCTAGGTACATTCTCTCTCTTTTTTACTAGTTTATATTTTGCACTGACTAAAAATCTCGATTGACTTTTGTTTCGGAAATCGAAAAGCTTGAAAGATTGACGTAAAGTGAAGTGAAATGATGTCGAGGATTTCGGAACGGACAGTCAAGACTGAAATTACAACTCGCATTTTACTCCTTGCAGAGCGACCAGAAGACATTACAGTCAACATATCCTCGTCCGGCTCCTCAAAAATGCAAGTCACATGGACAGTTGGGTTCACTGGAAACCTGGACATCAACGCGTCAGAGGTGACTCACAAACGCAGTGACGAGACATCGTGGGGTCCATGGGTAAAGACAGGATCTACAGGGACAGAAGGAACCCATGAGCTGACAGGTCTGTCATCTGCAACGAACTACACCGTAAAGTTAAGGGTGAGGAACTCCCAGGGATGGAGTGATCCCGTTGAAGCAAAGGGAACAACAGGGAGTGCACGTGAGTTTAGAATCTATTCATTCATGCACTCATTCAACTTCACCATCACATGAAAAATGATTGGTGGGGTAGACAACTCAGGTGATCAAAATCCCCTTTGCCAGTTGTCTCCCCGCACAATACATAAAATACATAGAATAAATGTTGACAGGGTAAAGACGTACAAATAGCAGTGCTAACTATCGCGAATTAAGAAGTGGTCTCTGAGTAGGACAAATACAGCAGTTACTCCATGTACATAGCGTCATTTATGGTAAATCCTTAACAGAAAGTCTCCATCTACCCTTTAGCTTTCTCAAACTTGATGTCTCTGTCTCTAATCGGTATATGCATTTTGTCATTAATGCTAGGGCGCTGCACGTCGTAGATGATCAGTGTCTAAAAGATACATTGAATACATACACGTATATGCGTATGCCCCCCCCCCCCAGCAAATATATAAAGAACGCGGGGTATGATTAACTTAATTACAAAGTCGGTTTTGCTTCTTTTGCGAGTTCTGCCTTAATGCATAACTAGTTTATCCCCCGCGTTTAATTATTGCAATATTCAAATGTAATAATGTCTTTTGTCCTGCAGCATCGAATTCGTCACTCGGAGCAGCAATAGGAGGAGCCGTCGGAGCTTTAGTGGTTGTAGGCGTAGTAGCGGCAGTAGGGCTTTTCTTGTATAGGTTTGTATATAAGAATCAATTCAAACCATGCATCAAGTATTGAAGATATGAATGCTATTAGAGTGTTATTGAATGCTACAGTAGACCCGTCTATATTGTAGAGAAAAATTGTGTCAAACAGACTCCATTGTAGGAACATGGACATTAACGATAGAATGTTTTGATCGCATCATCCTGCTTATTTGTTTCGAATTCCTACATAATAGTTGAGACTTTCTATAATTATTATTATCATAATGACCATATAGCAAGAACCTGTCCGTTAGGACACATGATGGGGATCCATGGAACATTGAGCAGCGAAAGCCAAAAATCAAAAAGATGTTGAAGATATAGCTAAATCATATTGTCGATAAAATTACCATGTAAAACCTACCTCTCCCTCAACTATCCGCCATTGTTTTCTATCCAGCAATATCTTTTATATTCATATAAAAGGAGACGCCTACCTGGCAATGAGGATGTTCCTCATCGCCCACCTGTTCCCAAGAGACGCATTGATGAAGATGGCGACACCCAACTCGGGGCCATTGGACCTGCAGCATCCCCAGTCGTGAAACCAAAAACCCCACTTAGACCCAAACAACAAAGACATTCAAGAGCGGGTGAGTACCATTAAAAGCCCACCTTCCTTATCATCATCCTTGCCACTTGTAGCCTGCATCCATGACGGCCCATCAGTGCTTTCCACTTGATGGCTGCACTAATCGTGACTCGTTGGATCTTATGTAGCAAAAGAGTGGAATTGTTTTGCATTATTGGCCCGCATGCTTTGTTCTTTTGCCAATGCCCGATGGCAATGCGTTTACCTACAACATGTGTTTACTTTTCTAGCTACAGTATTAAGAAAACGTCCATCATATCCAACGTGGACATTTCGTGATCACCACTCTCTGTCACAATATAGATTGTAAACCTGTCATAGAGTGTAAAGCATATCATCAGTTAAAATAGATGACAATACATGACATCTCATCTTCAAGAATTCATGTCCTTGGTGAATACTTTTATTCAGAGACAGGCTAAAAATGTATTGATGTATATAGGCAGTAGGAAGTCCACTCGAGCTCCACCGGTTCCCATTGACTTCCGCCAACCGATCCCCATCGACAGGCTGGAGAGTGAGTTCACCCGTAGGCATGCTAATGACGACCAGTTGTTCAATGAGGAATATGCGGTAAGACTTTAAAAGGATTCCTCTCTTGTGAAGCTGTCACCAATAATGCCCTAGCCCAGTGACTGCCCTAGAGCTATGCATGTTTTTTTTAGGATGCTGGTTAATAACCTAACATCTTTACAAGAAAATAGGTAGCTGTTGTCGAGGTACCAGCTCATCAGAAGTTACACGATGAGGTTTTAGTTGGAATTTCTGCTTTGCTGAATTTTTATTTTAGATATACTACCTTCTATTCATAAATGAAATACTCTTACTTACCACAGGCTCTACCTAAAACCTTGGGAAGAGAGCATGCTGAAGCGTACTACGACGAGCAACATGCCCCGAAGAACAAGTTCAGGAACATCATTGCATGTATGTATTAGCCTATTTTGCACTTTTGCACTATTTTATGTCATCCTTTGAACATTGATCTGCACTAAAAGGGTGAAGCAGTGTATGTGTGTAATGACAAAATTTCACAACACTGTGTGTCAATCTTTTTCATAACAGATGACAATGGCATCGTGCAGCTGACCCCTATTGACGGTGTTCCCGGCTCCACCTATATAAATGCATCCCACATGGACGTAAGGCTCTTTCGTTCATTCTACTGCATTGGTGAAAATAGGACACCGGCATACTAATGAACGTGATTAAGAATATCTTGGTTTGCTATTGATGATTAATTTCTCTATAGCATTCGTATGCTATTTGTAAAGAAAACTGCCAATGAAACTAGAAAATGTAGATCGCGGCTCATGCTCAGTTAGTTTTGAATACGCCTTTCTTGCCAATTGACACTAGTGTATGTTTTTCTAGGGATACAAAGAACCGGACAAATTCATCGCATCACAAGGTAAGTATGATTCAAATTTCATTGTTGTTCGTTTGTAAGGCTATCGTGTAGGATCTTTAATTTTTAAGGAATTTTCAAGTAATTGATGGAACCTGTGTTTTACCAACGAACCTCAACGAAATGGCTTTTGTTCTTTCTGTCTTTCAGCTCCTATGGACAACACCATTGCTGACTTCTGGAGGATGATCTGGGAGACTGGCTCCACGGCAATCGTCATGGTAACGAATCTGGAGGAGAAGGGCAAGGTAAATACCACTTAAGATAGTGTTGGTAACTTTAAGGGTCGTATACGTACAATGCAACAAAACATTTCGATGTTTGTTATGTATGTTTTACCTGCATTACAGAAAAAGTGCTCACAGTACTGGCCCGACAGTGGCGATAAGACTTACAACCCGGGCGGGGCATATGGAGTGCTGAATGTCAAACTTGAGGAAGCTGTGCCGATGGTTGACCACGTCACCCGAGTATTCCTATTGAGCAAGGTATGTCCCTGATTTTATAATTGTTCAAGAAATCCTAATTGTAGAATATCGAATCAAATAGATTTCAGAAGATTACCATAAATTACCATCCATCCTTTGCTGTCAATGGCGTATATATACGTAGGCTAAAATAAGACAATTTTATTCCCTTTGCAGGCAAGAGAGAGGCGGGTACGTAAAGTGACCCACTTCCACTTCATCGGATGGCCAGACTTTGGGCTGCCAAAAAGCCCCACGGGATTGCTGAAGTTCCGGAAGACCGTGATGTCGTCTTTGACCTCCAGCGACAGACCGATCGTCGTGCACTGCAGGTGAAACAGCTTATGTTATTTCCGTGTGCAGGTGCTGTATTAATCATGCCAGTGAGAGCCACGTGTATGTTGTCAGAATCTACAGTGTGTCTTGAATTACAGGTGAGTGCCATTATTGAATGCCTAAAAGTTACATTTGACAAACGTCGGTTAATCAAAGATTTCTTCACACAGTGCTGGGGTTGGCCGTACTGGGACTTTCATCACCGTGGACGCCATGTTGGACATGATCAAGGAAGAGGGGAAAGTGGACGTGTTCGGGTTTGTGGAGAAGATGCGCCAGAACAGGAGCTTCATGGTGCAAACAGAGGTCATTGTCTAAGTATACATTACTTTGTACTTCTAAGAGAGATGCTGGTGCCTTTTAGTGTTTAGTCCGTGGTAGATTCCTACCTTATCTATCTAACACTCTTAATTTATTATCGATATTCAAGGCTCAGTACGTGTTCATCTTCAAAGCCCTCTTGGAAGATTATTTGTACGGAGACACGGAGACTGATGTAGCCAACATCCACCGCTACATGGGGAAGTTGAATACGGAGAACCCAGAGACTCACAAGACTGGATTTGAAACAGAGTTTGAGGTATCTTATGAAAAAACATTTAAAAGGCTTTTGAGAGGCTTGAAATTTTCCTTCAATCTTATCCAAGTACTCATTATATCGCTCCACAAATTAATGCTGCAAAACGTTAGACTGCCTTCGTATAGTACCAAATCTGGAATTCTTATCCAATTACATGTCTTTTGTTTGTCTGTCTGTCTGTTTGTTTGTTTCTTTGCTTAGTTTTACGGTTTCATGTAGAATGCCATACTCCCATCCCGTTAGACATACATACACAATGTATTGTAACAAATATCATTTCATGAAGTTACGCGTGTTATAAAAATAATGTTTTGTCTGCTCATACGCTTTTCACCTTGGTATTCTAGAAGCTGACCCGCATTTCTGTGGACAAAGCCAACATGCGCTCAGGGAACCTGCCTGAGAACCTGTCCAAGAACAGGGTGCTGCAGGTCCTGCCATGTAAGTGACGAGTAGAACTTGACAGCTCAAAATCTTTTTATGACACATAGATTTTTCTCAGTACCTTACAACACCTATCTACATTGTACAAAGTAGTGAAGCATTCAACGTACTTCTGTAATTTGTAGAACAAGATAAAATACTGCTTGATGTATATTCAAAGTGGTCGAAAACCTAGCTATTACAAAATCCTTTTGTTTTATGTCACCTCATTAGACGACACCACCCGAGTTTTCCTGCAGCAGAAGCCAGGTGTGAAGGGGGCCGACTACATCAACGCCTCCTTCATTGACGTGAGTTATTGCTTCAGAATGTATTAAGTCTCGCTGGTTGGTCGACTTTTCCGCTTTTGTTTCCCTGAAAAGACAAAGTCTGCTGAACGCTGTCATACGAGTCTTATCTTACGTAGTTCATCCAAAGAAACAAATGATTTGAATTACATTCATCATACAGGGCTACAACATGAAGGACGCGTATATCGCCACGCAGGGCCCGCTGGACCGGACTGTGGAGGACTTCTGGAGGATGGTGTGGGAGTGGAACTCCTGCTCTATCGTCATGCTGACAGAACTCAAGGAGAAGAGCCAGGTTTGTACAACGATTTGGCTTTGAAGACTTGTAAATCTAACGCTGGATGAGAAGATTGGCAATGTCATGTTTGTGAAATATTGTGATTTGGATAAAGCAATTAATGTTACACACATAGTATCCCTTATTGACATGTGTTATGTATGTGTTTTGTAGAGCAAGTGTGTCATGTACTGGCCGGAGGATGGAAGTCAGTCGTTTGGTGACTTCACCGTGTCTCTTTCGGACCAAACTGACTACCCTGACTACACCCTGCGCACCCTCCATCTCAGGAAGGGACAGGTATGGGATTAGTGCCAATGATACTAGTAATTTGTTAGTTAACATAATTAGTATAGAAGCAAAAAGCAAAGCATTAGAAATATCTTTAGGATCAACGACAACGTTTTGGTCAAAACTATGTTATATCCATTAGAATTAATCTATGTGAACTACCAATCATGAAGTATAGTCAGCACTGGAAATACCTTGGTGCAAAATACGTACTAGAATAATATGAGCTTGAACAGCAGTACTGAGCATGTATTTGGGGCTACGCACATCTTGTACAAGTTGCATTATCTATAGTCAAGTGTCAGCAATTAGAACTTGGTACAAACAAAATGCAAAATGGCGATTCATCTCTTCAACAGGGAGGCTCGACCCGCACAGTGCAGCAGTTCCACTTCCACGGCTGGCCGGAAGTCGGTATTCCTGACAACGCCGCCGGAATGATCGATCTGATTGGTCAGGTCCAGAAACAGCAGCAGCACTCTGGCAACGGACCAATCACCGTGCACTGCAGGTACGATAGTGCTGTAGTCACTTGACAAGGATAGTCATTAGAACCCATCACTCAATATACTTTGCTACCTACCCACCAATGAGTTCACTTCTGTAACATACTGGTATATGTGCATCTTACCCTGAGTTGTGAACATACATTTTTAGCCATTTGTGCTAACATATTTATAACACACAGTTGTGGTCGACACGAAACGAAGATCTGATGGTATAACGTTTCCTTTTGCAGTGCCGGAGCCGGCCGCACGGGAGCGTTCTGTGCCATCAGCACGGTGCTGGAGCGGGTGAAGGCAGAGGGTATCTGTGACGTCTTCCAAGTCGTCAAGACGCTCCGGATGCAGCGGCCTCACATGGTGCAGACACTGGTGAGTACTACATCTTTTCAGTAACTGAATAAGTGCGTTGTAAACATCGAAATGTTCTTCAAAGCAGCCGTGTAATGTACATAAATCTTGTCCAATACTCATTCTCCTATGGGGCAGATGGCTGGTGGAGTATTGCGTTTGATTCTATTCCGTTTGATTCGATCAATGCATTCAGCATTTGTACTAACAACTACTCAACCGTGTTGGTGCCATACATATTTAAAGGTTTTAACTTTTGCCCAACACCAAAACAACAATAGTTACTATTTTTGTGCACTGCGAAGCTAACATCTATTCGATCCATCCACCTCAGGACCAGTACCAGTTCTGTTACCAGGCTGTTGTTGAGTACCTGGACAGTTTCGACCACTACGCCAACTTCCGCTGAAGAGGCACCTATGTGGCACCTGGCAAATTTTGGGAAGACTCGAACGTCAGACAAGAACAGATCATAGGTCCAATACCTACTCACAACTGTGTACCGTAATGATATGACACTATGATAACATGCCGTAAGCGCTGATAGTTTATTATAAGCTATTACTTAGCACTGGTAATTATATGCTATAAGCATTCATAATTTCACAGCTTCAATAGATGCAAAATATACTTTATTTTCATCAACAATTTCTCGTTTTAACCTTCAAGGTTTTAATGTAACAAGACCATTTTAACCCAGAATTATCCACAATAATCAAGGTTGTGTGTTTGACAAAGTCACGATACAGTTTTGATCTGAAATGCACATCTGATGTTTTTCCAGAAGTTTCATGTGGTTTTACAGTGTGTACTATGAAGAAATGAGCAAATGTGGAGATGAAATTTGATTTAAGAAATTTAAGTCTCGAATTGATATTCCATAAGAATTCATAAGATGATTGAAGTGCAATAATCGTTATTACCACGTCCAGATAATATGAATCTGAGATAGAATGTATAGAAAGCACAAATGTATTCAATACATTGCTGCGAATAATAATTATCTAGAATGTATATAGATTTGATGACGATATAATCGAAATTTTATGGTGATGAGGTAGAGAAATAAATCAAAATATTTTCAGAACGTCATACGGAAATTATGTAATTACATTGTCTACATTGAGCTAAATGATACTTCTTAAGAATAGCTGCACTTAACACCATATCTTATTATGAGCAAAGCTGTTTTGATACTTGAAAAATGTCAATGGCCAAGAGAGCAACATAGCCTGCCGATGTTAGTCTGATTTTTTTTATTGCTGTGCACTTCACAAAACGGAATAAACTGCTTTGATCAGATATAGTGTCTGATTGTTGAACTCTTTCTACCCACTGGAAGAAGTTAAGGTAAAAAGTTCTCATTTGATTATATAAGTTGATAATCATTAGATATTTTAGTGATTTCATGTTTTCTGCTAGCATGCAGTTTTGTAACAAGGCACAGGGGTTGGGTCCTAAAGTAAGTGGTGCATGCTAGCTACCATGAGGCAGCTCCCCTCGGTCAGGGTTGCCCTCCTCTGGCTAATTTTGCCCAGTTCTCGTTTCTCGGGACATTTTCGGCTAATACAACACCAGAACTCCTCGGACATGCCCCCTTCCTCCGATCCCTAGCGTCTTCAAAAACTCATCATAGACATAAATTATCACACCGGTTTTTGTCTGTCTAAGTTCTTCATTTGCACCTAAAAGAGGAACTTAGATTTAGATTGTACAAGGAAGATCTCAGCTCCTCCTTGAATTGTGCGCTTACCGGGTACCGTATACACATTACGTTCTACCGACGTGCTGACACAATCCCCCGACAGATGTAGCAAACGTCATACTGCAATACTTCAACTAGCCGCAAGGCATCTCATTTGAACCATGCAAACTGCAATTTCGTTTTAAATGGTAATTGGACAGGCACTGGCGAATAAAACAATACGCAATTGCAATGTATCTTACATTCTTCTGCACAATTTGTGGCACTACAGTACACTATACACTAGTCTAGTACGTACTGGAGGAACATGTATCAAACTGTTATCAAACCTTGCAAGACTTTGTCTACACTAATGTAATCTGAGGATAAAGAAAAAACACAAACATCAATTCAACGACAAAGAGACTCGAAATGACAAATCTAGATGACTTTTATTCCGATATCTACAAAGGATATACCTCAAGACACAGATGGATTCCGAAGAAGTGCTACCACATCAGGAATGATTGGTCAAAACAAAACAAAAAAATAGTGAAAGTCAATTTCATTTTCCAAGGCTGCCATATGGCATGTCAATCAAAGTGTGTTTAGGCAGAAGCTTTTGGTGTCGCAGAGCAACAGACTTTTAATGCAGCTCTATGTTGAGTTCTCATAGATTAAAGCCCACTTAAACTTTTACGTTAATGCACATATCAACATAACTCTACATAAATGTGGGCAGGAAAAATGGTACAAGTCTTTCTACACAACAGCATGAGACGGTCACATGTCATTTGAAAAGAGGAACACCTCTGTACAAATGGCCAGAGCTTTTCAAACTTCATTTGAATCGAGAAGGCAAATCATTTACCCTGTCACTACTGGTTTGTAGTCATCTGAACAAATCTCTCTCCTTAAATTAAATCAAGTAGTGATTCTGTATCCTTTTCCATTTTTTAACATTGACGGGTGTATTTACAATATTGACAATGCAGAAATTATCTTGACCATAAAAATGTAGAACATATCCTACATTTAACATTATGTTGGTCACCTCTTTGTGTGACAACACATATAGTTAGCTGGTATGTAGAGCTTAGAATATTACACATACTTGGTAAAAGCAATGCTTGTAGTATAAACAAATGGACGGATTAAACTTCAGCATTGTTCCCTACATGTAAAATTAGTATCAAGCAATTTAAAACAAAACAGTGACTTCAAATACAAGCTACCATTACATCACATCATTAGCTTTCCTTCCCATTGCTGCAGTTCTGACATTAACTGCCAGATGGTGTTGTAGCAACAGCTTATCACTATGTAAATGCACAGTCTGTGATGCCAAAGGCTTTTTATGCAGAAAATACCTGGTTTTCATTCATAAACATTCTCTACACAAAACAAGCTACAGGAAATATCATTTTACAACCAAGGCAAGAAGATATAAATGGATAACTAGATTTGGCAAAGGTGCGTCAGATATAAGTTTTACAGCTTGACATTTTTTCTGGTAAAAAGTCTGACATATCTTGCTGAGAAGTGACAAAGCAGTGTTAACACAGAAAAATAAAACTCTACGTGACAACATAAATGTTTAAACTACTGAGAATTCCTAAGCAAAGGCATAAGCTTTATAATCTTGTCCAAAATTTTTAGCACACAGAGTCTATGCTAGCATTGCTAGCACATTAATATCAGTGAAACTGGCATCATGGTATAGTGCATTACAACTCAGTGTGTGGTAACCCGTCTTAAAGTGTACCGTTTGTCATATCATAAACTAAATGTTCCCAGTTTTGTATCGGCGGATATTCTGTATTGCACATGATAACATGGAATACCAACAACAGGGATATCGAAGTTCAAAGAATGAGCAAAGAATTATTTCAGTAAAAAATAATTTCCAAAAACCTGGCAGAATGAAATTTCATTTAAAAAGGAGCTTCATACAGGTATAACAATATTTTCTAAAAAATCTCAAAACCAACTGTTACTAAAGATTTGGCAAGAAGACTTGAGAAGTTTGGTATTACCTTAAATTTGGGGGAGAAGTTTCTTATTAATCCTATAGTTTAGTTAAATTTCATCAAAATGTTTTTGGTTTTAAGAATATGCGGTCTTTAGTCATCAATGCCCATGGCCAGATGCGTCAAACCAAAGATGCAAAATGTGTTCACGTTGTTCTGTGTTCTTTTTGTAGCCTGTTTGACAGCTAGATTTTTGGTCTACATAAAAATTGTATTCTCTCTTTCCTTGAACTTAAGTATCCCAACAAGTTAAGATTTGTATGTTAAGTACCGCACATACATGTATCTACAACATTAAGTAAGCATTTCTTAATCAGTGTCTGTTGAGAATTTGTATGATTTTGCAGAATAGAGAAGCATGATCTACATGTCTATATATGATATATATACATGACAGATTTAGACAGTAATATTATTTTCTGATGGTCCTTAGCACACGTATACTTTGCATCTACAAAAATAGCACTTTGACAGTTTTCTTCAACTCTCTGATCAGATACTACATCGTACATTTCTTAAAGGCACAACACTTCAAAATGTGTGACATCATATAGATGTAAATTTTTACTACTAGCTGTTAAAATCCTACCGGCAGTGAGAATGGAAACATGTCTACAATGATATGACAGGCCTTGTGGTTGGTCAGCTGAGTCTTCTGAACCCGTGATTATGATGTAACGGACATAGTGATTGGCCCCTTTCAAAAACATGATTTAGCCAGACCATTAAAAGAAAACTGACAAAGGGATACACGCTCGGAGCAAGCCTTGTTCATTCTATTTTCCAGAAAAATGTGCTGTTTTAAAACGTCTCTTTTTGCAATATGTAATAAGCAATGGGAAATGAAATGGTTTTCCTTGACTGCCCTAGTTTCTTAGTTCTCGGTTGGAACTTTTGCAAACCTTGCTCAGCACCTAGTTCATACATACAAATATTCCTTTCATTTGCAAGGCGAAATCCATACCATTGACACTTGTACGTTACGTAACGTTTCAAGAACACAATTCTTTTCTAAGAATGACCAGTCTTACAGATTCTGAAACAACTGTCTCTTAAGAATTACAAGGGAGATATTTGCTACCTTTAGTTTGGGATCTTCTTGAAAGTCTTACAAAAACCTTTTCAGGTGGCCAGACATGTACCAATTGTTATGACAGACAAAAGGATTCTGTTTGGTTGTTTAAACAGGCAAGCTGCCTATGAAACAACAAAGCCTTGCACTTTCTGTCTATACAAGAATGAAACCGGCAGCGCAATTCTCCGGAAGTCCAACAAAGATCAGAAACAAACAAGCACTGACAGTCTTTTGACTGTTGTGTGCAGATTGGTGCAGATATCCGAAAAAACTGAATACAGAAGCCAGTTTCAGAATTTATGTCTAAGAGAAGACAAAAAATGATTTTTGTAGCAGCAGCAGCACTTAATATTGCCATGATTGGGAACAATGACACCCTTTCCCATATTAGAATAATTTGGGCGCATTATTCAAATGAGATGCTACAAAATGGTAATTGTAAAAGTGCAAAGCCATACCATTCAAAGATTCTTCTGCATCTGATTCAATAAGTCTGTATAATTTGAAAATTTTTACTTCTTAGATATGTATTGAGGACAATATAGCACTGTTCTTAAACCACAGAACTTCAAGGGATTTTACTGTTATGGCCGTACAGACATTTAAGACACTGATGGTGAAAGGTGGAATGCTTGAGTTCGTTGATAATCATTTGTAGCTGACACATTAAAAGGGTTCAGAAAGACTACTGTCACAGCAAAACTTTTCCTTACTGTTGTCTAAGAAGACAGACCATTCAGCAAGCTTTGGGACGGACACCTTTTAGTAAAACCTCTCGACATTGCACCCTATCCCTCTATTATCTAGTCACTCTATCTTCCAACTTCCTTGACTTCTTACAAAAGATCTGAAGATACAAATTCCACAACTTTTTAGGCCTGATATTTGGGCAAATGCAGAAGTAATGCTTCTTCCATAGACAAAGGTGTAACCTTTTCCATTTTCATACACTGAACGTACTTACAAACCCTAATGCTTGATACATACTGCAATTAACAACATTGTCACTCAAAACAAATTTCCAGTCCAGTCATGCCGTAAAATGTTAAACACTCTGCTACAAAACGCTTTCAAAATTTCAATGCCTTTTGAATGCTTTCACAATCCCAGATTTTCATCACACACTATGCCCATCAAGGAAGCCAACATTACCATGCATTTGCCTCACATACAAGTAAAAATTTCCATGACCTATCGTGGCCATAAACAAAAATCCTGTTCTGTGCTATTGCACCCATCTTTCTGTACAAGAGTTGTAGACTGTGGTCTACGTACACGCAAACAGTCAACTAACACATTGACATTGTCATGACAACACAAAACAAACGACAACAAGTACATAAACAATATATCAAGACCATTGCTTAACACAGAGATTTAAACATCTTTCAAACAAATTTAGGATCTACAATGATTGGATGATGAGAAGCAATTTCTACTGCAATAACCTGATTTTCGTACGTTAACAAGGCCTCTATGACTATATACTACTCCGGAGAAGTGTCACTGATACCGTTTTGCTTTATCAACAGCAGAGACAAACGACACTTTCATCATAAAATGGTGCAGAGTTTTGAATTCTTGGTTTCCTTCTTCTTTGGTGCAGCGGACTTGCTCTGCTTCCTTGTGACGGGTGGCGGCCCGTTTAACATGTGGTTTGTGAGAGCTTGCTGCGAGTGTTTCTTCTGTACCTTGTGTAGGACTATCCTGTACGTCCCTGTTATACAACTTCTCGAGTCCTTCCCTCTGCTCTGTTCTAAGTGCTGGTCCGTGATGCCAAGATCGCGGAGGACCATGCGCGCTTCGTGTTCCTCGTGCCGCAAGTTCTCTTTTGAGATGTCCGCGGGGTTGAGATGATAGTCGTCGTGTGGTTCTGGGAAGTGCTGTCCTTTCAGCCACTCCGACTCCATGATCTGCTGTATAGACAGCCTGTCTACTGCCGTCGGCTGGAGTATGTTTCTGATCAGAGTCTGGCAGCTTGGAGAAACGAACCCCGGGACGGAATAGTGTCCTTCGAGGATACATTTCTTCAGTTTGGCCACCGTCTCCGCCCTGAAGGGCATAAGGCCAGTCACCATGAAATACAGCATGACACCGAGAGCCCAGATGTCCACGTACACGCCGAGGTAGCTCTCGTCCTTAAACAGCTCGGGAGCGGCGTAGGGAGGAGAGCCGCAGAACGTGTTGAGCGTCTCGTCCAGGCGACAGTGCGTGCTGAAGCCGAAGTCTCCGATCTTCACCATGGCGGGAGTTGCATAAAAGACGTTCTCTGCCTTCAGGTCCCTGTGGATGATGCACTGTTCATGCTGCAAGGAATGACAGACAATAACTCAGAATAAATAAATTCATGAATGGGAACAATACGTTTCAAGGCATCCTCATTTGAGGTGAAGCATGATGCTTTTTCAAGTAGCTAGTGGTAGTGAAATGCGACTTTGCCACGGCTCCCGTTTTTGGCCAAGCACACCGGATCACCCCTACCCTTCTCGATTAGTGTGTTGGGTTCTTTTACATGCAGAGGTTTGACGCTTGAGGCTAATGCCTGAATCTCCCTCATACACGGGGCCGCCGGCTTTACGTCACCATCCGAAATGACGAATGCAATCCCTTGAATGGAAATAACAATATAGAACCTACATGTACATACTGGGTTTTTAGCTACAAAACCAACAATATCTTTTATGCCAACATCTTGGTTATAAATTTCAGCAACATTCCTTAGGGATGAATGCAAGCTTACCAAAACATTGGCATATAAAATCCTTTTGATTGAATGTGCAATTCAAGAACCCAGACTGGTACATACTGATGAATCTATGAATCATAATTATACATAAGCTCTTCACAAATGTAGTCCTGGACAATGCTTTATTATCAATAGTGACTTGACATATAAAGTGACTATTAATGTTTCTAGATTGAGGAAAGACTTTTAAAAGTACAATTTCTACATTGTGTGAACAGCTTCACAAGTCATAGGAAAAGAAATCCACAGCGTAAATGGCAGTTACAATGTACATTGCCCACATTTCAGTAACACACAAAAGCTACCTTCTTAAGGGCCGGCATGAACTCTACTACATGTACTCCTACAGTAACTGTAAGGTGCTTTTCTAGATAAGGTAGCAACTGTTGCTACCTTATCTAGAAAAGCACCTTGCTCTATACAGAGAACTTTCACACCAAGTCCTTTCCTGATGCGAAACAAACAAAGACCGACTTGACCTACCATGTGTTTGACAGCAGACACTACTTGTGCAAACAGGGCCCTGGCATCGTCCTCTATAAGTTTGCCATCAGTGGAGATCTTAGTGAAGAGTTCCCCTCCTGGTGCATACTCCATCACTAGGTGAAGCTTTGTTAGGGTTTCCACCACCTGTAAGAAAAATCCAGAATAGTCACTTCTTTGCTACACAACCTTTACCTTTAGCACACTGCATGCTAGCTGAAGTTGCAGTTTGGCACCCAATTCCCTATTGATTACAGAGTTAGGTAGCAGTGAGAATGTTAAATCCTGTATCTGCCAACATTCAAGTAACTCTTCAGTCACTTTTCTTTAAGGATATACCGTGCCACATTTACATGTAAGTTGTCAGTGATTTGATTTTGTGGTTAAGGGAGAAAATGGATTGTTCACAATGGTTTTTAGTTTGCGGTTGAAATAAAGTGGTAGGTGGGCAGAAGACATTACGGCCATTTTCGGGGTGGTTTTAAGTTTGCTGCATAGAGTTACCGCTAAAAACGATTGGATACTGGTTAGCCCTTTGGATACTAGCTTGCCACCAATAGATCTGCTTGGAGATTAACCTAATTACACAAAGACTGATGAATTGTCAAGCGCTTTATAATTAATTTTCTACTACAAGTCGATAAGTACTCTGGTAGATAGTGCAATGCCATTAAAGATAATCCTCAAAATCGCTGTTACACATCTTCTATTGGTAGTGCTATTCACTTTACGAACATTCTTACATTGTCACGAGATACAATTTAGTTGTTGTACTGACCTCGTATAACCTGATGACATTGGGGTGTCTCAGTTTTTCCATACTGGAGATCTCTCTGGATAGAAGTCTCTGGGTTTTCTGGTCCAGTTTGGTTTTATCCAGGATCTTCACTGCTACTTTTTCTGTTGAGGAAACACATGAACAAACATCAGTCTGTAGAATGTTTTATGCCAAATACATGACACAAAAGAGGGGATGTCCCTGTAGTTCAACAGGTAGCAGCCTCACAGTTGACTCCCTGTTCAAATTAGGAGACCTAGGTTTAAATCCTGGGAAGGGCATCTTGGTTGAGGCTGCACCTGTCTTTTGGAAAAGACATAAAATGGAGGTCCCATGTTCGAGGAGGTGCCTTGAGCATGTGAAAGGAGAAGGGCTAGCAACCCTCCCTGTAAAAATATACCCTGCTACTGAAACAGCAAGGAAACTTATTGACCTGTGCCACTAGGCACTATTATGATAGTACAAGGGTCTAAAGGAACAAACGAACATCACAAAATACTTGGGCAAAAGCTATTTGTATATATCCATTATAATTTGACAAGTTAATCTTATCATTTTCTATTTCTTTCTCCTCTTTGTTAAAGAATCGTCTAAAGCAAATTGTATACATGTATCAGTAAGTTATTGAGTTTTAGATCACTATACAAGACTATATAATAAGTCTTTAAGTTAGTACATTGATTCATTTCAAGCATAATATACTACTTTACTGGAAAATTTGATAATGGTCTTCCAGCAGATAACAAATGTACTGATGCAACTCTTTGGAAACATATGAAAGAGTCTTTAAATTTCCACTGGTAAACTCCCACACGTTCCCTTTAGATGAATACAACTGCCATCAATCTTTAGACGTTGCTTTTTGTAGTGCAGGCCTGCATCTCGTGGCCTGACATTTACAGGTAGTAAATGTCTTGACATTAAACGGAGGCACGTCTTGGTAATGCATTAATCATAAGTCCGAGTTTCTTCGCAGTCTTAATTCCTCCAGTCTTATATATAACATAGGCCTGCGGGCTAAGATTTTACCAGTTCCTCTAGAAAGATCACCCGGTGGATATATGAAGATATATTGCAGCAAAATTTGCAAAGCATAGGGTTTCATAGGATGGTCAGAGGATTTTGCTTGACATTTTCGTGTTTTATAGTTGAAACCTATTCCTCTCTCTGTACATGTTTGATCTTGTAACTGAGTCGTGTAGTGCATACTAAAAATACTCATTGGTTGCCAAGAATCTAATTGGATCAAAATCCATATTCTAACTTATATTCTATACATCCAGGTTTCAGAACTGCCAGACAACATTTGAAATTATATTGATTTACAACATCAGAGGGTCTGCATGCTCCTTTCCATAAGGCGTACTGTAGGCCGCCTATTTTGATTTCCAGTAATTCATAGGGAAAGCCGTCTTATGCAGGTAATTCGTACCGAGCCAACCCAATGGTTGCGTAATTGCCATCCTTGTTTTTAATGTAATAGGTATACGTAGGGTGTTCTTCTAAATTCAGCATAAAGAGTTGTCAGGACCCCCCATGCAGACCCCTTAGCATGTAGCTTGTGAGATACAAATGACGTTTTGTTGTTTTTGTTGTTGTGCCTTTAAATTTATAATTTGCAAAGTCAACTCACATTTGTCTTCAAACAGTCACTTTTTAAGGAGGTCAATGGGTCAAACAGTGTGGTTACATGGAATTTCTATGAATAATCACTTTTATAGTCCGTTCTTATATTTTCTAGCAACCCTGCTTCAAAAAGAGAGATATCAAAGCCTGGAAACATGCCTTGAACACAGAGCATGATATATTAGTCATTTTCTTTCTCCGTGTACATTTTACAACCCAGACATCAGCAGCCCTCTCCTTGTACTTCTGGCTTTCTGCACGTCTTTACGGCGCTGCGGGGAATCCCTGCCTTCCATCACGTCAACATCATCTCGTCAGCGCTCTCTCGCAGGATCGGTAATGGCGCCCGTACGCCGTAACTCGGCCACGCAGGTACCAGCTTATGTCACCATCGGTGGGAGTACTTAGCGGCATTGACTCTCTTATGGTTGATCCCTAGTACATTAGTTACGACCCTAAATGTTCTGTGGTGTCGTGATGGAACGTGAATCATGCCTGATCCGCGCAAGTGCCGCACACATTCGCAGCCTGCAAATACGCCAGACAAACGAGTATAGCACTGTCCATTTCAGTCCATCTTTGTGATATTGCTGGGCTTCTCGCTACAGCAATGACGTAAACATAAAATAGCGTTTCAGGCAAAAAGCCTGATCTGTTCGAGAGTATGATGCAGTTTCGGTACATAAAATCAACCTCCTTCAAATCAAACCGTTTTTATTTTTGTTTTTACCCACAGGTGACTTAAGTTGAGAACATGACCTACAAGTAGCTTACATCAAAGCAACGTCTGGGGGCTTAAACTTTCAGGGGATTTGAGACTTGAGTTTTTAAGTGCAAAGTTTGGACTAGATAACCTGAAGTCACAACTATAAAAAAAACTATCCGCAACCCACTGCAGTAGCCATTTGGCACCCAATTCCCTATTGGTTACAGAGTTAGGCAGCAGGGAGAAGGTTAAGTGCAGGTAAAATTGGAGTTGAGTCGGCATTTCTGGTGTCTACCTGCACCTAATCTGTATCACCATCAGTCCAAAGTATCATACTGTTATGGATTCAAGTTTGCAGGGTGAAATATGGCTCCAGATATGATATTCTAACATTGTTTTTTTACAGAATGAGGGGAGCAGAACAGGTAAAACTTGTCTGGTGCTTGTACATTGTAATCGTGAATGTTACCCTTACCAATGAATGTTATCTACATATTGGTATGCAGAAAAAGGTATATCTTTTTACGGAATAAAGCAAACAGAACAGGTAAAACTTGTCTGGTGCTTGTACATTGTAATTGTGAATGTTATTATCCTTACCAATGAATGTTATCTACATTGGTATGCAGAAAAAGGTATATCTCCTGAGGCACAGTGTTCTTGAAGTAATGGGCAAGACTAAACTAACACTTGAACCCATTGGTACAACTTTAATGGCATGATTCCACTTAGGTTGTGGGGGCTTTCCTTGTGAAATGTCTTGGGGAATAGGAGGGATTGTAGCCGTACATTATTCAACATTCTCCCTGCAGTGCCTTTCTATTCATATAGCTAGCAGTGCCTACTTAAGTGGGCATCACAGCAACAATTTGCAATTTCTGTGCCCTACAACGAGTACAACTACAAGGGAGCTAGTCTGCCAAGCATGTCTACCTGGAGCCTATTAGCATCAATGTCTGGTTGAGTTTTTTGTTTAGCCTCTAGGCTCCTATTACTACTAGCTAAGGCTTTTTGGGCAGAGACCACTAATGACTTAAGAGATATAGCTACAGGACTTTGTAATGGAAAAGTTGGGTAGACAAAAAGCGACCCCAGGACTTGTGCGTAATTGTCTGAACACACGCATGTACATGAAGATTGCCTTGGAGTTGGACTTCTTTCCAAAGACTGCTTTCCAGAATGGCAAAACTTTAGAGAGAATACTAACAGAAACACTGTTCTTGTTGTCTACGTAAATGATTTTACAAACACATGACCCCTCCCATCAGATAACACAAAGTATCTTTCAAATGTCCTTGAACAGTGGCTGCATCAGATACCCATTGACACGCGTCCGTCACGTTTTTTCAGCCCTACAAACACAAAGAACGGTAGAATGACGTCACGAGTCTTATTCATCATCTCTAGGCATGCATGGCCAGACCTATTCAACGTCTTCAATTTTACGTAGGCACACCACAATGCATATCCAACACAACATAACATAACACAGCAGACAGGTCGAACTTCTAGTTGACTGTTCCAAAGGAAAAACAACAGGGCTTTTTCCCCAAATACCATGACTTGTGACGTTAACTTTGAGTCAAAGTCAACAAATGCTTTGTAGGATTTCTGTAGGAAAAAGAGATCACCTACATGTAAAAGTCCGGGATAATAAAAAGGGTAGGCCGCATAGACACAATGATACATGTATATAGAAAGCTAATTGCTTGTGGCTGTTGTCCACATAACACTAGAACTATACTGATGCCTATCCATTCAATACAGGCCTAGGGATTTTGCAGCTGTTTCAGATTTAACAGTTTTGATGGATCTTGCAATTGGTCAGTAAGTGATTGATCAAATGTGATGACAGTGCACGCAGTCAGAAACATGTTCATTTGAACTTTGAACTTTGAACTTTGAACTTTATTGAATCACCACCTTGCAGGCATTTAGCCTGAATTGTGTTGGTGTTTACAAACTTCGTTATCAACAATATTTAAAAATGTTATCCAATTCTGAAAACATACTTAAAATTCATATATAACAATTTTGCTTAAAATTACAAATTACAGACATTAACTATACAATAATTGCACGATGAGTTAGGCAGACGTCATACGAAAGTTGACATCTTTGCAGGGTCCTTGTTGACTTGTGTCTGACAATCTTAAGTGCTATGTCATGTTAAATTCATCTTGTATCATCCTTTTAAAATCTACCTGTCCAGTGAACAACTGAAATTCAAGACTTAGTGGTCTATCAAATGCCTTTTTATTACATCATTTTTTTTCTGACAAAATTTCCAAAAAGGGTAATTTGGAGGGAAAATCCTAAAATTGGCGTGGCTACGAGTATAAGTCTACTATTTATATAATGCAGGATTATGAATTTCAAACAATACCATGTCCATATATAGATGTTAGAATTTTAGAAAATCTGTCCTAAAACACCGGTCCGTGACTATTGAATAAAAGGTCAACATCCACATAACATATTATATCACAAACATACAAAACTGAGTGTTATATCATAATGCTAGACTGAGACTAGCATATATAAATCACATAAAACAAATAATGACATCCAAAAAGCATAGATGCATACTGGGCAGATCCCAAAAATAAAGGCATCAGACAGGGCTATTAAAAGTCTTATTACCTGGCCAGACATTGAATGAATGAACTTTATTGCTCGACAATTGTACATGGCACAATGTATGGCAACAATAACAAGGCAATCAATACAATGAGTACTAAACTAGTCTATTCTCTTCTATTCTGAAAACTATAATCACAAGAATATATGAACGTAAATGGCGTAATGATATACATGTTAAACGTTTCGGACAGTTAAAATACATTCTCTCTTTTGTAAAGCGCTACATATGTATTGGCCTAAGTACGTAGATATGGTGTCGGGACATGACATAAGTAGATTGAACATGTCTATGTTTGCCTTTGGCACGGGTTTACTTTTAATTTTGGTGTATTGATTTTTCTGAATATATTTATGTATCTCTAGCCAAAAATTAATTGCCTTGTGTAAGTTGTAGTTTACATATACCTACCAATATTTGTTTGGAACATTGAAGAGCATTGACTGAACCCAAATTGAAGTGTTCAACATCAGGAAATTAAGAGTAGACTTCATCCCAGCTGGCATAACAAGGAAGTCATTACTTCTATGATCATGCACCGAGAAAAGAAACTTCCGGGAGAGAAAC
This sequence comes from Branchiostoma lanceolatum, assembly GCF_035083965.1. Lineage (NCBI taxonomy): Eukaryota > Metazoa > Chordata > Leptocardii > Amphioxiformes > Branchiostomatidae > Branchiostoma > Branchiostoma lanceolatum. The sequence continues at coordinate 11,558,166 of NC_089732.1, forward strand.
CAGCTTCTTAAAATAGACTTCTTGAAATAACCGAGTGTTGGGTGCAGAGCACAATTATGACAATTATTCATTTCATGTATAAAATAGAGTGACTTCTCTTGGTCAGAATAACAAGGAAGTCATTATTACGATGATTGTGCATCAAGAAAGAAATCTTCCTGGAGAGAAACCAGCTTCTTTAAATAGACTTCTTCAAGGATCCAAATGTATGATCTGAGTCGAACTGTCAGATGTTTTTTTGTATGAATTCAATACTGTAAAACGGGAAATATTCGTGGGGATTTGATTTCAGGGTGGGGAGAAAATGGAGTGTTCGTGGTGGTTTTAAGTTCGCAGTTGAAACTGCCATGCATGGTTTTACTGTACAAGAGGAAATGTTCGTAGTGACTTTAAGTTCGCAGTGAAAAGTTCACCATGAAAATAAACCACTGCAAATGTGTCCCCTTTAACAGTACTGTACGGTATAACAAACATCAAATTTGATTCTTGGAAACATCAGAACTTACTTTACATCCCATGGGTCTACAAGATAACAGCGAAATCCTTTTACTGACCTATGAATATTTAATGCTGTTTTAATCCTGCGCTCTTGACTTCTGAAAGAAAGCTATCAGTATCAAGAACTCCATAGTCTCGGGGGACTTGAGAGCTAGTTAAAAGTCAGATAAGTTGTGAAATGATCAATATTTCTGTTGTCAGTCATGTTACATGTACGTGAAAACTTATTCCAATCGTTCTGAATGCTTTTATTTCGTTTATAATCAAGACAGAAGATTGAAGATGATGAAAGGGGGATGGAATTAAGTTCCTATAATTGAAATTGTATCATACATGTAGCCGCAATTGATAATAGTGATAAAGACTGGAAAAATAGCAAACGAAATCTTTATAGTATTTTACATTATAAACATTTCCTGCCCGCCACACAGAAAAATCAACTCAGCAACTTCTGTGGTGGACTGGCTATCGACTGTCCAATTTAGATTCTAGTGTTACATGATATACGTGTACATATCATAAGACCAAGAGGTCGTTTTTGGGTTTGAAGTGACTTTTAATATCAGCAAAGCAGCGTTGGTTGCTATGACTACGGGTTACTTGTAAATCCCGTAACACCAGGACTGGAAGTATGTCCCTAATCCACAGTAAAGGTTACAAGGGGAGGGCACTGGAGGAAAAAGATGATTGGCTTTTTCATAGGAACGGAAATCCATGATTTTCTAAGCAAACTAAACGTTACATACAAGTATTACAACTCCTCATAGAAAGGAAAACATGGGGTTACATAATAAAAAAGACTCTTTACAAACTTTAATCCTATAAGATGAAATATGTAACTTGTCATGCAGCCCCTATTGTATCTCTAGATATTATTCTTTGGCATTTCAGTCTTGGAATACTATGTTTGTTTTAACATCATTGGAAAGGGAAGAAAACTCATTATTACACAGAAAATGTGTACCAAACTTTCTTTTCAATGTTTTAGTAATAGAAAAGGATTTTGTCAAGGACCTTTTCATGCATTCTTTTCAATGTTTTGCCACTGATAAAAGGATATTGTTGTGTCATGATGGGACTGCACCTTAATTGCATGTGCCTTGTCTGAGGCTTTAGCTGGTATAATGACAGGGAATTTACATTCTGCACATACTTCATACACGACCTACACACTTTCTCCAATTGTGTACATGTATGTTAACCTCACACCACTTCCTGGCACCATTATCTTTAAATCTACCCCTTTTTTTTCAAATAAGAAATAAAGCCCCCCTTTTTTTTCAAATAAGAAATAAAGCAGTAAACTCAATCAGGTCACTAAGAATTCTGTCAACTGTTGAGATCATATTGTCAACAACATGTGAATGGACAGTTTGGTCCAGATAATATTTTGCTACTGAAGAATATCGGTATTTTTCATGGACCAGCATTCTGTCTTTTCCTAAAACTATCATAGCCGTCGTCTTATAAGTTGTATCATCTGCAGGTTTTTTAATGCAGTTTTGTAATTACAATTCTACAATTACATCAGGGATAAAAACAAAACTATTCCTCACCTTTGGTGAGTGCATGTATGCCCATCTTCACTTGTGAGAAGTTTCCACTCCCGATTTCCGCCCGTAATCTGTAGAAGCCGATCCGCTTCCCCAAGGTGATCTCCTTCTGGATCTTCTCGTCATTGCTCAGGTCATAGGTCACCCTTTCGTAGGGCGACAGTTTGCGCTCCTTCCGCGGGAAGTCGGGGGACGTGACCGAGAGGTCGCTCTCGTGGTTGGACGAGATGTAGTGGTTCCCTCCCATCTTCAGGTGCTGCTTCTCAATTAGCGCGGGACTGGGGTGGACCACGGCGGTTGTCTTGGACATGTCGCACCGGTGCGAGGTCTCACAGACACGTCCATGCAGAGCCCTCTGCTACGAACCTCGCGGGATACTCCGGCGTATCCGGCGGGAGGTCAGCGGCCATCCTCCGCTCACTCCGGGCGCGAGAAGTGGCCGGCGGATTAATACCTGTCACTTCTGCCCTTCAGAACTCAGCGATCAGATAAACAGCCTAGAGCGGGAGTGCTTTACAGTTACCATGGACGACCACGAGGGGAGTTAATGGCTAGAGGCCGTGCCCTCCCTCTAGGGGCACCCAGGGCTAATGGACTGTTATCTTCCCTGAAAGCATGAAATCGCTTTGTTTGTCAAACAGCGCCCTCTGACCCAGCTGATTCGTCAGGATAAGTTATGGATTCCCGTAATCTAGACGTGTCTTCTGGGTGCGGACATGACGAGACAGGTGTTTCCGCCGCGGGGATCCGGCTGTTCTGTGTCAGTTTTCCAGGCCGTCAGAGGCTTCAGGTGGCGTCAGACGCAGTTGTAGATTGTATCGCTGCTCGCCTGTGTGGGGGAGGACATAATTTACATTAATTGACAACCAAAACAACTACATGATGTACAAATACAAAACAATTTTGTTATGTATATATGCATGTGGATCTATGTTTCTAGAAGACCAAATATATCACAACTTTTTAATCAGAATGGAGGACGTTAAATGGTGCTTGAGGATTGCCATATCTCGAGCAAGTAAAAAAAAAAAACACTTATCGAGAAGAGTAGGGGTCCTTCCCAGTGTGAGTGCATCAAATAAATCTGTACGAATATGCATCTTATGTACTGTTCAGTACAAACCTTCAGCTGGTGTGTTATACCATGAGGCGGTTTACCGGGTATGCAATACAAGCAAATACAAACAAACAAACAGCATCTTGTTTGCTGACACTCTGACCTACTCACATGTTGTATATATATGTACATAGATCGACACAGATATTGTAGTATTAGCACAAATGTATGGCCCAGGGACTACAGAAATGGAGATGGGCACAACCTCAATGAATCTGATCAAGATCTAATGCTATTCTGAGCATTCAAATGACATTTCAAATCTTTTACACTTACTCACTAACATATTCTTGGCATGTTTCCCAGCAAGTGCTTGACAAATAAGACAAGAGAGTGCCAAATATTTCAACAGATTCCACATGTATATTAGGGGCAGCTGTGGATATCGATATTCTTCAATGACAGCAACCTCTCTATAACAACATCACATCCACTTTTGTCAATATAAATGTCAAATTAAAAATGAGATTCTAGTAGTAAGTTCCTTGTTACTGAATTGTGTGTAATGTCCTTGTATTATCACTGTGATAAGCTCTCTGTCCTAAAGGACGATTTCCCTGCCTGTTCTAGTTCAAAAGTACTATGTACAGGCTTACTTTGTACTAGCCTGATAACCGTATACCATCGGGACCTGGGGGGTGGCTTTACAGGCTTGGCTTTTTTTCGTTCATTCCCGATGGCAGCTAAAAAGACAGGCCAACAGAGAAAGTAGTGAATGTAGTGAATGGTTTATTGATAAAAAAAACACATGAGAACAAACGGCATTGCAGTATAGATACTGAATTGCGCCGCAGCTTACAATCACGTATACAGTAAAGTCGACACGATCAGAGTACTATGTACAACAGACGATAACAGTTCATATGTCCAAATGATCGTTGACTAATACAATTAAAAGCTAGATTTCAGTTCGACATTACTACTAAAAGCAAGGTTAATGTCCAGCCGGAGTAACAGATCAGAGTTTTTGTCCGCCAAGGAGTTGCGCCAGCGCAGGTTTGGCACTCGTGGTGTAACGTTTAGTACCCCTGGCTTGAGAGTACTGGAGTGAGTTCCTCAACAGTCTGCCGTGCTGTTCACCTCGAGTCGGAGGTAGCCAGGAACAGAAACGTGGCGATTGTCTCACTTTGTTTGCAAAGTTCACGCAGAGGTCGTGTCTGCGGTCAGAAAGAGTTTGCAGATTTAATCCTCTCAGTGTGTCCGTATACGAGGTATACTGGCGACCCAATATGATCCAAGAAAGGCCAATGCTTGGACTGGACCCGGTAGAACACCCCTAAGCCGACCTGTATAGACCGGCGACCAGGTTAACTATGTACAACAAAGAACAACATGCCTAGCTCAAGAGGCATGCTAATGGTAACACGGGCAACGTAAGTGACAGTTGTGACGTACACACTTTCCGGATGCCTAAATCTACCTGTGCTACAGTCAACACAACAAAAGGAGACCAATCACATATGCATACTGTGAGTGTGAGCCAACTGGAGTCATTTCATGGGAAATGCCTTTATCACATTTTCAATTCCAAGTATTATTACTTTATTACATACACAAGAGAAATCTTGACATGGGTGATATATCAACCTTCATTAAAAATTTGTCTTTGGATTTCAACCTTCAAGCTTTATGTATATGATTTATATGACCTGTATATGGCAATGCGGAATACACTGTGTTGTGTCTAATTTCATTTATGTCATACCCATCCGAACAAAAACACAACTCAATGCGAAATGCGCCAGAAGTTGAGAGAGTTTTGTGTCCTCAAAGTCAAACAAAAAAATTGGGACAACATCGATTCTAATCAAATCTTTACTGCAGCGTAACCGGCGCACTCTAAGTGAGTACAAATCGAACTAGGGATGTCCGGGCCGTACCGTAAAGTATGGACCAGTCCAAACACCCACATCAAAGGTTATTGCAGCCCAGGTATGATATAATACTATATACTTCATGTAGTATGTAGATACACAAATGTAGATGTAGCTGATGTATATTTCTATTTCTAAAGCCTACAAGGAGAGCCACAGCTGTTTTCTTACCATGACTATTATGTTCCCTTTGTAGTTTAGCCAGTGGCCTGAGGAGAAGATGAAAAAAAAAAAAAAACATGCTGGGCTTCGAATAGAAATCAATCTATTGGGTGTACATACATCTGTGTATGTAGGTCAGAGACCTTTGTATTACACAGTTTTCTCATAAATGGTTCACTCCAAACACTCTAAATTGACTAAAACACCCAAGCTTCCCACCACCACCATTCCAATGGGAAATATATTCAGTCTCTTTACGCCAAAAGAAATGTGTCAATCAGAAACATACATGTAAACCCATTTCAGACCTGCAGAACTAGACATCAAGCTAAGTCCGGTGGTCCAAAAGAAGAGACATGTACAAATGCTTATGGCCAGAGGTGTGATGTTTTCTTGACCCAAATGGTTCTAATTATAAGGATGAAGTGGGATTTACACTACCAGTTATTACTGGTCTTGGCAGGAGGCGGACTCAGCCAAGCAATGGTCATCAAGGTGTGTGTAAAGCACACAGGAAGGAGAAGTAGAAAATCCAAGGTGTCACAGACTGATTCACACATAACCGCATCTGTCTATTAGAGAGGGCCTGCATGCTCTTTTCCATTAGGCGTAGGCCGCCTATTTTTATTTCCCGTAATTCATAGAGAAAGCCGTCTTAGTCACGTAATTTGTAACAAAGCGACCAAATTTTGCGTTATCACCTTCCTTGATTTTAGATTAATACGTAGGGGGTTCTTCTGAATTCAGAGTGGTCGGGATCCCCCATGCAGACCCTCATTACACACACACAAACACCTGGCTTTACACATGTTGACAGGAATAAGATTTAAGAGGGGATAGGTTTCTGTAGCAACTTAAGAGGAATATCCGTTTTCAATCCTGAAATTACATCTCACACCTCAGACAGAATTAGGTTGATTGCATGACGGCTGTCCATACATTAACAGGTGTGTAATTTGACTCATCAAAATCCTTTTAACAGTTTCAAAGTTGCAATTCCGAATCCATTTCCATTAGGACTTGGAGCAAACTACTAACTTCTTCTCTAACTCGAGCTCAGTACACGAGTACTCTTAGCTCCTTGCATACTTGTGTCTTCCCTGAACCAAACTATGCTTCACATATGTACGTACAAACAACAAGTTCAATATACATCAGACTAACAGAAAAAGTTGTATAAACCTGTCCGTCTAAGTCAAAGACTTTGACCTCAGTAACTCACATATAAAAGAGTGCTGAGTTAATGATTAATTCATGACCTGAGCACAGGCTGTTACAACAGCACAAGGAAACAAACACGGAAAAAAACATGTACAGAACACAAACTTCTCTTCCTACCATATATTGAAGCAATATTACTGTGACCATATTCATAAGGAACAACTCGAACGAGATATCAAACCGGAAGTTACACTGTAGTACCTAGGAAGGTCGCTTGGGGACTCAAAATCTAATCATTTCGAGGTCTCATCAAGAAAATCAATAGAAAATCAACTCAGGCATTCTAAAGTTATTTTGTTCACACACATAGACACACACACACACACATACACATACAGATACACGCTCTCTAAAACATAACCTTCTTGGCAAAGGTAATAAACAGGCTGTGTCCTGTATTGAAATATCCCAAAGTATACATGTACATGTACAAGTATGATGTATATATGCTTATGAATGAAATAGCAAATGGTACAATACTGAGGGGACTCACTGAGAAATGTTAGAATTTTTTTCTGTCTTTCAGAAATCTGTTCCCTTGGTAAGAAAGTGAGTCTCAATGGACGCTGCAGCCAGTTAACTCTAAAAATTTAAAAATGTCCTGCCAGTTTGTATCTCAGTAACCTTCACACTTAAAACCCACATGGAGGATTTATACAACACATTACCCAGAGTTAGGATAGTATCAGTCTGCTCCGCTGTGATAAGAGGCTTCTCTCTAAGTCTAACCAGCCTACATGTACCAGTGCCAGTGGTGCTATGTAGAGGGGAGGGGGAAATGGTAGAATTTTTTTCTCTCATATTAGAGTTAGTGAGTTTCAATTAGTCTGTAAAACGCAAACTCCAGCTGTCCGGGGATTTCTGTCCCCTCCCTGCGGAGTTTGTGCTCGACTTAGCTCTTGGGTTGCAAGGCGGTTACAGGGCGGCGAGCGGTCACAGGAGGCTTGATTGAATTCAGGCTAAGTTTCAATGGACACGGCAGCAAGGTAACTTCAAAAAGTCCTGCCAGTCTGCATCTCAAAAACTTCAAAAAGCACATGGAGGATTTATACAACACATTACCTAGGGATAGGATAGTATCAGTCTGCTCTACTGTGATAAGAGGCTTCTCTCTAACCAGCCTACCCATGGTGCATTAAGTCAGGTTCCTCATGTCTCTTGCATGAAGACAAGCAATAGTCGAGGGAAGCCTGTCATTTCAAGATAAATGACAGTCTGGAATCCCAGTTACAATAGTTTACGGAAGCAAGGTCTTATGACATCTGTATATCATACATAAAAGTACCATATTCATCAAACAAGGGAATTATATATTGCACCTCACTGCCATGTTATATTCTACATATACAGGGATGACAAAATGTACTGAGTAAAATCGCTATTTGTAACCAAAAAAAAAATAATCTTCTTGGTTGCTACATTTCCTGACTTTTGTATCTATATGAAAAAGGAAAAAATCATTATTCTTTTCATACCTCTGTAGCTTTAAAGTTCTATCTTTCAAGTTAGCCACGAATTATTACATAAAAACAAATTACAATTTCCTACCTTGGCCCTTCGTAACAGTCTGCACACATAACAAAATCCCCTACTTTACTTTGCAAAGGTACATGTAGGTACATGTATGTACTTGAAAAGGGAGGGACTCAAAAAAGTAGGCCAACGTCTGAAATTTGACACTTGATCCCAAAAGGGTTGAAGTTCAACACAGTTAGATAATCATTTGGTAATTACAATAGCCATTCATGCAGTTTCAAATTCGACAATTAGTTATACCACAAACTAACATTTTAATCAATTAAACAACAAAACACAAGGCCTTGAGCATTTCAGCATGTGCTAAAGTAAAGGAAGGGACAGAACAAAGTGGCGTGCCAGGCAAATAGCAACACACAATGCTCCTGCCAAACACCTGCACTCTTCAGGAAAAGCATGTACCGGTTCTATTTACCACAATGACATGGAATTTTTAGTGGATCAACCGTAAGGCCTAACTCAACAACCCACATAAAAGTATCCTTGGGACTTAAACTGTTTCTTGAAAACATCCTTGTTCCCTCTATTGTTTAATAATTAAACTTTTAGCAAATACCAAGCAAGGGTTTTGAGGACATATGGAAACACATGTAGGTCAGGCACTGAATAATTGGTTATTGTTCCTTCAGAAATGCTAAATCATTATTTATTGTTGACAATTCACATCACTTGCACCACAGAGAAACTCTGTGTCAATGAGGCCAACTTCTATATAATGTCCTTGCTTGTACCAAACAAAAAATCTCAAAATCAAACATTTACCGGTCTCTTAACAGTGGAAACAAGGACAAATTGTCTTCAAGAAACTGTCCTTAGTAGAAACAATTTCTATTTTATGGTTCTAAATCTAATATCATAATATCGCATTCATTATCATTATCTGGGCAAGATAGTTGCTCGGATATCCCGAGATTAAATATCATAAATTATATCATTATGAACAATATCATTTATTACATGATTAACAACGGTCATCAATTATATTATTACGAACAATATCATTTATTACACGATTACCAAGGAAGCAAAAAAGGGCCTGTCTTACTATATAGGTATTATACATGTATGACTACTTTGGCATAAGATGTATTTACGTCACACAAATGTAACCATAGCGACGGTTGTTAAACCCTGTTAACGTATTTAGGCTGCCATCTGTGAACACAGTGTAGTAACGTTTTCTTGGAAGTTTTTACACCAAGTCAGGAAATATCTGGTCCCAGGTGAGACTGTTTCCGATGTGTGGTTTAGAGACAGGCACAGGTAAACCAACCTTAATGGCTTTGACACCTGGGTCAACTTTCTATCCTTATACATAATTCACGACTTCCACGAGTTCCAAACTGGCTTATTAGTGGGAGCAACCAATAAATTTTCTTTTTTTTTCATCAATGAACACAAAATGAAATACATGTCATGACGTAGGTCTTGAAATTTTATTGTTTATCTAATAGAAGGCAGAATGTAGGTGTTGACTGTAATGTAATTTGAAGGTCAGGTGAAGAGAAAACCAGAAAATTGTCAGGTTGCTACAGTTTGAATTGATCATTTCACCATCTTCCATACGTCTGGAATAGGGGTGGGTACCGGTACCGTGCACCGGTACAAAACCGGTATTTCTTAATGGACCGGTCCAAAAAAACCGGTCCGTAAAAAATCAGTGGACCGGCCTATGGACCGATTAGAAAATTCATAGTACCAGGCGGCCACATAACTGGTCTAAGAAAATACAAAAGTGCAGATTTAACTTCGTTTTCGCAGACGTTAGCTGTGAATCATATCTAGAAACACTTAAAGGATGAGTAAACAGACGGCGAGAAGAGTATAGTTATAATTTTGAGACAAAGTGCAAACCTAAGAAATTATATCGTTTCAGACATGACGTTTGCAGACTTTTAAATGTGTCTCGCTCTCCAAAATATGATGTTCTGCGACACTACTATAATCAGGTACAGGTACAGGTCCGGACCTGGACCTGACCCTCTGGACCTGGACCTGGACCGGACCTGAATTGTTTGTACCGGTACCCACCCCTAGTCTGGAAAGTAGGATATGACTTTGACATCCACAAATGTGCAATTGATAATGATATGAGGATATTGCTACAGCTACAGTTACTGACTCGTAAATCACAAATTCTTGAAGATTAAAAGATGAACAGAAATAAACTTACAGCTGACTCCTTTGGGACTAGTCTACTTACATGTACATACTAGAATTAGTAGCACCAGCTGCAAGAAATACCTTATCCTCTTACCAAAGTATGAAACTCTGAAAGATCTACAACATACTTTGAAAGTTCGAAATCCCACTAAAAATTACAGGTACTGTAAATCCGTTTAATATTGCGGTCAGTAATTTTAGTGGTTGGGGGAAAGGGTTTACAGCATTTAATTCTAACGGTGGGAACAAAGTTCTTGCTTCAGCCGGAAGAGAGATCAAATATTTGCGATGATAAAATTTTTGCGGTTGACTAGTGACCATGAAAGTTGCTAAAAATAAAATCAAGTTAACAAATAAAGAATTGCAGTAACCAAATCGGTATTTTTCTATTTACACTTTGTTGTCATGGCAACGAGAACGGACTCTCCTTTCGACAGACACCTTTTCTGGTGAACTGGAGCACAGAGTCCATTTATTTGTTACGGAAAGGTCAGTTGTCAATGCCTCTGTACTTTCTTTAGAAATGGAGGGTGCTTAGACCACATGATGGACTGGTGCTACCTACAACTGGGCAGACGGGCTGACCCCATTAACTCACAATATCATTTCTAACGATAACGAGAGAAGCCAGCTATTTAAAGAAGCCACCAAAATAGATTGCGGTTCCTTGCAGGCGTTGTAGCAATGGTCGGCACGGGAAGCACCTGAGAGCGTACTACAGCTAAAAAGGCTTACTCTCCAATGAGACAAGCAGAGGTTTTGGACTTTTAGTTTTCATATGAAGACATCACACAATTTAGCCGAGATGCTAGTCTATTTTTTATTCTCCAAGTGGAGGTTTGGCTTTTTTTGTACTCTACAGGTGTTGCCCTTGTAAAGGATGCACCGATCCTGTTGCCAACACCTCTCAGATTTCATTCTGTGAAGTTTAATAAATAAATAAATAAATAAGCTTGTTTTTTAAGTCTTCTAGGAGTTTTTGTCCAGCTTTCTATTTTGCCCCTTTTTTTTATGTGGCCTAAAAAGACTTCGAAAACAAGGTGTAACCAAACCTCTGCTTGGACAGTAAAAAAAGGTAGCATCCCGGCTAAATTTCTTGCAGTCTAAATAAAAAAATTAAAACCATTGAACCTACGAATTCCAAACAAAAAATGCAACAGAGGCAGCATTTGTCACAAATACATGTATAGTAAAACTGAAGAACAAAACATGTATCAAACTGCATAGCAATCAATCCAATGAATTGCTACTGATGACAAAAGATAGTGGGAAACACCACCGTGATCATCCCTACATGATGACTAGTCATTTAGTATTTACTGTGATGACAGCCCAGATAGTTACCATGGCTACAGCAAACATGTGTAATTCTAATCTGAAAACGATCCCCATTTGACAAGTAATTGTCTGCCATGCCCACCTATGATTAGTCTAGATATGCGTTTGTTACCAGGAAACCATGGAGACATCTTCAAAAGAACAAAAAGACTGTTGAGTTTACATCCCATCTATTGTTTAAAGATGATAAGAATAAGTATGTAAAATTTCACTCACAAAACGATACCAATCGTCAGACAATAGTTGAGACATAACAAAGCATTTGATACCCATGAGCGAGACAAAAGCCTTATCAAGCTGGCCATACAGTAAATATTTTTCATATTCAACCTATGAAATTACAGATTTAAGTGTGTTCTTTTCATGACAATGATTACATATAATATCCATTTTTACATGTGTAACTACCATATTCCCAGAATATCATTCATGTTTCCCATTTAAGGATTACATGTAAGAACAGGTTGGCTTTTTTTATTCCATTTGGTTGTTAGTTACATGGTTGTTATGGATAATGTTCAAAACACTGTGTTATATAAATACAGGAGATCTGCTCTGTGATCCTATTTGCCGCATGATCAAATATGGGGAGTGGTCGGTGTTGACATAGGGAGAAAAATACATAGTTTTCCATTTATGTAAAACAATATAGCAACAATAAAATATTGCACCTTTGCGATTGGTATTAATAAGTGGCAGGTAAATATGACTGATGATTTTGCATATTAACTTATCATATGTTAAACCGTGCCTATCTGTTCTAGGGTTTTGTTTCCATAATTTATGAAGAAGATAAAACTGTTGGAATATAATTTCCAAAGTTTATATCACGAAAAGAATATTCTCCCTCCCCTATCTTAAAGAAAATAGATAGCATTTCATTAGTGTTATGACTACCATAATGTTAAGTGTTCCCAATATACCCATTTTGCTAGAACTTTTAGAAGGCAGGTTGAAGTTATACAAGCGACAAAAGTAACTTGGCTATCTTATAACAGCTCATATATACAAAATTACCTTTTATAACAGACACAAAATAGGACAAGAAAACGCAATGCTTAGTTTTCAGTCATGCATCATTAATAGGTTGATAATTGCTTTCCAGCATCAAAGTGTTTGGGTATCGTGTTTCAATGTTGTGATACCACAACCCTTTCTAAACACAATAACAGGTAATCTGCCCAAAGCCCCATTCTATAGATGATCCCACATGAAAGATACTTCAGTATCCCATTGGCTGGATGACCATAGAACTGTCTATGTTGATTGGATACCACATAATCTAATCACGTTCAATGATGTTGCCCCATATCATCATGTATAGAAGAGAGTGCACAGAATGGAAGGCTAACTTTAAAATCTTTAGCCGTTTGGCTACCAATTCTCAATTAGTTACAGTGTCAGGCAACAGGGAGAAGGTTACACTTTTGGTTAAAAGGCAATTGTATACACATGTAGCTCTAGTGAAGTTATTATTTTGTACAAGACAATTTGTCTATCTCGAACTGGACCCCTGGCCAGATCACACATTTACATGTACATAACGTTACTTGTTTAACTGGTTGGTTATAAATTGGCCCTTTTTGACTACATGTACATGTGAAACATTCAAACGAGTTTACATTCATTATTGTTTCAAATTTCCCAAATCAACTTGTACATGGTGCACATAGCCTGGAGTCCAGCCAGTTGGTGGCTAGCCAACGTTGGGAGCAGGCCACAGATAACAAGGCTGGACTCCAGGCTATGGTGCAAGTGCTTGTCATCAAACTATGTCTGTTTTTCTCCAGGTATGAGATATTTAAAACTAGGTATAGGGAATGTCCTAGAATCATTTCAGCCCAGAAAATCTATAACACAGCCTAGCAACAACTACTATTATATTCTTTTTGTGTCCCAAACTCAACCCTATATACAATACAACTACACAAGGTGAAATGAAAATTTAATTGAAGACTTTGCGTGCCATTCATCCGCTTTCGTCTTTATATTCAGAACAACAGAAACGCAAGTACTAAACCGTTCTTTTCTTGTGGACTAATTCAGTGTGTATAATACGACCCCTCGGCCCTTAATCACACTCATCTGTCCATGCCCCGTAGTTCTGGTAACCAGGCAACCGCACCAGTCCTTGATTTTGAAGACCAGGCTGAAAGTTCATCAAGAGCCAATCTAGAAGTAGGACATTGTGTTTGTTTCTCTGTTTCCTTTGGTGTTTTTAGAGTCAGAAGCAAGGATTGGTCCAAAATAGTATGAGCTCAGCACAGCCAAATAAAAATGTGCATGTGCAAACCTTTGTGATGAATGGGGGATGCAAAGAAATACTGATGTCATGTTTTGGAAATACCCTAATTTATTTTGAACTTTGGAAAATGGGGGTCAGACATTCACAGCTTGAGCCATCGTTATCTGTCCTTATTGTACGCCCTGCCCACATTGGCACCGAGCAAAGAAAGATGCTGCTATGGATGAAAGCTTGGGATAAAAGGAGAGTACATAACGGTATCATTATAGTTTATTATCGTGCATTTTCACCACATGCGCGTACAATAATGAATTTGCTGTGGATCAAAGCTACATGAAAGAGTCCAAAGACTGACATATCACGCTTTTGATAATCCTTTGAAGTTGGTTCAATTTTCAGAATTTGAAATGTCAAAATTGTGTGTATGAATATATACTTTGATCTTTAGCAACCTAACAAGTCGTGCTATTGCCAGTCTACTGCTTTCAGATGTCATCACAATCTCATTGCAAATCATATAAATGTGGAAATTGCAAGCTGAAATTTAAGCCAAACAAATTACTCTCAGCCTCTCCCAAAATAAATTGATTCCCAACAAGAAGGCTAGACTAATACATGATATTCATGTTATTCACACCTCATTTTCTTAACCTAGTTATAGCAGATGTGCAAATAAATCATGCTGTGGAGCTGGCCCAGACTAAGCTGTATGGATTACATGTGGGGAGGGGGATATCAATCTCCAAGCAGATGTAAGTAAAGGCACAGCCTTTTGCGCATGTTTTTGGCTCCTTTTCAATTTTTCATGTCTTAAATTCTCCTTGTCTCATGAAAAAAAAAGCAATAAATGCAGGGTAAGAAAGCAGTGCTGCAAAAACATGTAAAATACTGATCCTGTATCTGCTTGGAAAATATCTATAATAAGAAATATGGGCTTTATGAATACACAGATTACTAAGACTCAAGAGACTATGTCTAGCACAGTGATAGATGTTAAATGAGGGCAACAAATGTACACAGTATAACAGAGAACACCAACAACAAGGTAGACGTAACAATGAAGCTAGCTACCTTGTGTTAGTAACTAAGCAACTAAAAGTAAAACTGATTGACACACCTATTGACATTGGCATCCAGCTGGAATTTATGGATACATGTAGCCAAAAGTACCATTATAATTTAAATCAATAGATTCTGTTTCACTAACATAGCAACACTTACAGATATAATTTCAACACAGTATTTGTATTTTACTTAAAGTAAAGCATACAATAAATGGCATGGAATAAATAAGTAGGTATAAAAAAATACAATTTCAACCTCACTGAGTGAGTGAGTATGTTCCTTAAATAAAGAGATACTAGTATTTAGATTTGGCTCCAGTGTCTTGTTGAAAAGGGATGGGTGCAGTATAATACTTAATAGCCTCCATTGCAGGCTTTCTGGCGGGCAATGGCATTGGTTTTCGGGGGGAGCGCTGATTTGCGATTTTCAATATACTGTGGCCAGGTTCTTTTGCAGCCGGTAATTACGATTTCTCCAACAAAATAACCTCACCCAATATGTTGAAAATCGAAAATTAGCGCTCCCCACGAAAATAAACGCCAGCACCACCCAGAAAGCCTACAATGGAGGCTATTGATGAGTTTCCATTCCCATGTCTCCTTAGTCTAGTTAGTGTGCGTGCGTTTCTTTTACTAGTCTCCCATGTGTATTTATAAGGCTCAGGTGCACTTGCACGAAACCTAGTAAGAAGGCAAGATTAGGTGGCTTAAGAACAACTGCGACCCCTCTTTTATCACTTGAAGAAAACTAACAAGCTTCACAGGAAACATCCTTAGAAATTTCCCCTTGTCAGCTGCTGAGACATCATTATCTATTTCCTCTTTCATTCATCTCTTGATTGTTGTGTCTACCAAAAAAGTATTGTTTAAAGTTGTCTTATTTCCTTCCTTTGTTTTTGTTTTGTTCCTGTGTCTTCAGGTGCCATGTACATCCTCTGTTCTTCCACATACAAACTAATGATCACTCTATCCCACTGGGAAGAACTCAAATACCTTTCTTAAAATAATTCGGCATACAATTTCACAACAACTTTCCCTTGTCGATATAAAACAAATATTACTAGTAAAAATCACTTGCATTAGAATTTGAGGCACTGTCTTTTTTCAAGAATGACGGCCAACCTTGGGCGCCACGCGCGAAGGTGCGATTCTTACGTCTAGAAGATGGTTCAAGACTTGAAGAAAGTAACGCTTCAAAGCGGTCACCTTTTCTTACTGAAGTATCGCCCCCCTCCCCCTTACACTTTACAGAACCACTCTAGTCTAAGTAACCGTAACGTTTAACCAACAACAGAGATCAGAAGACTTTTAACAGTTGTAACATTTAAACTATATCCTCAGCAAACTCACACGCCGGTCTTAAATGTAGGTAAACTTACCCAGGAAAGGTGTACACAAGCTAGGCGGAGTGTAGTGGCAGCAGGCCCGGCGGAAAAACGGGAACGGTACCGTAGCAGACCCCGTACTCCCGTACCCAGTCTTCCCGTCAAATTTGGCACAGCCACGGCGCAAACGAAGAGGTTTCAGCTCGCCAACTCCCTAGCCAGTAGTCTAGAGAGTACAATTTGTAAACCGAGGGTTCTTTCCTGTGTTTTTTTTCCCCAGGACGAAAAATGTCGCCTGACTCTCTGGCGGAGTTTAGGCTGGGATCAAGATGGCAACCGTGACGTCATGACCACGTGACCCGAGGACTCGGCTCCAGGGAAACGGCCACACAGACAAAGGGTCATAAAGGGGATGTTCATTAATGTTTGATGTTCGTCAGGTGTCAATGGGTGTGTGGGACCGGTTCTCATGGAGAATAATCATAGCAGGGTTTGTCCGACACAAAAAGCTTTGTGAAAATGCATTTATTGATCAATGCACGGTATATTACATAAGTCTGGAGACCTACTTTTTGTAGCCCTGCATGAAGAAAGGAGCGAACAAAAAAGTTTTCAAGCAAATGCGACTGGCCAGTAAACTGAAAGAAATAATGTAAATCTAAGTGGAGATACGTATTTTGAATTGCGCCCCCCGCCATTTCTACAACAGTACTATAAATTGAATATACTGAATTAAGTATCCAATATTTCATTTTGTTTCTAGACCTGTTACTTTCAAAGTAAAAAATTCTTAACTATTTGTCTTCTCCAATACGTATTTTCAATTCAAGGAGGTTATGTCTATATAACCTCCTTGGTCTTTTTGGTAGAGCGCTAACTTTCTCTTACACCCAGTGTGCTCTGGGCTGAAAATGAGAAGCACCAATAAAATTTGTTTATTTATCTACTTATTGATTTACTTATGATCTATATGAGAAATATTGCAAACTTTTATTGGGTTAAAGAAAGAGCAAATTTACAAACTCGCACCACATCCGTGACCAGGCCATAACTGGGCAAACAACAATACGTGTGGCATATGGCATGGTCCCTACACGTCAATACGCTTTGATGTATGACATATAGTTATTAAGATTTAAGAGGATGGGACTATAGATGAAGGTGAAGTTATTAAGAAACAGTCGTTTCTACCGAATCAAAACAAAAAGCAAAAAAAACACTTTCTAATATGTGCGAACGCACGTTTGCAGCTTTGATCATTATACACATGGAAAACATAGTTTCATTGCAGAAGTATGTACCAAAGTGTTGTATATTCTCTTAGAATAAAAGCTCTTAAGGGCAATGAAATTTAAGACGTCATCCATATGGTAAAAAATTGTAAATATAATTCTTTCATGCCCAGCTATCAATATTCAGTACAACTACAGTTCTTTCCTACTCTAGTAATGAGAAATCAACGGAAATTCAAAATGTCAAATAATATATAACTAGAGTCAATTCCACATTACCGAGAGGGTGTTTGTTGCCTTTTGTTCTAACATTTACAAAACCTTTGTAACAATCTATGTGAGATAAGTAACTGTTAAGAACAATTTCCAACATTTATTTGGTGTTATAAATATTTTCTGCTGTGTTCCAACAGGTTAAACAAATTTCCAACATTGAACACATTATTTGTATTAGTTTCTAAACTGTTGCAACATAGATTGATTATTTGTTTGAACATGTTCCAACATTCTACAAATATGATATAACTGGGTCAGTGGGCTGGGAACAGGGCAATTCACACATCCCTTCAAAGTCTAGGGGATTAGGCCTAGGTGCCATGCATAGACACCTAAAGACAAAAGAGTTGCCAGTGTCCAGACGTGAAATCTAAAAATATACAGAGGCAGACAATAGAGCCTGATTAGCACCTACTTTTATGGGGGCAATAACCCAAATCTACCATTTTGAGAATGATGCAAAATGTTGGAACATGTTCCAACAGTGAAACAATCACACAGATGTTTGAAAACTGTTCTAAATAAAGAGATATTTGTGCAAATACTTTCATAATATTTCCAAAATATATAGATGAGGTCAAACATGTTAAAGCTTTCATTTCTAATTGTTTGAACGGTCTGGAATTATTTTGACTGAAATAGTCTTTTCTCTAAAATTGTTCAAACTTATTAGCAATATCATCTGAAAACCCTCTCAGTGACATGGAATTGACTCTATCACTTCAGTAACGTTAACAGCTATCGGGTGATCTTGCACGATGTACCAAATAAAGCTGAGTCGTGAGTTCTTCTGAATGGGACGGAAACACTTGTTTTCTGTACATAGGATATTCAACTCATGGAGTCACTGTTATCTATTCCATCTGCCGGTTGGTGGAAATGTTGAAGGATAGACAGCAACAATACTGTCCTAGAAAGAGGAAATGGTGGGACTTCCTCAGTTCAAGCAGGGCGATGGATAAACATTGACGATGCAGCAATGTTCTCCAAACCTGATTCAGCACGATATAAATGCAGACCTTTGAATTTTGCAACGTTCACATTGAAAATCCGACAAGACTGTGAGTCGGTCCAAATATATCGTAAAACGGAAGAACAATAGCCCGATTCCAAAAAGTCGCATACTTAGAAGCTGATATTTTTCTCTTGTAAGCTAGTAAAGCGGCCATTTGCACATATACTGATGATATAGCTGTTGTGCAGTTAAATCAGAATACTGACATCTAGAAATGCAACGTTCTTTGATACGCTGATGAAGGTTAGACACCCAGGTAATAAGATACGCCAAAAACGGTTACTCAAGCAACTGGATAAGATTTTGAAGCAGTCATACGTTTCAGACAGTATGTCTTTCGTAGTTGACTAGCTATAGTCTACTGTCTTTCGTCAATGATTAGATAGACACAACGTTCTTTCTATACATGATATATGAATCTGTATATGGTCAGTAAACCGCAGAAAAAATTGATTTTTACGAAGGACATTGATTTTGATTACTGGTTTGCCCTTTACAAATCTGTATCATACAGCCGGTATAACGGCGCTTCGGTGTGACACATCAGGCTTGGTATTCTTTGCGACAGTTAAGAATTAATGGAAAATCTTCTTTCATTTTTCCATATGCGAAGTAAAGCGAAATTTGTTTATATTACAACCTAGATCATTTTCTACAAGAAAATCGGCATTTGCAAATCCAATTGATCATTAATTATTGAATTCTTCGTTATCTCTAATTAAGAAATCACCAAGTTTATATTAGAAGACCGAAGGGTTGGCTTTTTGAACACGCCGTATGTTTTTCCGGCTTTTCTTATACGTCTTTTTAGTGGTCCCCGTTTTTTGTCACGTCGACTTCTCCCATGAGGACCCAACATCTGCTTGGAGATTACAAATACCGCACGTCAGCCACCTGATTATTTGTCGCGTAGTTGTGATGACGTCATACGCGCCAAGGTCGTCACCTGTGCTGTTCAACACGGCCATTACGCATGTCTTCTGGCCACCTAGATGACTCGTCGCGTGGTTGTCACGATTCCTTACGTGCCATGGCGAGGTCACGCGCTCGACTTTTCGGACATTACCCTACGAAGAGCGTCATCTAACAATATGAGTATATAAACATATTCATAAGAAATAGGAGCGAACGACTGCGTATGGAAAATATCTGGCGTCGGCTCACACTTCGTAGGATTGTGAAGTTAAAAGGAGGAAAATTTAAGAAAGAAAAAGTGGATTGGTAGTGAAATAAACATGCATGTTCGCATAAGGAAACTTTGTCTGAATTTTACGTCTTTCATTCGTTTACAAGGTATTTTTCGTTTCTGGTTTTCTTATAAAATGTTCATATTTAATAAACGCAGTCCTGTTTATAACATCATAATGTGATATATATATAAGACTTTTAAGTTCATTCACACTCACTCACTCACTCACTCACTAACTTCACCATTCATTCATTCATTCATACTTTCATTGATTCAATAAAAAAAAACATTCATTCATGCATTTACTCATTCACGTGTACTTCACCAGACTTTATAGTGGAGTTTACCACTTTCGGTAAATCTCATTTTAGGAAAATTTCAGCGCCCAAAGGTTCAAGTTCTACTGACACGTGCTTGTTGCAGAACAATGGTGGCCCTACCTGAAGTGAGCCGAGGGAACAATAGAATGCCTACCTGCCGAATAGTACAGGTGAGATCCGTGTCAGGATTTCCTGAGCTGGATGAAAGGATTTTCCACCACGCACGACTGGGCGGAGAAATTGGCGGCTAGAAACGCACACTATCAAGGACGCCGAAAGGTCACTGCCCGCCGGCTCACGTTTGAAAAATGAGATTTACCGAAAGTGGGAAACTCCACTTACAAGTCTGGTGAAGTATATGTTTCACTTTGCCACTTTGAGCAAATCCAATCTTTCGAACGTCAAGCGGCGGACAGTGACCTTTATGAAGGTTAGACATCCAGGTAAACGGTATATAAAGACAATTCAAACTCTACAACTGGATAAAATTCGGAGATTTATTTCCGAACGTTTCGAGTGGCATCCATCACTCTTCTTCGGTGTCACTAGAATGACTTATACAGTTCAGGATGTCACTCGAAACGTGCGGAAATAAATCTCCGAATTTTATCCAGTTGTAGAGTTTGAATTGTCTTAATATACTGTTTACCTGGATGTCTAACCTTCATAAACGTATGTGTTTACCTTTTCGTCGAGAGTGCGCACAGTTACATAATAATGAGGCTTATTTGCAAGTTCCGATGCCCGAGGGCTATTGCAACATGAAACAATGTATACAAAAACGGTATACAGACAGTGCAAGTTAAGTGGTGACAAGTGGAACAAGTGACTATTCTAAGTCGTAACGTTACATAAGTCGTACACGTTCAAGTTCCGTTTATGATGGCGTTTTCAGTGTTCGATATAAAACGAAGGATACGACTAGCCTCCGTTGCAGACTCCTTCCGGCTGTTTTCTTTTTCAAGTTACAGTTTTATTATTACATTTTTTCCTTAACCTGCCAGCGATAAGAAAAAATGTAATATAATAGTAAACAAGGCCAGCGATAAGAAAAAAATTAATATAATAGTAGATATGAAAGAAAACGGTAACTTGAAAAAGAAAACAGCCGGAAGGAGTCTGCAACGGAGGCTCGGATACGACAACCTTTCAAATTTGCTGTTCAGTAGACCGTCGTCACCACGTGCGTGACCGTTTGGAGCTCAACATGGCTTTAAGGAGGATTATCTTAGCCTTGGCCCCTCAACTAATCTCCAAGTAGATCTCTACGGGGGCAAAATCGTATCCTGCCGGCCAGAATCTACAGCCGGCCCCGTAGATAGATTGCCCTCAACTACATTTAGTTTGAAATACATTCCGCTTTTACTGTGTCTAAAAGGCACAATTTGTTCGTTTATTCCTTATCTGCTTTATGTGATTCCTGTATCAGTCCTCTTTCTCGCAAAACGTTTTTACTAAGTAACTCTCATCCTACCCCACTCGATCTATAACGACTAGTCCCTCATGTACTGAAATGTCAAAAACTCCTAGCTTGTGGGAACGTATCTCGTACACACGCAGAACAATTTCCGTAACCAGACACCGGTTGTTTCCTTACCCATATGCCATATCCCTGCCAGGCTTACAGCGCAATAAGCCGACTTGCACTTTCACTCTTTCCGTTTCAGGGGATGGTTTGTGAAGTTATTGTTCTACACTTTGCTGAAGATTGGTTGTTTACTTATGCACGCGCGCACACACACACACACGCGTGCGCACACACACAAACACGGACACACTACGCACACACACAGACACACACACGCACACACACACACACACACACACACACGCACAAACAAACACACACAAACACACCAGCGTTTCGGCTGATCAGCTCCAGTCAGTCTTTGTCAAGGAATGAGCAATCCACTGCTTCTGTGACGTCACATTATGACAAGTGACTCGGTGAGCTGTGGACAAGTTGCAAAAAGTATATGGCGCCCCCCCGTCTCTGTTGATGGTAAGTCCATTTTTGTGTTGAAAATTACAGCTCAACAGAATGACTTCTACCGACACAGATGAACTTTCAAGTTAACATATGTTCCTGTTGCCGCGGCTCCTAACAGATTGTATTCTATACACCTCAATAACTAAAGAGATAGAAAATAGATAATGTTCCTTTAAACAAGCGAATTGTGTCAGTAAAAGAAGTATCCGAAAACCAAAGTAAGTAACAGAAATCAGAATTGACTAGAACGAACGGACACGAACCATATACCAGCTTACCCTGATGTATTTGTATCATGTATGTGTAATGATATATGTATAGACTTATTAGGACTTTAAATCATATAAAATTGTATCTTTGTTATATATTTTTTTCTGGCCCTTACCTCTATCCTCGTG
Source organism: Branchiostoma lanceolatum (assembly GCF_035083965.1). Taxonomy (NCBI): domain Eukaryota; kingdom Metazoa; phylum Chordata; class Leptocardii; order Amphioxiformes; family Branchiostomatidae; genus Branchiostoma; species Branchiostoma lanceolatum. The sequence goes on from NC_089732.1 coordinate 11,580,682, forward strand.
ACATCAATGAAAAGCGGCCTGCATGCCAATTTGAGCTTCTCATTAATAGATAAAGGTTCAAACAAAAATAAAAAAATGACCACAGAAACTAATTCCCGTTGTAACCGGAGTGAGAACTTCAAACACGGTCCCTTGAGTAGTAAACTCATTGTGCGTTTATTTTTTTCACCCGTTTGCACCATGGTGACGTCAGTGGCATTTCAGTGCGTCAATTGGGACTACCTGTTCGGTCTAAAATGGAAACCACTGCTTAGAAAGGGCGGCAAAGATCAAACGAACTTACGGTGAAAGACGTCATAGAATACACAGGAGTGAAAAACAGGAAAAAATATCCGGAGGTACTGAAGGCCGGATCAGTCGTCATAGCGTTCTGCTTTTTCGTATACCGCATTGGAAACTCCTGGGGATACGATAGAATCATTGCCTGGACTTTTATGTTGTTTTCCTTTTCTCTAGGCCTTTCGACAGTCTACTTATGTTTTGATTCTAATATAGTAATCTCTGTTTTACCTTAAACTGCCCCCCATGTATTCAAGTGTTTTGTTCCATAAAATAGAAACTGGAAGTGTTCTGTATTTCCTCTATGAGTACAGTATCAGTATCATATACCTATGCTACCAATTATTATAATTGTAGTAAATCTAATTCTGTTTTGTATGTGTATTATATTAATGAATGTATACATTTTCAATAAGAAATATCCTCTTCAAACAGGTCTGGTGGATTTATCTGTACTACTACACCTACAAAAAATAAAATGACCAAAATGTCATTCCAGCTTGAATCAGCTTGTAGATCACATTCTTGTTGCAAGCAAAATCCTGACACAGGTCACGCTGTTATCTTTTACGTATCATTCTGTCTTTCATCTATCTTCTGGTGCAATGGGATATTCGATAGAGTGTTTGCCTTGCACACAGTAGGTTGAGTTCGATCACTGGCTGAGGTATACCAAAAACTTTAGAATGGTACATACTGCCTTCTATGCTGAGCACTAAGCATTTTGGAAAGAGTAAGGTAGCTGAACACACATCACTACCAGTGGACTAGCCCCTGCTGTAGTTATTGCACAAAGTTGTGTGGCCCTAGGGCTATTGAAACGGAGGTGGGCACTGCCTTATGCACCATCTGGTGTGGGAAGGACTTTAACTTAACTATCTCTTATGTATCCCATCTAAGTTCTCTGTTGTCTCAAGAAATCCAATTTTCATACTTACAGGATTTCTTTGGTGGAAACACACAGGGATAGACTAGACAGTAGTAATGACTGACACAGCTTGCATCACTGATGTTTAATACATGTATATCAAAACCTTCAAGTCACTCACTTGAAAAGTCCTTGCATGGATCAAAGGCACGACCAGCCAGTTCACAAACGAACTGCAGTTTCCTTAAAATATGTGAAGCGAGTCTTTCATATATCTATGTAGATATACCTCCTATCTCCCTTGTACACTTTCTATCATTTTCAGGGGAATAAATGCAGAATAATTTCCAGGGTTGCGGACCAATTTCATTTGAACCAAATCATGAGATATGCAAATAAGGTACATTGTAGTCATGAAAATGTTGCTATATAAACTATGCGTGCATCAACGTGCAATTTGCTACGAATCCTTAAATAATGAGACAATAAACATTACATATGTAGATTGAGTAACAATGCTAATGTTACTCATAAGTTGAGTCATAACTATTATTTTTTTCGAAATGACAAAGGTACATGAGGTCTTTACAAAGAAATGAAACAAAGGAAGTTAAGACAGTTATTTCTTACTCCCCCTAACCATTATTTAAAATGGTACAATCCTAAATACTACTTCATAACCCTTTTATGAAGACATCAGTGTTTCCTTTTGTTTGAGATATTCCTGGTACTGATCAGGAATGGACTTAAACCTCATGATCTTTCTGCGGATCTGTTTAGGCGTGTCCTGGTAGTAGTTCTTGACGTCCCTGGCCATGGCGACGTAGTCCTCGCCGTACTTGTCCATCATGTACGTGCAGTAACGGACCATCTCCGTGGACAGACGCGGTATTCCCTCCTGCGGAGTATTCGCTTCTTGTTCCAGTTGTTTCATCACGTGTAGCTTCTTCGCTTTCTTGGACTTTCCGGATGGAGAAACGTCCACTTCCATCCCTTCATCCTGAAAAACAAACAAAAGTTTACATGCAATTATACATAACTTGTCAGTGTACACGTAGGCCTTTTGTGGCCGGTCATGAGAAGTCTGTGCATGGACCACAAGCACCTTCTAGCAGGTCAAAACAGTACTGCACTTTCCTTAATTTCCTTAAAATACATGTATTATAGATTTATCTACCATCAACTCTTTCAGTGGTTAGCGCTGTTGTCGCTCACCCGACATGCACGCTACTGGAAAGGGTTGTAGTCCTTAGGACAGGACGTAAACCCATGGTCGACTGTTCATCGTGCTTGTTGGAAAAGAGCTTAGGGGAATTTCGAGGTACAATAAATCTGTAAATAATATACATAGCGTCTGTCTTTTTTCTGTCACAACTGTTAGGTGAGCTAACTGGTTTGAGACTACTTTCACTTTTTTCTTATGAAGGTAATTAAAGAACATACTCCTGTATCTGCTGATAAAGATTGCAGCATCATTTACACACAAAAACACATACCTTGTCTTGGTAGACTTTAGCCATCATGTCCCTGGTCTTGGGTAGTGGGATGGTCTTGTTGACGTCATGTGACAGGCCCATGTCCCTCAGATTCTGGCTGACAGACTTGCGGTCGTCCCACGCCGCCTCGACCCCGCGGTGTCCGATCTTCACCTTCTTCTTAGACTTCTTCCACTGTTTTTTCCTGTCCTTGGCGTAGTCAAACTTCTGCCTGCCACGCTGCTTCTTATTCTTGGCCATGTTGGTTTTTTCAAGATTTCTTCTGCTTGTAACTTGTTCTTCTCTCTAGGAATTTCGCACTTCTTTTTCTCTCAAACTATCGTTGATCAAAATAACTTCTTAAGCCTTTTAACTTGTCAGAAGATTTCACTAGCAGTCCGTTGCTACCTCAGAAAGGTACTTAGCAGAGACCACCCAACTTTGTCTCAAGAAACTTATGCCCTTTCTGAAAGAGAAAACAAGACTTGTTACTGTTGAATCGAGACTTAAAAGGCCACATGACGACATGTTTTGAGCAAAAGCCTGTTAAAAACATAGTGATTCAAAATGCAAGAAATCAGTTACTCAAACAACTTGATGGATCTTTAGAAACATTTCCAAAATCCATCCAGTTACTTAACTGTTTTCTTGCGTATCTTATTACCTGGATGTCTAACCTTCATCACATGTACGTGTGTATGTAATTACTAGGGACCCAGGGCGTCCTCTAGGTGTCCCCTGCAAAAGGAGGGTGCCTAATTTCTTTTTCTCTAGAAGACGCCCTGACGCCCTGCTAGCTAACAGCCTGCCACAGGACAGACAGATAAAATTCCTGGAGCTAGACAGAGTCCTGCATTCACCCAATCTAAACCTTAACCTTTAGCACTCTGAAGTAGCCATTTGGAACCCCATTCCCTATTGGTTACAGAGTTAGGCAGCAGGGAGAAGGTTAAAGACAGTTCGTCCTGGACTCTGGTAGGTTCCGGGTAAATCGACCGACCTTGAGCTGGAACTCTCTCTGTTCAGGGTCGTCCTCGTGTTTGTGTTTGCGGAACTCGTGCTGAATCCTGGCCCTGTAGAAATCCTGGTCGGTGTACTGTAGATAGCGGCCTTGTCTCAGCAGCTTCTTATACAGACTCAGTACAGCTGAACGGGACCACGGCATGGTGCAGTCTGGAGGGATCACAGATGAGACAGATCACAGACAAGACAGGCTAACTTTAAAGTAAATATACTACATGTAGTTAACTATATTCATACCATAGAAAACAACACGGTGCATTATTTATTGCCCTTTGGATTGCCCAATGGTTGAAGGGTGATCCGACCTTTGTAGGGGCCGGGACACACTCGAATACCCACTCGAAATTATACGATACGCACCTAAAAAAAAACACATTTCAATTGCAAAATGAGCCAGAAGTTGAGAGAGTTTTGTGTCCACAAACAAACAAAATTGTAACAACATCGATTCCGACCTTCGATTCCAGTATTAAAATTTTGGACAGGGGCGCAATCGGCGCACTCAGAATGCATTCTAAATTTTCTAGGGAATAGAACCCTGTGTGATATTGTAAATTATCACACGATTCAGAACACCCGTATCAAACGTTTTGCGGTACAGGTATGACATAAATATAGAATACAACACGGTGTATTCCGTATCGCTCGAGGTACCAGCCCGACCGCGGGTCGTGACGGCCGAGGGCAGAAAGCCAGGGGCCAAGGGTGATGCGGATACAGGTATGCAAGTGTGTCTCTGGAGAGGAAACAATTGTGACCTTAAACTTCAAGTTCAAGGCCAGGCTGGGACCCCTTTACCACTCCTCCCAGATAGAGTTATTGGCTAGTGGATCCCGACAGTAAAATAAAAGACGCCGTTTCTGTCAAGGCTCTTTGGTGGTGATAAAGGTTTCGTCCTATAATCATAAACTCCCTGATGTCTGGACTCTTCTTTTTTTATCAATCGTTAACAAAAACTCGGCCCTGTGTTCTCAAGTAAAGGATGTATCATCCTAGCCCTGGCGACTTCTGGACGGTTATAAAGAAGGCTCCAAGCAAAAGACACCCTCCAAGAGTCGCTTGTACTCTCCTGTGTGAGTCACCCACAAAATTACGATGGGGCCGCCCCCCTCCCCCTTGCCGCTATGAAATATCATTTATAAGCCCAGCCGATAAAGCGGCGACGAAAATTTCTCTTCTTGTTTATAAAGCGACATGTAAAAACTCAGTATCGTGCTAAAATTGGAAGAAATACCCATTTTAAACGTAAACAAAGCGGCTTTTTACTTACCACATGGTCGTAGTGTCCCAACATTGCAGTGCCAAAGGTTATAGGGTTAGCCGACTTGAAATTAGGGGGTTAAAGTAATAATTTCTACACGTGTCAATGAGGGCCTCTAGCGATTTATATCTCTTCTGCAGCAACTGGGCGAGTGTAACGAGCAATGGATCCCCCTCGGTTTTTCGGACCGTACTTACCATATATGGTAAAAGAGGCTTACCATATATGGTAAGGAGCCTCGTATCCGGGAAGTCTCGATAGACCGTGACATCGGTTATTACTGCAATGATATTTTTGACCGTTGAGTGGCGCTTTTGAACCGTGTGTGTTCACTATCAGATTGTATTGATGCGGATGGATTCACATGATCATTCATGTTAGTTGCGTGTGTCTAGCAAAATTGGGACAACTTTTCACTCACTATTGTTACGTTTCTTTTCCAACAAGGGACAGACATTACATATTGGTTGAAAATGCGGACAAGTAGGATTGTGAAACCTGCAGTTTTATAATAACTGTTACAACTGTGAAATATTAAAGTAAATTTTGCAAAATGACCACTCACTAGCGACACCTAGCAGATATTGTAAGTATAGCAAGGACGTTCGGACTGTATTTTCTCTCAACTTCCTTCATTACTCAAAAGTCAAAGTGTAAATTATCAGTGACCATGGGGTGCAATCTGTATCTACCTACCTACCTATCTATGGCTATGCTAAAGTACAAACAAGACAGTGTTACAATGAGCTGTTAACAGTTTAATAATGTTTGCCTTAGAGTACAATTTTTGTGTGTTTTTTTCACTGATTTCTTGTTGATAAGAAACATAAGTCTTCTTGGCACCATTAAGCTTAAACTTAATTCAACTCAATTCTTATCTCAAATCCTTTAACAATGGCACACAAAAACATACTGCCATTAGTTTGAGATACAATCCTCTCAACATATCAATCTTTAATTCTTAGACCACAGATAATCATTTGGCACAGTATTACCATGACATTTCCTGCCATAGGCCTCACATATTCCTCCTTCAAAGTTATCATTATCCCAGTTATAAGTATATAGTGTCAGTATGTATACAGTCAAACCTATCCTTAGCAACCACTTGTAACAGTGTGGTTCAAGCACCACTTATTAACCAGTCTAACTGGTCCGGACCTTTTAGCCTTGTGGTAAGTGCGTTGGGTTTGTGAGCTGGTGGCCCGGGTTTGATTCCCGGGAGCCATGAGACTGTACTACTCGCTTTGTGTGTTTCACACACAAGGGACCGACGGAAAATAATTGCTGAGGACAGGGTGGATTTAACTATGTTAAAATGGACAAAAGTGTTTTATGTGGTTGCCCAGTCAGAATTGACTGCACTTTGAAACCACTTTTAATTGTATTTCCTGGGATTTATCTAACGGTATTAAGTCAGTGTAACATCATCTTTATTACAAATACATTGTACTGGCAGAGATATGCAGTTGCCCATCTCTAACTGCTCGTGCATATCACATCTCTGAAATCAACCAAGAACAATCTTTTTTCCTTCCCTTCCTCTCAGTCTAAGGGAGTAACTTTAAGAAAGAGTCCGGGTTCAGTAGCCTTCAGCACCAAGGACATCATCCCCTTGGGCATGTAGTTCTCATCAACTGCCAGTTGGAAACTCTGCACAATGAGAGCAACGGCTGTCTTCAACTCATTCATGGCAAAGTGTTGACCGATACAGTTCCTGGGAGGACACATGCAGACAGTACAGTTGTATTAATCATCATTATGGTAACAGAGCTGCATCTGAGGATCTCGCTGTTATTAAAAAACATGATCCATTTTTTTCATCTCCACATGCATGCATAGACACCTTATTCTTATAGCTGTGGCTGCCATGTATCACTTTTCCCCATAACAATTAATCTATTAATTATTTGACTTATCTATTCATTTATTAATCCGCTGGGTTACATGAAACCGCCACTGTGAAAAACAATGGGTTTGAGAGATCTCTAGTGCAGCATCTCCCAGGTTTGCACAGTTTAGATATACAGGAGTGAATTATACTGGGGGACGTTGGGTTGGAGATCTGTTTGGACGAATCTTTTCAAGGTGGTACCCTGGTGGAATTATGTTAGTAGATGTTCAGGGTAAGACTGGAAAGAAAAAGCTTAGTGACAGTAACACAATTGTAGACAGTTAACTTGGCATGACCAAAATGACCAGCGTACCTGGGTCCTGCGGAGAATGGCAGGAAGGCGTGGCTGTGACGACCCTTACAGTTCTCGGGTAGGAAGCGTGATGGATCATACACCTGAGGAAACAATGTGAATTATTGTTTTAGTCATTAAATGCCTCGCAGCCAGAGGATGGATTGCATATCGCTTAAAATCTCTGTCCAATACAAACATATCAACCAGGTAAAAGACTTTAAAACTTTTACACAATTTGCTCTCATGGCAGGCTATTTTCTGTATCTGTATCTGTATAGCCAGTATAACTGACCTTCTGTATAACAAACTAGCTTTGCAGGCACGCGGCGCGGCAGCAGCTGGTTACATTACACCAGACGACCTGTCACACCTTCATTTTATATATCTAGCTGCAAGCATTCTTTAAAGCTATCCAGCAAAGATGTATTTGGTGGTAACAAATTCTGCTCTATAGGAAAATACAAATTTTGAAGAAATCAATTTAGGCAGAGAAAATGCTTTTTCATGAATTAATTTTTCATTGGATCTGACCAAAAGTAACAGTAACAAAATGTGTTTAATCTCTATCTATTGATCAACCATCACAGCATTAAATTAATAAAATCTTACCAAACCTTTGGGTCCTCCCAGACATGTGGATTGTGGTGGATGTTCCAAGCAGAGATACCAACTAAACTACCTGGAAAAAAATCAAACGAAAATCATCTTTTGCATATCAAAATTACATGGAGTAATGAACGGTAGACAATTGGAATATGAAACGTATGATTATGGATCAAAGCTTCAACATTTCACACCCATGACCCAACAGTAACTGTTACTTCTTTTGCGCTTTCTAAGAGCCGGGTCATTTGTGATGGATTGTTCACGATATGATGATAATTTTAATGCTCAAAGCTGTTCAGCTTTCTTTCCGCTCAACAGAATTTGATACATTCCATCCTATAGATGAATTCACTTACATTCTATAAAGAGTAACCCTAATAATGTGTGCAAATAGGTACATATATCAAAGAATGTTTAGAACTTAGAACTGAGTAGTTATAAGTGAAAATCCTACAAGATGAATATCCTACAACGACCTATGAAGTGACTGCACCACAAACAGAGGCTGCAGCAGGAAATTTCATATGGAGGGGGGTGTCGAGTGCCAATGGTGTGAGGTGTCTTGCCGGGGGCGCGACAATCCTAGGGGGGGTCCGGAGGAAAATATTCAAATCTTATCTGAAATGCATTTTGAGGGGTCAATTTTTAATGTAGACTAAGCTAATTTCAAAGACATCTCTATTAGTGAAAAAATATACAAGGGTTCCACCTTGATATTGGTCCACCCCCCCCCCCCCCAAACATATTTTTCAAGGGGGTGCGGGAGTGGTCCCCCTGTACATGTGCTGCCGCCATTGATAACAGAGATCTGTCTCACCTGGTGGAAGGGACTTCCCATCCGGGAAGGTGATAGGCTTGGTGAGTTTCCTGGCTATACCTGGGACTGTAGTGTGGAGTCTCATACTCTCCTTTATACACATGGTGATGTATGGCAGGTTGGACAGGTCTGCACTAATGGGACAAGAGAAAAAAATTTACAGGTTTGCCACTAGCAAAACCTGTATTGAGTTAGCTCCCGCCTTTCGGTGCAGCCAATTTGTTTACCAAGGGAGTGGTGTATTAGCCTCTACCAGGCTCCGCGGGATGGCTGGAAAAATAGTAGAAATTGGCCAAATAGAGTGAATAGTGTGCCAAGGGAGTTAGCTACGGAGAGAGGGTCCAATATCGAAATGGAACCTTACTGTATAGCGGACCTACCCTGTATAGCGAAGTACCGCGGCTGATTTCTACTATTTTCCCAACGATCGGACGGAGCCTGGTAGAGGCTAGTGGTGTATGATGGGAAGGGGTGTCGCCATTTTGATGTGTTAATTTTGGAATGTTATGAGCATTTCCCACAAAAAAAAATTTGGCAATACTGTAAATTATACAAAGCAGTTGCATAATGCGAAAATATATGTTATAAATTACAACAACAAAATTTCAGAAAATGGATACCAATACCAAAGTCAATTCCAAAGCCAAAGATGATGTGAAAGAACAAAAATTAAGAACCTACTGTTCGGTATACCATACTCTGTGTGTTTAGTTTTGTTCATCCTTCCTGACCACATAGATTTCATAATTCAGGCAACTTTTTTTTTTCCTAACTTTATTTTCATTTGCACGCTCTCATCAGTTTTGGGATTTCCAGAGGATGCGATCCATACAATCGAATCAACATGGCCTAATCCACAAAAATAACACTGTACCCACCCAGTGACCTCAGATCTACCCCCTAGCACGCTGCAAGCTTCCTGTCGACAGCGCGCCTGGTGCTCTGGGTGCCGCGCCAGGTTGTACAGTGTCCACGACAGTCCGCTGGCTGTGGTGTCGTGACCCTCAAACATGAACGTGTCCACCTCATCTCGGATCTCCGCATCGCTGAGACCATTCCCATCTTCATCCTGTTGAGCAACAGCAACATGGCAAGGAAAAAACTTATTAATAACTTCTTCATTTACAAAAGATATCATTTCATTACAGTACTGTAAATGCATTCAAATTTGTGGGGATCTAATTTTGCGGTAGGGAGAAAATGGCATGTTCATGGTGGTTTAAAGTCGGTGGTTAAAATAGTACTGAACATTATGGAAACACTGTACAGACAGACAGACAGAAACCAAGCTATAGTGCATGGCCTCACACCTATACTCGCAAATCGGCAAAGTTGCTAACTACAGGAAGATCAGTCGCTTTAAGCAGTGCTGAGGGGCTCAACTGTCACTGATCTACTAGTATATACTGTACAATACTTAAGTAGCATAAAAATGTATTCACTGTTTGTAGACCTGGCCTATTTCAAATTGTTCCTTCGTGCGCCTTCAACGTAAGAGATACCTCCAATACATCATGTAAAAGCACAGCGGATTAACACTTCTGTTGATTACACGGAATCCCAAACTGGTTCCTTTCCCTGGGCCTAAGCACAGACTTTTTATAATCATTGGAAAATGAGATTCTTCTTACACGTACATTTGAAGGACACTGTTACATGTAATCCTCATAGAAAGGACTCTAGATCTCAATAACGACTTGATGACCTTTGTCTTGAGCAAGATGTCTAGAAAGTCCAGATACTTTCTCCTCTGGTCCAAATCCTGTACTTGCTCGTTTTTCAGGGCCTCACGACGATCTCTGATGACAGTCTCGGAATGTTGGTGAACCACACGGCACAGCCTCCAGAACCTGCAGGGATATATACACACGTTTTCTGGCACATCCACATCTTGAAAATTATTTGACATATCTTCAATCCCTTTGTTTCAGTGCTAATATCCCTCACTTGGTCTCTCTGCAATGATTGTCGTTTTACAGCTTTGGCCACATTTATTGATCACTAGAAGGTCACAAAATTTAAATTGCAAGAAACTCAAGCATATTTTTCAACTGAAAATCTACCCTTAGCACATTGGACGGGGCTCGGGGACCTGCGAACATCAACCAATCTCTAAAAATCGTGCGATGATAAAAAAAACATTGCGATTATCATTCCTCCTGAAACTGTTTAGAGCTCCGACTTGTGGCCGATTGACTTTCTTGCTGTGTGACAGGGGCATTAACTTTAATGTCAGTGTCATATAATATGATATATACAGTATCGAGTTGCACACAAGTGATGTAACAGAATTCATTAATAACAAAACTATAGTGTCACATACTGTTTCATGGTGATTAAAGGGACACTGCAAAAACTGTAAGCATAAAACAATGGGACCCGGGATCTAATCCCAGGTTGTGCCAAGTGACATGTCCGAACTAGCGCCCGACATTGTGTAAATGAGTACCTAGGTTAGGGACGTCCCTCGGATAGGACGTTAAATGGAGGTCCCGTGTTTGAGGAAAGTCACACCTTGAGCACGTAAAAGAACCCACCACATCTTTCGAAAAAGAGTAGGGGCATGCCCCGGTGTGGGTGGACCAAAACATTCCGGCCTAAATGGGGTAGGGAATTTCCCGAGCAGCCTTCGTAACCCCTGCTTCTTCTAAAGAGTCAGTGAAGTCATGCTTGTCTCGAGCATTGATATTTCTGACCTAGGGTGAAGAGATGCTGCTACAGTAAGTATTAGTTCAGTGCATTGATTAGTGGCCCCCTACGGCCTTGCACTGAGCGAGTTCGTTAAAAAAATAATAACAAAATATAAAAAATTATAGTACAGTATTATGTAAAAAAAAGTTTGAGGAATCCTTGGACTGAACCAACCTGTATCCCATAGGGGTGAGGTAGTAGATAAGATCACTGTGCAAAGGGAAGAGTAGGAAACGCTGAAGAGTCAACATGGTCAGGCCATACACAGCAGCTACATACGGGTTCTGTTTACTGGAAAGTGAAGAAAAAATCATGTGAGGAAAACGATGGTTGTAGTCAAACTGTACAAGTTCTTATGAAGACTTGGATATGCATATGAAGTAAAATCATACATAAGTTTTACTTTTCTACCTTATCTGGGCTCACCTACTGCATTAAATACATTAATTTTGAAATATTCTTCTCAACAGGAAAATAAGGTTCATACAACACATTGCCAACATAGTGGGATCTTTTTCCAGACCTACGTTAGTTTGGTGTTGCGGACAAGCTGGTTTGGTGTTGCGGACAAGCTGGTTTGGTGTTGCAGACAAGCTGGTTTGGTGTTGCGGACAAGCTGGTTTGGTGTTGCGGACAAGCTGATTTGGTGTTGCGGACAAGCTGGTTTGGTGTTGCGGACAAGCTGGTATGGTGTTGTGGACAAGTTGGTTTGGTGTTGCGGACAAGCTGGTTTGGTGTTGCGGACAAGCTGGTTTGGTGTCGCGGACAAGCTGGTTTGGTGTTGCGGACAAGCTGGTTTGGTGTTGCGGACAAGCTGGTTTGGTGTTGCGGACAAGCTGGTTTGGTGTTGCGGACAAACTGGTTTGGTGTTGCGGACAAGCTGGTTTGGTGTTGCGGACAAGCTCGTTTGGTGTTGCGGACAAGGTTTGGTGTTGCGGAAAAGGTTTGGTGTTGCGGACAACATTTGGTGTTGCGTACAATGTTTGGTGTTGCGGACAAGATTTGGTGTTGCGTACAAGGTTTGGTGTTGCAATACAAGTAAACAAACAAGCATCAAATGAGTCCCCCTGTAAAAGTTGTGTAACAGTGTGGTTCAAGCGCCACCTACTGACCAGTTAGACTTGCCATGTAAAACCATATAGACTTGCCATACTCTCTCGAGTGGCTGTCAACACACTGACCAGTTACTGTAAATGCATTGAAGTTTGCATGGTTTAACTGTTACAGTTGCTTGCTGTCGCACCTGTCCACCTGACAGTTGCTGTCCACGGTCAGCGCACATTTCAGCATGCTGTCCAACGTCATCAGACTCACGTGCTCAAACACGTTGATAGACGCACCGGCGCCAAGCTGCTTCCAATTCGCCTGTTACAAACAAACGGACCAATCAAAAAACTTTTATACAGAGGGACTGAAAGCTGTCAATTGAAATATAAATTCAGTCTTACTGTCATTTTATGATACTATAATTCTTGATTTGTTAACTGTAACTTAATTGTAGCTAATTTAAGGGTCACTAGTCAACAGCTAAAATTTCATCATCGCAAATATTTGATCACTGATATTTGAGACAGTAATGTTTGTTCCCACTGTTAAAATCAAGTGCTGTGACCTACTCCATTTTCCCCCAACCGCATATTTTCCGGCCGCTATATCAAAGTGATTTACAGTACATTGTTTTATGCCAGGTAACTTTTGTACCAACCATCTTTAGTTCATTCATGTTTATAACATTACTTGACTTGACATTTTTCTTAATGTAATATGTATCTTTATGATTTGATTTATGAGATAGAATAATAGTTGTTAATTCAATAAAGGGTGGTTTTTCAAGCTTCTGGCCTCCCTAGCAAAGTTGCATTATTACTATATTTTCATCATAAATAAATCTGTAATTTTATAGCTTTATATGCAAATATAAAAAGACAACAGAAATATTAAGGGAGGAAAACCTTTGGCCAGGAATTGGATTTTATCAAAAATAACTATGAATCATAATTAATACATCCAGTAAATCAGTTTCACCATCATGATGTTGGTTGAGTCGGAGAAGAGGCGCGTGTATGGCTGTAGCACGCCGAAATGGAATGCTGGCGTCAAGAGGCGGCGGTTACGGAACCATTTCTGTCCATGGCTGACAAGGAGACCGTCACCTAAGAAAAACAAACAGAGATAAAGATGGTGTTCCCATTTCTTGAAGTATCTTGAAGTCTGTGATGAGACATGTTTGAATGCACGAAAAGTTTATTTGAACCTTTGTTTATTCATGAGAAGCTCAAATCGGTTTCCGCTTTTCATTGAAGTCATGAGAAAGAGGTAAGGGTCAGATAAAATATAACAGAGATACAGATTACATAATCTAAGTCCTAATAACTTTATCAACATATATCATTACATATACATGGTACAAAACATATAGTAGAGCAAAAGCTATCAGCAATACCAAGATCAACACAACAATATGGCATATGAGTAGAGTATGAATAAATCTAGAGGTACACTGTAGATGACAGTATAATAACACCATATCAAATGTTATACTTAAAAAAACAAAAGAGTGTCTTAAAAATTATGAGCTGGAAATTTTCTATCTATTCCGATAGAAGTTCTCTTTAATACAAGCCTCCTAGTGATACAGGTGAACGTCAATTGTTGACAACTAGAGCTTGAAGGAAAATTTCTTTGTACAGTAATGTGTAGTGTTTCTGATTTATATGTGTTGTAGCTTAATGCAGCCAGCAATTTGATCACCTCGGTCAGTCATCTAAACTTTCATTTCCCCAGAAGTTACAAGTGCATTGCAGCAAGTTTGTCATAAATGATTATATTGTACAGCATTTCGACACCTACCAATCCATGGCTTGACGAATCTGTAGACAATATCATCCTTTGGTTCTGAAAAACAGCAAGTGGAGGGAAAAAATGTAAAATCAACCGCGCTGAACACCAGCCAACCACAGCCAATCTAGCTCCTTAACCAAAGTCAGGAGGCCATTTTCGGCTATGAGTCTTCTTCTAACTATTTGACCATTGGGGCACCACAGAAGACCTGGCAACTAGTTTACTCCAACCTTCTTAGTTTCCTGTTTCACTTCTTAGTGTTTCACTCAGTGCCATGCCTGTCCATTCCCTGATAATATTTTCCTCCCAGCTTTTCCTTTGCGTACGTACCTCTCTTTTTTTCTCCCTGGATGGTTCCTTGCATGATAATTTTCGCTAGTCCCGATGACCGTCTCAGCGCCATACAAAACGACGGATAGGACCAGCGTGTTATACATGTGTAATTTGGTCGATCTTGAAAGGTGATTACAGCGCCACACACGATAGTGGTCCTTCCCGGTGTGAGTGGTTCAAAACCTTCAGTCCTATGGCCGCACATGGGGCAATTGTCGTATTGAGGTCACCTGCGTACCGAATGGCGGTCGCTACAGACCCTGGCGATCTAGCCCCGCCAATTCTGCGCTCCTCGCAATTCAGCCCCTGGCTGGCAAGAGAGAGTATTCAGCCTACCCAATAACAATAACTATACGGAACAATGTTTTGTTTGACTCTATTTCCTACTTCAGCATGCTCGGTTACGTGTAACCCGGGCTTAAACTCGTACATCTAATTTATTGTTGTACCTGCTGTTGCCAGGATGGTTTTGGCGTATTCTGGGTGAGAGATGTTGAGGTACCCGACCGGACCAAACCAGATCGGAAAGCCGTACACGTACTCCGCTGACATCTCATCTGTCCACTTTAAGCCACCTGTTTCGTCTGGCGGCTGGAGCTGAAAACACAGGGATCTGTACGTCAATGAAGGTTAGACATCCAGGTGAATAATACTAATATACAATCCAAACTCTACTACTGGATGAATTACAGGGCTCGGTATTAATAATGTTTAATAGTTGTTCTGTTGCAGACCTGTTTATCTCAACTTCTCTCTTTTCTGAGCTGGTTTCGATCGCTTTATATACAAATCTTATGTCTATCCGAGCCAAATGAACTTGTTTTACAATCAGAACAGACAGTACATAACATAAGCAAGGTGTGAGTGAATGTTCATTTCCTATGAAATTGGTCCAAAAACTAGTTCATTGACCTGTTTTTTTGGGGTATTTTTTTTTACCAGTCCAGAAAAGAAATCCCAGTTTCGTATTGGCATCATGTACCGATACCATTAGTGTGTGGTTAATGCAAAACTGCATAGTGGATTAAAAATGCCCCTGATTTTTTGTCTACACGTGAGTGCCTTGTAAAACCCTACCCTCACCACACCCCTTTCCCCACCCCTTCCCCCTCTATGTCATTACTGAGAGGTGCCTGAGTTACAATTCATTAATGCTATTAGCAGCTGTCTTATTACCTTATGTACGTGTCCCAGTAGCCAGTGTCGCTGCGGCCCAGGAAACTTCCCCAAAGCTCGGGCATTCTCTCGCTGTTTCTTCACCAAAGTTATGACTTTTGCCACAACCAGAAACAACAAGACCCACAAACTAACGGTAACTACACCCCGACCAAACACCGGGCTTTCTGATGACAATAACATCATTTTATGGTGTCTAGTCGCTTCTTCTGCAATGTTATCAATCTTAGCTTTGCTTCAATGACGGCACGGAATGACTTTGGATCACGTTTTCTTTACTCAAGTAACTTTTACTTTTACACATATCGTATCAAACAGCTGATGGACAAAGTTCAATCCAGGTCACCGAATAGGAATGTACCATTCATGGAAAGGTTGAATATTTATAATTTCCACAAATGTTAACAGAGTGAAGCCGTCTCATAAAAGTTAATTTATTGAATTCTTAACTTAAATGAATTTGAATCATAAATGTAACTTGATATAAAGATGGTGTAACAGCAATTTTTGGTAGCTAAAAAAATATTACTAGTGAGACATAGACGCCCCTATGTTATTTTGAATTCTACCATTTTGGGACTAACATCAAAACGTAACCAATACTTCATTCTCTTTCATTATCATTCATCATCAGAAATGATATTTCGAACTAGATATGTGAAAAAATTCATAGTTATATGTGGTATCACGCTATATCATGTAATTGTAAATTGTAACCAAAGTGGCAAACACACCCGGTTTTATAATTATTTCACTCGTTATCTTTTGCTGCGGTCGTCTTTTTAAACCTCCAAAAAAATGGCGGGATCTGGAATTTCAGAAGAGGTTGCAGACGAACTTCAGGCTTTACAAGCCATCTACTGCGGTGATGGCGAGTTTTGCATGCTGAGCGATCCAGGTCGGTACCTCATGCCGAAAAAGTAATCGTTATGTCGCCGTTCCTGACCCTGAAAAACGATCACTCAACGGAATAGTTGCGGGGGAGGCGTAGGCGGTCTCGCACAGTCAGCCATGGCCAGCTTGCCCCTCCCCTTCCAGCAAGGAAAAGTGGCAGAAAATAGCTTACGTTATAGATTTACATTATTCATTCAAGAAAGGTTATTTGTAGGCCAATAGTGGCTGAAAGAGATCTTTTACATTCTAAAGAGGCAGTTATAGCTCGGTAAGGTTACAAATGGGCGGGGATGTACCATTAATGCGGAGGTGGCGGGGGAGGAAATTATATGGATTTTCAGAACAAAAGTTCCAGGTGTAACAGGCAAGTCACGCCCCCTTCTCTACTTTGTACCCGGCCGCCCTTTGTGTCCCCGCCCACTGTACTCACACACCTACTTGCAAGGACATCTTGTCCTTTGAAGAAGTAATGTCCTTGCTGCACTTGTCAAATGTCTGTTTGACCAAGGTAACTGATAATTAGTTTAACATTCAAGTGAATGACAGGTTTGAAATTATGAAAGTTTTATTACTAAAACAAGTAACCTGGCAGCCAACGGGCTGAATTGTGTACTTATTAATATTATTATTATACAGGAAGTACTTGACAACAAGTTATTTACTAGTATTTACACAATTAACAAATTACCATTTGTAGAATCTTACCCATATTGTTGAAACACAATTAAACACACTTAAAAATAAAACAACTGGTTCTTAAAACATAAACTTAAACATACAACTTGTAAGCAATGAAGAGCAGCCCAAACTGGAAATGACCGATCCTGACTTTCCATCACATTTAGCAGTTCAAACAATGTTCGACCAATGAGGGAGTGACTGCATGTCTGTAAAATAGTTGCATTTTCATGTTTTTATTTTGCATTTCAAGGTTTTGACGGAGACGGTCGGGCAAAAAATTATGATATCTGTCTATTCTTCAGTTCCAGTTTCAACTCTTATAACTCAACAAAAACATGTCATGTATCTATGACCTAGAGATTTATACTAATATTTAGTTCATACACTAGAACATATACATACAGATGTTTCTTTTAGTTCAGCAGTTCCAGCATTTTTCTTTTCTTTTATTGTGTAGTCAACTTTTTTTTTGGACATTGTTTTTGATTCAAATCGCTCGCTATATGCATGTTTTCCCAATTTTGTTCACACTCTTTTGTATATACCGGTATTAGTGGTGTCGTGCCGTTTTTAGTCAGCTCTGTGTGTAGATGACTTATAGCTCGCCTGTGTGTAACGTGTGGGCGTTTCACGGATGAACAGATCCTGTAAGTCATCATCATCGATTGCACCACGCGGGGTCCCAAGATCAAAGTCAGAATTTCTCTGCGCCTCTCAGGCCTCAGGAAAAAAACGATGTGTTTCTGATCACGGTCCTGAAAAAAGTAGGGTTGGTTTATTTTTTAAAAATTTTGTATAGTGATCTAGCAAATGCAATTTGTAAAACCGAAATGCTTCAGGATACTGGCATTTTCACAATGTGATGACAGATGATATGATATAACAGCTGTCTTGTCTATTGTAAAAAGTTTCATGCATCAAGAGTTACATAATGGATAAGATAGCCTGTGTTTACACAAGCTCTCCGCCGGAGGTTACTGACACCCACCCCAAGAGGGGGATGGCGGTCACAGGACCGGCTTGCCACTAGGAGCGCGATTCGTCAGGCTAATGGATAAGATACCTGTTATCATACAGATAGCGTGGTCTGAACTCCTGTGTCTCCACCCACGAAACTATAATGAAACCAGCAGCAAGTAGTAAAGTGTGCAAAATTCCATTGCATTGTCTAAACGTACAATTTATCTGCTCTCCATCAAGCCACATTATGTTTGTAATAATTCAGACATGTTACTCTACATCATGCGGCGGTGTTACTTTCTTAAACATAAAACATTACGAAAACCTCCTTTTACCGCAAAATTAAGTCGATCCCACAAAAATAAATGACCTTGCAGTAGAAGCATCAATCTATCCACTTCCTTATCAACTTTATCACCTTCCAGATGTCCCCAGATAATGGGCCTATCTCCCGCTGCAGCTGGTGGGCTAGAGTCAAGGAGATTTGTCACGGTCATAGCCGGGTTTCCAGAAAAGGTGGGCTAGCTTAGGTGGGATGGCTACCTCAGCAGGCTACCCTTTCTAGTTCCCAAGGCAATGCATGGGGCTTTGGCCTCTACTGGAATTACCCACTGCATCTGGTGGGCAATAGGTGCAGGAGATTTGTCACGTCCATGGTTGGGTTTCCAGAAATGTGGGCTAGCCCAGGTGGGCTGGCTACCTCAGCAGGCTACCCTCTCTGGGTCCCAAGGCTATGCATTGCAGTTTGGCCACTAATGGAATTTCCTGGCCCACTTTTCTGGAAACCCTCCATACTCTAAGTATGATGATTGATATAAATGTATAAAAGACACATTGCATAACAACTGTAGTCCAACAAGTTTAATTCCAGTCAACTCCATATCTTCACAATAAGAAAAAAGACAATCACCAATTTGGGATAACTCTAACTTCTTCCATAATATAGGCGGTACTACACATTTCTACTGCATTTAATACCTAGTTTCAGCCTCTACTTTGATGTGGGTCCTCCTACAGTAAGCTTGAGCACAATTACAGAGCTCGGTTTGATTCAAAATCTATGATTGCAGTGGGGGAGGGGGCATTATGAAAGGGGCACTGGAAGATTGGAGTGTCATTCCCACGTAATAGGTTATTGATTGAATGTAGTCTTTCTGTCTGTGATGGAACGTGTGGGTGTTTCAGAGGGCCTTTTTTTACATCAGTTAGTATGTGATGGTTACAAAAGTGTTTTTGATTACCTAACTCTGCGTGGTTGGAAATACTTTTCGGCAAAATGAGCAGTTAATCTATGCACACTGTGTAAAGGTCTTTGTCCAGGTATCACTATGTTTAATACATTTGCTGCTTCTAGTACTAGGATATGTAGAAAGTTTCAGATCAATGGTTTTACGTGGGTTTTGAATTCAAGGAATCGTGCATGATACTAATACTAGTAATAGGAGAGAGATTTTTTTGATATGTAGAAATTGCATTTTCTGTTAGTATACGTCTGTACATTGTACATTTGTACTAATCTTTCTGGAGTCATAATGTGACAAATGATAACCTAACACAAATATTTCTATACCTAAACTTAAATTAACAGTTGATAGCACTTTATCTGATAACCTTAATCTGAGGACCTTGCAATATGTAGGTACCTAGATGCATGAATAGATATCATCTTAATTAAGATACTAGTAATAATGAACACATGCAAAATAATAATATGTGATTGAATTTATATGCTCTTTGGCACTTTGAATGTTATAGATGCGAGGGTGCCCATGTTTTGTGTCTCGACAAAGTACCGCGGACATCACGACACGATATCGATATCCGCTTCCTTCTCGCTCCCCGAGGGCTATCCCATGATGCACCCCGACATTTCGCTGTCCTCGGAAAGCCTCTCACGCGGCGCCATCTCCAGACTGAAGGATGGAATCACCGCCCATGCCAGGACTTTACCTGAAGCACCCATGGTGCTACAGTTAATGACATGGTTGGAAGAAAATATTCCAGAAACTGAAAATATGGTAGCTGAAACACCCCTACAGTGTTCCTCTCAAGGGGAAGTTGGAGAGGACTCGTGGCTTGTATTGCTCCATCTGGATCACATGAGGCAGGGCTCCAGACTAACTTTTAGGTCTAGGAGCACTGTGCCCCTAACCCAAAAAAGTTAGGGGCACCAGCAAAAATCTAGGAGCACCACTACAAAAAGTTGGAAGAACAAGAAAAGTCTTGGCCATACCAAGTAATACTCCTATTAATCAATGTAAGCAACCTGGAATAAAGTATTTGAATAGATCATAAAATATAAAGCCTACATTGATGGTGCAGAACAACTGGCAATGTGTGGTATATAATCTAGTTAGTTCTTGGGGAAGAATGATATCGGTGTAGAGGGCCGGGATTTTAGAAAAATTGGGCATAGGTTCCCAGGCTGGCCCCTATCCGGGGGCCACGGTGCCTCAAGTTCAACAAGTAAAAAAATACACAATGGTATTTTCAACTTGGAACAAGGCAATCAATGATTCACATGACCATTTGCGATGACATTAAAAATTGCATAAGCTTGAGTGATGTATTGAGATTTTCGAAAAAATTGGGCATAGGTTCCCCGGCTGGCCCCTATCCGGGGGCCACGGTGCCTCAAGTTCAACAAGTTGAAAAATACACAATGGTATTTTCAACTTGGAACAAGGCAAATAATGATTCACATATCCTTGAATGATAAATAAATAGATAACTCTGTTACTTAGCTATTGGTTTCATGACCAAAACAAATAAAGTCACTTTCCATAATTTTAAACTTCACTGCTGGCATTAAGTTCCAGAGGTTCATGTTCAGCTTAGAACCTATACTCAAGTCTGAACCTGAACTCAAGCCATGGCATATGTGTGTTAGAAATATTTTTTTCAGTTACATACAAAATTGCATGTTGGCAAACATTTTGCATGAAAAATATAATGCATACAAAATTATATACAGTCAGTAGTAAACACAAAAGCTCTCAAACAGTGAAGAATTCCAACATACAATATACAAGTTTAAAAAAAATAAAAACCTTTTTCTAATTGAGTAAAATTTCTAATATGCCAAAAATAACAAAGAAGTACTTGATTTCGCCCTAAGAAAGAATTAAGCACAATGCCGTATTGAATCTATCATATTATCGGGCAATATCGGCCCTCTATCGACATTTGAAACTGCAGTTTCACAAATTCTCGCTAGAGGGCGTTGTGTCGCTCTCGCGTGTTATTGCGAGATTTAGCGAGAGTTCGCTAAAAATTTCAACATGGCCGGTGTTTGTTTTTATTCTTCGCCAAATGGCCGAAATCGCGGGGGTTTTTGTCGATTTTTTGGCGTTTTTAGGCACAACTTAACAGGTTGACTATGGATGGAACTATTTAGTAAACATTTCCCAATGGAAATGAGGACATTTTTAACGCAAAATCTTCCGCTGAATTGAGTTCCTCCATGACGGGGACTGACTCAGAATTTCTTATTGTCACGAAATTGTCCCGAAACGTAAGTTGAATTGCCACTAGGAACGGATATTTTTTGTACCGCGGGTGTGGGAACATGATGGAAAATTCACCAGCAATTTTCACGGTAGCGTTGGAATACCTTATGTTTATTTTTCAGGTTACTGCTTAATTCTGCAGCTATTATCTAGGTGTAGGTCTTAATTTTTTATTGTCGCACCGTGCGACCGTGATTTTAAATCTAGTCGCATTCTCAAAAAACTGGTCGCATACATATTGTGTGCGAGTCGCACTCACGAGCGCTGTGAGGGCACGTGGGAAATATGTCAAGACCATCGTGAAGTGGACTAAGGAGCTGTCGTTGACAGGCAGGCTGCTGTTTCAGGAGAGGCTGATACTTATACTGCTGCTGGGCTCACTCAGAAATATCAAGGTACAACACTGGTACATGTATGCTATAAGGCCATACTGATTTGAAAAAACTGAAAATTTTGGGTGCACTAAACATAAAATGAATTGTCACTGATTGTCAGCAAAATGTTATATAACTTAACAAACCCTACTTCAATCTGTAATTCTACAGCTAACTTCAAAACTTTCAACAAGTTATAAATCAAAGTAGTCGACAAAGGTCGTTTTGCTTTTTCTGATACTTAAATTTCAATAATATTTTTGATACTAGCATACTAATATTTTAAATAGGTATGCTATACATGTACTATGAATACTAGGTACCTTTACCCTATAGTATAGCCTACTACTGGAGCACTCACAGTCAAAAAGTAGGTGCACAGATCCAATTTTGGGTGTACAAATGTGCATATGCACCTAGTACTTTGAGCCATGCTGTCTATATGATGTTTTAAACAGTCAGTGCATATTTTTTTTCTTCAAATGTCTAACTAATTTGTTGTTTCTTGTTGTTTGTTGTTTCAGGAGTACATCACACGGCAGAGAACCCGTAGTGTGGACGTTGATTCTGCAGGGAGGAGTTGTAAGGAGAGAATGCTGAGAGTTCTATGGGAGGAGAAAGTCCAGGAAGGAACAGTTAGGTAGGGAAAAACTTGTATGCCCTTGTATACGGTACCAAGAGGTTCTTTGTGAAAGGGGGTTTATTCTGCTGTAATTTTGTAAAGTACTGTATTAGAATTCACAACTGTGTACAAATGCTATCAGAATTCAAAGATTATGTGACTTATTTTATGACACAGAATCTATTCTATGAGGGGATGTACAATCCCATCCTCAGGAAAGGAAGCCTACACTTTGAATTTGTCAGCACTTGGGGCCCTTTTCCACCACCCCCACAAGACAACATTAGCCCCTGTACTCAAACAACAGGAGCTAATTGACTCATTACAATCAACCTTGTCTTGAATTTGGCTTATATGATTTCTCTTCACCTCTTTACAACACCAGGTGAATCATAGAGAATGCTACCTGCAAAGTTTGACCATTTTCAAAATCTGTCCAGTTGCTCGAATAACTTCTGCCTTGTGTATCTAGTTACCTGGATGTCTAATTATAACCTTCATTGAAGTAAAAATCTATTGTAGTGACAAAAAAGGTTTGATTGGTCGTTAATCTTTTAACACAACAGGTAATGCATAAGGAAAATGGCAAGTTCATTATCACCATGTTATATAACCTAGTACATTACTTATGTTGTTTCTCTATTGGCTCATGCATAATGTTAGGGAAAATTTATGTTCTTTTCTTTTTTTCCGCAGCCTTCCTCAGTTCCAAGTGACAGAGTGTAGGACTGTTGAACAACTGAAGGAACAGTTTTCGGGTGTCGTACTACAGAGAGTCTACAGTGAGCATGTCTGTAATCTGCTGCAAAGACAGTCTTAAACATGAACTTCAATCAGGAGTCAACCTCATTAGAGATTGGACCGTTCAGAAAAAAAAATATCCGATTCCAAATACAGTAAAGGAAAGCGAAAATGATCAATGCCACTGCAAAATTAGTTGCACAGTCTAGTTTCTGTATAGCCAGTTCTCAGTCCTATCGTTAGTCACTGACGAAAGACAGTGGATACTGTCTGAAACGTCTGACTGTTTCAAAATCTTATCCAGTTGCTTGAGTAATCATTTTGGGCGTAGTTTCTGTATAGTTTTCTTGTTGCATTTATGAAGTTGCCTGCTAGGGGGCTCTCCTAACATTTCATGCCTTCTCAACCAAATCCACCAGATAGATAAACTTTTAGCGAACAGTGTGAGGGCATCTTTGTCTATTATCTGTACCCTTCTTCATTTTAAAACAAGCAATGGAAAAATGAGAGTGTTGAGCTATCAGTCTGAACTTTTGAACCAGGTCTCTGTACTCAACACCAAATAAATCTTTGTAATTAAAGCTGCTTCCTGATTCTAAGCAGAGCCTCCGCCTGGCAGGGGCAGGAAAATAAACAGGGCTGACAATCAAGTGGGGATGGCAGTGGTGTAATGGCAGGGTGTTTGGCCCAGAACCCAGACGTCCTGGGTTCGAATCCCAGGTCTCCTGATTTGTCCTAGCCAGCTACATAGAGAATATTTGCCAGGGTTTCATTTGCAGCGGGGGAAATGTGATCTTCACCGTGGACTGACCCTACTGGCTAATTATTTATTTTTCTGCCGAAATCTATGATCCATACGCTTGTAGGAGGGCCTGGTGGAGGCTAGATTTGTCCCTTTGGGAAGTGAGGATGAGTACCTAGCTTCAGTTATAATTTAGGGACGTCCCTCTGATCAAAGAGGTTAAATATACATATTTAACCTCCTTGCTCTGATAGGACGTTAAATTGACGTTCCATGTTTGAGGAGAGCCACACCTCGAGCACGTAAGAGAACCCACCACTTACACAGAAGAGTAGGGGATCTTCCCGGTGTGAGTGGATCAACTAATTCTGTCCGGACATGCAGCTTGTACCGTTCAGTACAAACCTGGTGTGTTTCCCCATGATTTGGTCTACCGGGTATGCAATACAAACAAACAAAGTTAGGGCTATTCCAACTTTGGTCGGAGAAGGGGGATTTAGAAAACTTTCTTTGTAAAGGTAAAAGAATGAGAAAAATGTAAAGGACGTAATCTTCTCTGCTCCAAGAGGTAAAAAATGGTACCACTTAGAAGACGTTAATTAGAAAATGCTGCAAAAACATGCATATTACACTGAGGTGGACCCTGCGTCGGCTGGGAGATTAGAAAGGACACACTGTTGATGATCTGGTTGGTTTTAGGCAGTGTCAACACGCGGAAGTTCGAAATTCTTCCAGCCCATTGCCCTAAAGGTATTCCCCTCTGGCAAGCTGCCCTCCCGATTTCAGTACCTTTTGATGTGTATTTATTTGTCGTAGTTGGGGTATGCATAGGGGTAACTACAATGTTACTGTATTTAACTTCATTGTAAGTTCGTAGGGATTTAATTTCGAAATACATGGAGAGAGAAAATGGAGTGTTCATAGTGGGTTTAAGTTTGGGGTTAAAACAAAGGGGTAGGTGGGCAGAAGACAGAAAAAGCGTTTTCGTGGTGGTCCTAAAACCATGCACATAAAAACGGCAAGTATTTAAACATTTACCGTAGCGCATTAAGATTTACACAAAACTAATCTCTGCATTCATTTATTTATTGTTTATCTATTTATTCATTCATCTGAAGACACCTGGGTTGCCCCTTCAACTTATAAACTCATAATGCATTAATGTTAATTCAGAAACATTCTCTATCCTACCTACCTAGTCCCTTGACCTCCGGGTCGTTGGGGGGACAACTCTCTATCACATTAGCATAAATACATCAACTCACCAATTATACTTTTAAAAGAGCAGTCTGATTACAAACTATGTAAAATTAAAATGGCTGACTACACCTTACAGAAAAGTTTAAATGACGTCAACTAAAGTACAAAAATTTCAGGACCTGTTTATCATGCAGTGCTGCATGGAGCACTGTCATAGTGATTCAAACTAAAACGTTTTTGCCCACATCACAGCTCAGGGCTCGAAATTACAGGTTTGGGTAGCAAAACCTTTGTTGGATCCGTTGGCATGTGTGGTGGCCGCCATATTGATTTTGTGACGTCGCAGGGTAGCCATACCATTTCATTGGGAGGGGTATTTTTGGGGGTCGCTAGCGTTCCCTCTATTTTTAACAAATCGGCACACAACTATCACACATTCAACTCAAATGAAAAGAAAAATTCAATACCAATTCATATTTATAAAAAATCCCCGTAATCGCTAAACTAACATAGCAAACCTGAAGTATATGTAGCACAAATACTTAACTCTAGTTCATTTTTGCGAATAGGAGCACTGATGCCTCTAGTTAGGTGCACAGAAGAACAAATGGGTGCACAGCATAGTTATCATTTATTTAAGAAATAGAGTAGAATTGCAGCAAAACCATAATTACAAACCGTATTACCTCTCTTCAGAGCTTGAAACTGAAAGTCTATTAGTACAAACTTAAAAGTTGTAAACACAGGATACAAGAATTTTTTTTCCTTATTTTTCAAGACTTTTAAATGTCAGGACTATGCTGTAGTACACAGCTTCAATTTTGAGTGCATCCAGTATTTCATGATCAAGCCCTGCAGCTTATAAATTGTTGGCAGAATGTAGACAAGCTAGTCATTCAGACTGCAGTCAGATCATGAATCTAGTAAAGGAATTATGTATAGTCTGTTGCTCTCTATCAGATGTGCAGAGGGAAAAGTGTCATGCACGCTCAGGCAGTATGCAATCAAATGTTCATAAAAATTCTTGTTTGCCATCTTTATTTAATCAACCAACATGGCAACCCTATGGCGTATTGCTGTGACTACAAATACTGCAAATTCATTTAATTTTGTGGCATGAAAGTAAAAAATTGGTGGTGTATTTGAGTCCTTGGTTTAGAACTGTAGTACTAGTAGTAACAAAGGAGGACAGAAGAATTACTGTAAATGCAGAAATGTTCCACGGTGGTTTTATGTTCGCGGTTTTCAGAAAAATTTTCTCCTCCTACACCTACAGCGCTACTATTGTTTCAAAGGTGAACTTAAAACCACCGTGAACACTCCATTTTTTCCCTACCTCGAAATTAAATCCCCGCATTTACAGTATTTCCGAGTGTGATGAGTTCAGTGAGAGGTCAATGCGAAAACTGCAAACTTAAAAACACCTTGAATATTCCAAGATTTACAGTATTTCCCTTTTTGGGGATGTCCCTGGTAGCGGCCTTACAGTTGAGCTCCTGGTTCCAGTACTAGAAGACCCCGGTTCCATCCTGGAAAGGGCATTTCGGTTGGGGCTGCACCTATCTTTCGGAAGGGACGTAGAATGGTGCTCTCCAAGCAGGGGTTTGGCTCCGGCTGGCTTTTGATGTGTTTTTAGGCATTTTTGTCAGGCTTTCTATTTCAATCTTGGCGACATAGAGAAAACGGGACAAATAGAAAACTCTGAACGGCCAAATGTGAAACCTGCCCTCCCCTGCTTATGCAATGGTTCTGCCCCGATGTGTAATCTTTGTTTATCTTATGACATTTGAAATGTAGGCTGTAGTATGTTTTATAACACTTCTAGTGAAAGATCATGGCATAGTAGGATAAGCATGGAGAAAGGTCACTGGCAGTGGTTAAACCCCAGGTCACAACAGATAATACAGGTCTCTCCGGTCTATTACGTACTTGGCTCAACCAATGCAATCGCTTGTTTCTTAATAATTTAATTTTCTTTTTGATTGAATCTTTTGTCTTGTTAAAATGCAATGGGTGTGATACAGTATAAGTGCAGCCCAACTGTCATACTGAATACAGTAGCAATGAATGTAAGGCCGAGCAAATGAAATTTTGTGTTTCCGGTTACAGTCCTGAAAAAAATAGGGTCGGTATACAGGGATTTCTTATTTTTAAGATTTCGGCCAAAATGATCCAACAAATAGAATTTAAAGTATGAGGCACTGGTATTTTCAACATCATATTGTAATTTTATAGAACTATAGATAAACATTGTACAGGCACAATCATATTAATAAACTGAACAAAGAAGTACTATGTTCACTACACATACGTACATTAACTGTTCAAATAATAATCTGTTAAAAAGTGTGAAATACAGGGATTCTGTGTAAAATTTCATCACTCAGATGTCTAATCTAAAATTTTATGTCCCTTGCCAGTGGCTGACCAAAAAAAAGGCCTAGGTCGGCAGGTTTTTGTCAGTCAGGTAACCAGAAACACAACATTTTTTTCCTTTGCCTAAGAAGTTTTTAAGCTGTGATGAAGGATGCATTGAATATCTCCTAGGTAATTTCAAAGGTAACGGTAACAGTAAAGGTAAGGTCAAAGGTGAATAACCTAGAATGACCCTTCTGACATCATGTTGCAGACCAACTGACATTTGGTGTTTTCTTACAAGCCTGAAATCAAACGTAAAAAAAGGTCAGTAGAAAATTACAAGAGAAAATGGCAGCAAAGTGAGTATACAATGGATTGCTATCTACATTTACAATGTCCTCGATATCTATATGAGTTGGCGAAAGTGCAGACATATATTAGGTGGGGCAGACCTTCATACATCTGATTGTGACGAGCTAGTGTGTACCTCACAATATATTGCTAAACTTTCTTCCAACACTAAGGTATACAGTCACATGGATAAAATTTTCAATGACCAGTGTGTTGATTGATGGATAGATTGCAAAGTAATTTCTAAAGTGCGCTATAATTATAGTCATATAGTTACATTGTACTTGATAGGTACATAATACATCCTTTTTTACTGAAACAGACCAAAGAGAGACCCTGCCGATATTTGATTGAGTGCAATAAAGTTGATATTTATTGACAGTATTTTTTTGCAACACTGATTGTATGATATGTCTCCAACCAACAACATCAGACAAAATACAGGACAAATTTTGTATGCATTCACTGTTTCACACACAAAAATGTATGATAACAATTTTCTGTGTTATGGTTGTGATACATGATAAACCGCCATTAACATTAATCTGCCGGGTTACATAAATCCGCCACATTGAAAAACAAGGGGTTTAAGAAATCTCTATTGCAGCACCTCCCAGGTATGCACAGTTCAGATATACAGGAGTGCATCATACTGGGGGACGTTGGGTTGGAGATCTGTTTGGAAGTTTTCAGGTTGGCAGAATTATGTAACCTGGTGGAATTATGTTAGTAGATGTTACATTGTGATACATGTATTAGACATTGGACATTACAATATTTATGTTCCATGCTGAACTAATGCATAGATAAATGAATACATTTAAGAATGCTGTAATTTAACATCACTGTGGCACAAACAGCGACTGTGTCTCCAAACATTGGAACAAGTAGGATAAAAAAACACATCATCCCACAACTAAAGCCAATCAGACCCTAAAACAAGAAATGTAATTATTTGTGCCCACCCAGGTCCCTGAAGGCAGGTTTACCTTGAGACCAACTTGCTTAGGCTTCCAGTCATGACTCAGTTACTGTAAAATGTATTTAGATTCGCAGTGGTTTTATGTTTGCTGTTTTTGCGGTGACCTGTTCACCATGAACTCAAAACCACTAGGAAAATGTTTGTTCTGTCTTCTGCCTGCCTACCCCATTGTCTAGGCGCTACATAAATGTACTGCATATTGTATACATGTAGTACCGTATTGTCTCGAATAAAGTACGCACTTCTTAAACATTTCAAAATTCAAAAGGCACCACAAATCATTGCTTAAGTCAGGGTGCGTACTTTATTTGAGGTTATTGCCAGGACAAATTGGAAAAGGACCTCAAACTCAAACCCTTGCTTACTACTAGTAATCAAACCAGGAACCCAGCCGCGGTGAAGCAATACATGGCTCAATACCTGCCAATTTGTAACTTGTCGTAGGCAATCCTCAAGTTTGCAGAGACGATGCTGGCGGAGTAAACAAGACAATCTTTTATGAATCTAAGGAATGGCATTATGTAGAAGTCCTTGATATAAGAAAAATGACCTGTAGATAATAGAAGGAACACCATAAATTTGAATTTTTCCTGTTCAAAATGTGTTCAAGATCAGTGGAGAACTTTATTTGGGGTTTTGACTTTACGTTTCGGTTCTGCAAATTTGTCTGGAACTAGCCCCAAATCAGGGGTGCATACTTTAATTGGGGTGCGTACTTTAATCGAGAAAATACGGTATTAAAATGTGTTGGAGGCACCTGTTACAGTGACGCACGGATACCAAAAAGGCACCATTGAATGCAGACCCGATGTTTGAACATAGAATGATATCAATTTGACCATAGAATGATATTTATTAATAATTTTAAGCCAAGTCAATATCTTTATTTATTCCTTCCTCGCTTGGACAATGTTAATTCTTGAGTGGAAGCACGTTTTCCTGAAGTCAATTATTGTTTGAACGAAAACAGATTTTGGAACCAGTCAGACTAAGGGTACAGGATAACTACATGTAAGGACCCATTTCAACACAAGGAGCCAGGTTCTTTTGCTGGAGAAATTGTAATTGCCAAAAACAAACCCCGGCACCTGCCTGAAAGCCTGCAAGGGAGGCTACTGGTGTCTATTTCTTGCTTGTGTCCACTTCCCAGTCACCTTGCTGAAGGAAGCAATCTTGGAGACAATCTAGGTAGACTTCAATATTAAGTAAGGCAAGACACCCACTTGAAATAAATGGTGGTGATATGACACAACAAACTTACAGCAAAAAACACATTAACAATGTTCTTAAAACTATAATAAAAGTTACAGATACATAGATGTTATGAACAATACATTGCATCTGTGACTCAAATAAAAGTTTTGCTTTGCTGAAATATCTGTGACTGAATAGACTTGACAGGTTTGAATTTGCCAGGACTTAACCAAAGATATGACCACATTTCAAGTTTAAACCTTTCAACAGGTGCTGCTAATTTTCATATGGTTTGTCCCCTTGACGTGATCCCTAGTGAAGTTAATGGATCACCCCTTCCTGTGGTCAATTTGCCCAGTGGTTCTTCTTTCATCGCTACTTCCCCTTTGGTATTGTCCTGGTCAGAGATCTGAGCCTTCTCCAGGTAAAATAAGATTACAGCCACTCACATTTATTAAGGCTGCCCCAAGCTTTTACTTGTTTGTCAGAATTCTAAAGTTAGGATAGGATTTGGAAATTTTATCCAGTTGCTTGAGTAACTGCTATTTAGTATATCTTGTTACCTGAATGTCTAACCTTCTTAACCTCCTTGCCTTCATCAACATAGGATCTGAATTAATCAGTATCAGTATAGCTGGTACAACTACCCTTTGGTGTAACACACCATCTCTGCAGGCACACAGCGCGGTAGCAGCTGGTTGTATTACACTGAACTACCTGTCACACCTTTTAGTTAAAACTAGAGTTAAGTATTTGTGCTACATATTCCTCAGGTTTGCTATGTTGTTTTAGCAATTACGGGGTCTTTTTATAAACATGAATTGGTATTGAATTTTTATTTGAGTTGAATGTGTGAAAGTGTGTGCCGATTTCTTAAAAATAGAGAGAACGCTAGCAACCCCCAAAACACCTGAATTGATAATTCTGGTACATGAACTAGTGAACTTTTGAGTATAACCGTGCTTCTGCCTAAGGCCTAGGGAAAAGGTGCAATATACAGTATCTCTAGTTACCCGACCGACTCTAGCAAAAACATGCCGACCCTAGTCTTGTTTTTGGTCGACTGCAAGCAATGTAAATAAATATTTTTATCAGACATCTGAGTGATGAAAATTCAAAACAGCTCTGACAAGTCTTTCTTGCAGACTTCCTGTATTTCACACTGTTAACAGATGAGGGCTTCGACCAGTTGATATTTGTAGTAAACATGATACTTCTTTCTTCAATTTATGATTATACATGTTCTTGTACAACATAGAGTCCATTCCAAGTCACCAAGAGGATTTTATGATAATTTTTGTAATAATTTTGAAAAAATTTCCAATAAAAGAATATCTGACTGACAATAGTTCTCAATTTTCTAAAAGATTGACTATAAATGGTAGAAAATGGTGAATAATGGTAGAATGCTGTTACCATTATTTAGGAACTCTTGTAAATATATTCTACATCATGAATATTTCTAAAGTTTTAGAAAACTTGAGAAATATTTCTAAAGTTGAAATCACATTCAAAATATTTCAAAAGTATCAAATATCTTACACAAATAATAACATTAAATTAAAAATATTTCTTAACTATGACAATATCAACCCTTGCGGTGACTTGGAATGGACTCTATATCTGAACAAACACAATATTATGTTGAAAATGCCAGTGTCTTGAACAGATGCATTCCAATGTTAAACTGCATTTATTGGATCACTTTGACTGAAATCTAAAAAAAAGAGAGAATTTCTGCCTACCAACCCTAATTGATTCTTTTAGTACTGTAACTGGAAACATAACTTTTTTTTCTTAGGCCGACTGTAAATGCAGAAATGTTCGCGATGGTTTTATGTTCGCGGTTTTCGCGGCGATCGTTTCACCGCAGACTTAAAGCCGCCGCAAACAGTTTTGTACAATACTGTAGCAGTATGTGACTATAACACTGCCACAAACTTAAAACCACCGCAAACACTCCATTTTCGTCTTTAGCGCAAAATAAAAACCATGCGAACTTAAATGCATTTACAGTAACACATCAGCTTTGTTGGCATGCAGGTGGTTGGTTATATCACACCGAATGACCTGTCACACCTAAACAATTCATGTCTGACTCCAACTACTGTTTGACGCTATCTTGGTAAGAGACCCCTGTCTTATTTGATAAAAACAAGTTCCATTCTGCAAATAGATAGCTGGAATAACATTACTTAGTTATGAAACAAAAAGACTTGTTTGAAACCCAATTTTGAAACCCAGTAGTACATTATTTGTACACAATACATTATAATTTTGATCTCAAAACCTCAATTTTTCTATGTATAGCTCAACTGTTGCCAACAAAATGTAAACATTACATTGTTTGTCCCAGTTCACCTGTATGCTAGGAAATTGATACTATATTTACTGTAACATGCTAAACGTATATACAGACCATGCTTGATTTATGTTCACCTTGATTGGGCATATTGTCTGTAGCGTTTTTAGTTACGCGTGACTGACCATCTTGGGTGGGTCCATCGGAAAGGCATCCGGTACCTAAGCAACACCTACATGTACATAGCTAAGATACATTCGAATCATTCTAGTTTAATAATTTGATAACTTTGCATTATGCATATATGTTTGTGGTTATCTGAGAACTATTTGAATCATTCTAGTTTAAAAACTTTACATTATTCAAAATATATTTGTGGTTAGATATCAATATCTGAGAAGTATTTAAATCCTTCTAGTTGGTTATTACAGATATGTTCTAGAGAACTATTTAAATCATTCTAGTTTAATAACTTTATGTAATTCAGAAAAATGTTTGTGGTAATCGGAGAACTAATTAAGTCATTCTAGTTTAATAACTTTGCGTTATTCAAAACATGTTTGTGGTTATCTGAGAGCTGGATGGAATTGTTGAGTCTTTGTGTTAATTTTGTGTGGGTGGGGTTCTGTTGAACAAAACATTTAAACCTTCCTATTAATTGAAATATAATCCTCACATCCATTGCATCCATTTACAAATGCATGAGGTGCTCTCTTCCCAGATAATTATTTTGTAATCCAATTCTCTCCAACCCAACTACTGGGAAGAAAAATTGGGCAAATGCCAGAATAAAATGCCGCTGAAGTTGTATTAAACTCATACTGTATGTATGTACGTATATTCTTTGAAATTTTTGTTAACTGATTTTTCCTCTTTAAAAGTGGAGGTGATTAAACTTTTCCTATGCAAACTGAAATGCTCCCCTCTAATTGGAATGGAATACCCCGTTAAGCTTGGGTTTTTCCGCTCTGAAATATCTTAAATTCTTGGGGTCACCTTGGGGTTATTATGTATTTAGCCATGTCAGAATGACAGGAAATGCACTTGATTTGCCATTGGAAACTTCCAAATTGCTTAACCCACCCACCCAGACACACACCCCAACCCCCTTACATTCTAGATTCACACCCCTAGGGTTAACATCCATTTGCAACTTCACAGTCAAACCTGTAGCCTATACCAGGCTCCACAGGTCGCTGTAATAGTAGTAATAGGTGGCAAACTGTACTCCCTGGCTGACTAACTCCTCTGGCATGTTATCTGTCTATTTGGCCAATTTCTATTATTTTTCCAGCAACCTGTGGAGCCTGGTAGAGGCTAACAAACCTGTACAAGGGACCAACTCTACATTATCCCATGGATAATTTTTCCCATTGACACAAGCATTTAGAATCACCTGTCCACATAGACCATATTGTATGGGCCCCCTGAGTGGTCTTCTTGGGCAGTTTTTACTGTACTTAGTCTTAGCTATACCATCAAGGGATTTAATTTGCAGACATTTCAATAACCTTTCAGCTATCTTCCTTAGTTATGCAGCTAAGAACCCAACTGATATATGAATTTACTAGCCTAATGAAACTATTAAGTAGATACTATTTAGTATTCTAATAATGTCTATGCCTGCAATGACTTTGTGTTAGTCTTGCGTGAAATGATCTACCCTACCTAACCTAACCTCCATTAACATTAATCCGCCGGTTTACATAAATCCGCCACTTTGAAAAAGTGGTTTTGAGAGATCTCTAGTGTAGCACCCACCCGGTATGCACAGTTTCAATATACAGGAGTGCATTATACTTGGGGACGTTGGGTTGGAGATCTGTTTAGATGTATCTTTTCAAGGTGGCAGAAGTATGTACCATTGTTATGTTATCTTAATCATGTTAGTAGATGTTATCTTAATGATGTTAGAAGATGTTATATTACACAACTATCATATTGACAGTACAATGTAATTAAAAAAACACCAGGACAAGTTCATGTTCATGATTTCAACCATTCCGTTGGAATTTTTATTGAATGTTGAAGCATCCCCTCCTTGGGACAAGTATTCCACAACTGGCATGAAATTGCGACATTACACCATCCAGCTTTCACACAGCATAGGCAAAGGAAAGTTCATTATGACACCAAAACATACACAGATAGAGAAAGAAACTGACTGAATTGTAGTACTGTCACTGAAGTATATTCCATGATCATCACACATGAAATTGGATATCATACAATGTGCAAATACACGGAAAAATCTCACCCAAAAATGTGTGGTTTCTCCCTACTCAATACCTGGCTAGCATGCAGTTCACACACATACGTAAATTGTTTATATATAATACATACTATGTATAACACATGTACAAGAGAATCCATCCTTCCGGGCTATTCTAACACGTACATCCTATCAATACAATTGCTATTGTCATTATTTTGACATAGATTAAACTGTCATAGATGACGTTCTGTTTCAACAACGAAACCGATCATTTGGTTTGGCCCAATGGGATTCAAGTCTTCGGTTAAACAGTTTGTAGAATGCTAATCCAGGCAGTTTTGTTTTTTCTTGAATTCCAACCTACCTACAAAGAGTATGTACCATTTACAGTTGGGAGTTGTGATATGTACATTGGATTGTATTTCCATTTATGTATCATTTACAACTATTGAACGCGGCGACCAGCAATACAGCAGATGTGCCCATACGGACTGGGGTCGTTTGGCTAATAGAAAGATATTATGGCTAGACGATTTGCGTCACTGGGACGACTTATGATATCAGTGTTGCCCACATAAGAAGCTTACAATTAAAGCCAAGGGGAGAGATGTAGCCTACTTCAAGGCAAGGGAAAAGCTTTCAGATTTCAAAAGGTTTTCACTCTAGGGATTATAAACAGGCCTTGGCGCACCCAATACATGGGGAGGGGCCTACTTTTGACATGTCGGCTATTCACAACTGCTGTATCACTGGTCGCTACTGACAGAATAACACTGTTTAGTGCCTCAACATGTACGTTGAAGTTGGGCCTGTGACAGACATACTGTGTGCGTGCAAGAATATGTTAGCAAGAGTTTTTCCTAGTCTAAGAATGACTGGATTAGATCAGAAGGTACCAAGTAGCATATCATAGGAGAAGGGGGAACCATGGTCCTAGCACTCTAAACCCTTAGCATATAGTGCCTTTTTCTTCTGGGTTAACAAATATGGATTCTCGTGTGACAAACATAGTCTGTTTTTCTAGGACCTTTGAACAATGGTGTTGTTTGTGCCTTTTTGTTTTCCAAATCGCTGGATTTGAAGTTACCATGGCAAGATAAAGTTTTGAGTGCCACCCCTTCCCCTACAATATGCCACTCCTAGTTTGTAACAGTAGTATAGTTTCTACTACATTCAGTCCATATATGGATGTTCTAACATTTCCCAAGAGTAAGTCAGGAGTCGTCGTTCAAGTCTCTAAAACATCTATAATGGTACCAGGAGTCTTAATCACGAGTCTTTCGTTTTATTTTTCTCTTTCAAGAGGAGGTATTTTCAAAAGGAGGCAGTGGAGGTATTTGTACAAGTAAGTACAACAGTCTGGATGAAGACATGATTTGACAGGCTTCTGTAAATGCAGCATGACATGTATTCCTGATAAATAATGAACAAGGATCACTGTGTTTTGACATTACAGCACACCAATATGTATGCAAAAAATAATAATAAAAAGCATAAACAAAGTGACATACAAAAAATTGTTAAGTCTTATACAAGCCACAGAACAGAAAGTATCAATTTGTACAAATCTGGTTAATTTAGGATTTACCTAACAGACAGTTTTTTTTCTGATCTGCAGGGTTAATTACAGCAAACATGAGAGGTAGCCAGCAAAAGTGACAAGTCATGCAAGACGCATGGTTGATTCTGGGTAAGTATTTACATTTGCATGTCGTCCATGATGTTATGTTTTTTTGTTATTTGTATCCGTGGTAACAACCTAGCACAGGGCCAGGGTTTTTAAGTCGGTTCAGAGATAGCCACAGTCGGCTGATTCAGCCACAAGGGACTGGGAACATTGCAAATGTCCAGCAACGATTCTCGTTATCGGTGTCAGAATGCATTGCCTATTATACTCACAACTTCTACAACAAGCACTAGTACAAGGGGGCTAAGACCACCGCGCTACCAACCTCGCTAAATGTAAACCTCAAACTAGCTTACACCCCATTTCTGACTAAGACGTCATCATACCACACAAAAGTCAATTGGTCCATGTTTTCGATCCACCCCAAGACTAGAGGTCACATACTGCTTTATCTGTTAGTGGTTTTTATCACCCACCTAGTGCAGTGCAAAGGGACTTGCTCAGTAACCACAATGCCACAGCCCTTTAAACCTCACTCACCAAGTGACCCTTGACCCTAAGGTCAACAGTTCAAGTTTGAATTGCAGGCAAGCAACACCCAATGGCATCAACTTGAGTTGTCAGGCAAGGATTGCAACAACCAACTCTCGGTCAAGCCAGTGAAGAAAAACGCCAAACAGTTTGGTGCGTCGTTCAAGCGAAGACGTATTCCGGGTTGATCTTGGGGTAGCCGTTGCTATCGGACGCCGCTACGGAGCTCTCAATGTCCATGTCTACGGACGCGCCGGAGTCGCTACTGCTGCTGCCCGTGCTATCAGTCCGTGAGGATTTCCTCCCGCTGGTCCAGTAGGGCGTGCGCTGCTCGCGGCGGGCCTTGCGACGGAGACGTGTCTGCTGCATGAGTAGCTGGAGCTGTTCGACCTTCCCTCTCGTTGCACGATTCTCCTCGTCCATGCGAGCCTCGCTGAACTGGACTGTGGAGAAACAAGGGGAGATGCAAGCGTTATTATCACATTTGTGTTTCAATGCTGTGTTCATCATCAATCAATGTCAGAATGTCAACACAACACACCCAACCCAAACCCACTACAGTCCTCTTATCCAGCCTAGCATAGCTGGAATTCTATGACAAACCAACACAGCCAACCAACACACCAAGAAATATTTCACTCAATCCATCACTGGAAATTGATGATACGTGGCAAACAAAATAGTTTGAAAATATGAAATGTAAAATATTTTGTGACATGACACAGGTTCGTGGGCCCCCACGGTTTGAAAATACAGTTTTCATAATACAATATGTATATTTGGTGCTCAAAAGAGTCCCCCCATAGTCAATGGCCACTATTTGTCTTCCGGACATTTATTGACAGTCACAGCCACCATGGACCGAACATTGGCGAGCTGAATTTTTCCTCTATTGGTTACATGAAAGGACATTGTCAACAACACATTGTGCTCTAAAACGTCCACAGGAAGTGCGGGGTTACATCATGCATTGTTGACAGAGCTAAATGTCTATCCTGTTGACGGCCATTCTACCCTGCGGCTTATTTCCTATTCCATTCAATGCTAGCCGAGAAAATTATTGCCGCTGAGCAAAGTTCACAAGGTGTAGCCCAACGATACCAATGTAATCCACCATTCCAACCCCATGCCTTCCCTTTATAATGGTTTTTGTTTTGAAAATATAAAACAAATTATGGAAAATCCTGTGCTTTAATCAAATTGTCATATTATAGCTAGCCCAATGATGCTAAATCTTGG
This sequence comes from Branchiostoma lanceolatum, assembly GCF_035083965.1. Classification (NCBI taxonomy): domain Eukaryota; kingdom Metazoa; phylum Chordata; class Leptocardii; order Amphioxiformes; family Branchiostomatidae; genus Branchiostoma; species Branchiostoma lanceolatum. The sequence goes on from NC_089732.1 coordinate 11,618,763, forward strand.
TTTTAATGAGATTTTATATCTAGCCTATGCACAGGCAGTGGCACATATCTTTTTCCTGTGTCGTCAACAAAAACTCGGGTAACCCCTACTCTTTGATGGCATCAGCCCGTAACATTAACGTTTTCCACTGCAAGCCCTTCTTTCATGAAGAGGTATCTGCGTGTAATATCCCTAGGTACCCTTCTGGGCACTTCCACCAGCGAGCGGCCCTCATTTGACATTCTCGCCGCCGTACGCCACAGCAACATGACCATATAAGGCAAGCGCTGTGCTGCAACTAATGCCCTACAAGGAAAGAAGTTTCATTCATGGCGGCGTGTGCGGAGGCCCCCGTGTATCAGCCTGGAGTAGTGCTGTTTCAGGAATACTTTATATACATGATAAATGGCTGTGTGGCTGAAAACTTGACAAGCCTTCTCATACTATGCAACAGATCCTTGCAGGGGAGGATGAAATATCAGACGTCTATCTCAGGTACTATCCAATCAAGGGTAGAACACGAAGCCACCCCAAAATATTTTCTAAACCGATCTGAATGATGTGTCTACGCTGATCTGTAGTGCACAGGGACTATACCTTTCCGTCTCGGGATTGACAAAACAGGTCGCAATGCATCTTTGCTACCATTGCAGAAATTTCACCCTTTTGTACCCCTACCCTGAAGTCCTTTCACAAAACGTAGCAATAATCCATCAGAATGAAATTAGAATCAACATGGTGCATGTTGAATATTCCGGCATGGGCCTAACACAAACTTTTGCGGAAATCCTTGAGTAAGATATGGATTTTTTTCTTCTATTTTTGGTCCTTCCGCTGCCATTCGAATATTCCAGCAAGAGCTTTTGACAACAACATTTAATATATCAAGTGGAATTTTTCGTCTATTTTGGGGTACTTCCTTTACCAAAGTTGTCATTGCGATTTCTCAGCGTGGGCGGGTGAGGGATTTACAGACCACTGGCTCGTGCTCATAGTTTAAGATGGGATCTCCTCTCTGCCTATTCCTGGGTATAACCTGATTGAATGAAATGGCAGCATGAATGGAAGGCGTGGGTGTAAGGAGCCATTGAGGTGCCAGCGCCGCATCTTAAAGTAATGTTCCCAGTCATGAGCAACGGCCGTAGATCTATTTTGGGCTGGTTGATATTCCCCGTGATGTTGAGATGGGGCCTGGCTTAGCACCAGGGATGAGGCGAGTGGGTGGATAGGGTTGAGCACTGTTTATGGCTGCCTATTTCCACCGGGTGCTGAGGAGCAACCCCATGACTTCATCAGAATGAGCGCTGAATGCCAAAAACTTGCAGTCCATGAACGAAGGGGAGTAGCGGCAAATTTGCCTGCGAGGAATTTTGGACAATCGAGTAGTCTCAGACAGAATCCTTGGGGATATTGAGAAAATATTGAAAACTGACCAAATAAGGAGAATAATATTCCAGAGGAATCATTGGCTTGGCTTCGCAGAGGAATAAGCTGGCAACATAGATACATGTTGGTAAATCATGGGTTGCAAGCTCCATTGGCAGCTTATTTTTCTGGCACAAATTTCTCCCTGTTTGGCCAATTCCTACAGTACTATTGTATTTTTCAAAGAGGGGCATGTAAACCAGACAGATTGATCATAAAAAGCTTTTACATCATTGAACGAAGATGAGACGACGCATGACCTCAAGGACCAGTAGATAAAATCTCATCTTCCAAGACTTTTGCTCATTTTCAGTTATACCCCGCCCGGAAGTTGAGCACCTGCCAAGAGCAACCAACTGCGCAGGTCGGGCATGATTTGCACATAGATCAGAGAATCGACCTATCAGTACAGGGGTTATGTCTGGCTGATGGATGGAGGAAACCCTGTGAATGAAATGCGGGGGAGGACAAGATAACTGACTCCAGCTATTTTTTTCCAATTTGGAGGGAGCATTGATCTAAACTTTCCACCAAGGTGAAATTCAAGGGGGAAATTTGTGATGGAATGTCACCAGTTTTGCAGCCAAGACTCAGAAATACAATGCAGATTGTAATGAGAGAAGTTGGCTGTGTTGGTTGTCTCCTACCCTAGAGTGACAATTAAATTTGTTTCCTGTCTTTATATTTGTATACTTTGGAGACAACTGCTGATGGCAAGGCCTACTTCCACAATTACAATGTGGGCATGTGGAAATATATTTTAAGAGGTTGGCTGTGTTGGCTATGGTCATAATCATTATGCTTTGAGTTCAACTGCTTTACCTTGCAATCTGTAGAACAAGTTTCCTTTCTTGTACTATGAAGGTAAATTTCACAGGAGAGGTTGACTGTGTTGTCTTTTTTGTCAACTCCTAAACTGTACCCTATGGTAAAAAAACAGTCTCTACTATACTATCTAAGATAAGTGCTGTGTCTTACCAGGGCTGCGGGGAGGGGGAGGTGGTGTTGGTGTGCGAGGTCTGGTCGTCGTCTTCTTCTGACTCGTCTTCTCTGGCGCCGGGGGTTCGCTGGACAGAGTACCGCCGGGTCCGAAGGAAAAGCGCTGCGTCGCCCCCAAGAGGTCGTTGAGGATGTGCAAGATGGTGTTGATGTCTCTCCGAGGTCTACCTTGGTCATCTTGAAGGGAAGGACTCAGCGTGCCTGAGAATAGAGACATTCCAAGTTACAAATTGGCCAGTGTTGTGTAGACAGCTTTATCTTTGTTGTTCTACTCAGTACATTTATGTTGCCCGTTTTCAATTTATCAATCATTTCCACATCTAAACATTTTGTCTCCACTGGTCCAACTGCACTGACAATGCTGTTATGAAATTTTGTTGCAGGTATACTTTGAACAAGAGATGAACTCACCAGAAAATGTCCCTGAGTAGATGCCTGGTCCATGATTCTTGATGCTCTCAATGAATGCACCCTGCTTCGAGGAAGATGATGACTTCTGCAACAGCAAAGGTGGACAATCAGTTTACAAGAAAGTGTTCTAAAATGTCATACTGATATGAGTTTATGATCCAATAGATTTCGGCACAGTAACAGATATATTGCAGTGTGCTGACAAATTTTTAGGTCTGAATCAATGATAAAACATGACCTCCTCTGATAATGACTGTATTGCTGATATATAAGCTATTAAGTCTAAAGGAAGGCATAGAAGTAAACTCAAATGTACAAAATGTACAGGGTAGTTACCTGTTGTGATGCAGAAGAAGATGTTGAAGACGAAGAAGATGTTGATGATGACGACGATGAAGAAGAAGAAGAAGACGACGCTGAAGATGCAAACGATGACGGTGCAAACGACTTGGACGGATGATGGCGTGACGACAACGGTGTGGCAGTGGTCTTAGTGGCTGTAGCAGCAGAGCTGGAGGTGGATTTGCTATTGGTTGTTGCGAAACGTTTGTGCGCTGCACCCTGATTGGCTGGCTGGTGGCTGGCGGGGATCTGGTGAGCGGCGAGCTGCAGCTGCACGAACATCATGTGGTCGCCGACTCTCAGCGCCAGGGTCAGGGGAGACCGGCCGGACAGGAAATCATTCACCTGGATAGAAACAAGAGGATAAATGGTCAGCACGTTGTAGCCATATGTGGTATTTACTATGTTGTAGAAAAATCAGCAAACATTATCATACATTGTATATAATATGTTCCCATATCCTTTGCCATTACAGGCCACAATTGAGGGGACCTCAACAAGTGCAAGTAGGTGACATCCCTTCACAGTATCAATGCATTTGGTGCCTATTTCACTTTCATTAAAAAAAATACAACTTTTCAGTGTACAGTGTACAACGATGAATGTACTGGCAGTTTTTAGTTGTGCTCTGTTATCTATCCATGTGCCTTTATAACAAATATCATTGCCTGATGCATTGCTTGACATGTGAAATGATGCGACATAACCTAGTTTTGACATGACCCAGTTTTCCTAGTCTCTACCAGGCTCCTTTGAGGGACTAAAAAATACATGTAACAGAAATTGGCCAAATATGGTATTGGTGAATGCCATATTTGGTTTGCCCGACGTGTGGCCAATTTCTACTACACTACAGCCCAAAAGGGGTCTGGTGAAGACTAGATATTTCCCCAGGACAGCCATAAAGAGAACAGCCATAAAGACTACTTGAGAACAGGTAGGTTACCCCTACATAGTCCCACGTTCACGTTTTATGAATGACTAGTTAGCTGTTTCAAGCAGCTCAATGCTCCACTACTCTTGGAGAGACCTTGTAAAAATGAACATTTGGCGCCCCCAGCTCTTCCCAAAATAAATCTACACTGCCTTTCATGAGATGTTGGAGGGATTTCCAAGCTGCTGATGCCCTTTTATGGACATCCAACCGACGTGCAGTAATGGGGAACTTATTCAAGATTACAGTCTCCTCCTACCCACTGGTATTACTTTTGGGGCAACCCAGCTTCAGATGATGACTCAAGCGAGGGAAGCCCAGAGGAGTATTTTCCAGTAGGAGGGTTTTCTTTGATAAGAGTCATTTGCATTTGCTGGCCGACCGGAAGTACAGCTCGTGCTGCACTTTGTAGCTGTGGCATGGCCACTGTTAGAACTGGAAGGCAGAAAGGCAGTCAGATTTCTCTGTAGACTGCCTTGTGTCCGTCCAGCGGTTTTGATAAAAATTTTGTGGTGATTTTCCTGGCCTTTTATCCAACATGTAAGTACTTCCCCAGCCATTACAGGTTAGGGTGGGTACATTGCATGATTATATCCTTACTGCATTGTAATATCCTGTTCAACAAAATGTTGCAATCATAGATAGAACAGGATATTAATGTTTATTCCTGACTACCTAAATGTATCTATTCCAAAAGAATTGGATAGTGCATTCCCTAAAGAGCTTTCCTACACATGCATTATTAGCCTTTCCATCTCTAGGAATCAATGGCGTTCGGGGGGTAGGCCGGTAATGAGCATAGGGGGAGTAATAACAGAAGAGACTGATCCCAATGGTGAGGACCACAGCAGCAATGGTTTGCCCCCCGCCTAAGTGAGTGACTGTAGAAGTCCCAGTACAGTACTCTAGCCAACTCAAGCTGCCCCACTATCTGTACATGCCTGCTTTGCACAAAGGCAAATACCCAGTTGGACCTACTGGGTGGGTGCTTGAGGCCACCCCAAAAATGCAAAGCAAGGACAAGATGGCGTCCCATTTACTCAGCTGGGACCACCAGTGTGGAAAACTACACTACAATTTATTCTGTCAATTTACCGGATTTTTCATCTGTGAAAATGCAGTGGTCGAATTGACTGAGCACATCACAGAAGAACAGACATTTACATTCTTATAAAGGTTGTTCATGCTCATAGTAGGGTGGCTTTCAATTCAAGGCGTTAGTCCTGTAATTTTTGCTAAGTCTTTCAACATATATCATACCAGAAAGTTGTCTACAGAGTCTGGTGCCAGTATGGTATGGTATGTATAATGTGAAAAATGGGTAGGAACACGATACAACACAAATACGTCTCCCTCAATATACAAAGGAGTTGCCTGTGAACTTTCCATTAATCAATGCGGAGTGAAGAAAATATATTTGATCAATGCCGGGGGCCGGTTCGCCCTGCCGACCTGTCGAAGTAGGCAAACATTCCCGGCAATGTTTGAGAGAACGCCCTCGGTGTTGACTTTCCAGAAGACCGTGTGCCCACTGCAGCCCTGTACGTATACGGACCTTGGTGGCGAGAAACACGGGAGTTTTACCCGGTAATGAGTGTGTGATCATGCCGGCAAATTGCCGTCTTTCATATGCACGTTGCCCTGGAGTCATTTTTGTTTTTCTTCACATGGTATCGAGCATATATGAAGATCGTACTGTTTGAACATTTAAACAGAAATGGTAGGGAGCTAGATCTAAGAGGGTTTTGTTTGAGCATTTTCGCGGGGCGTCTGCATGTAAAACCCGTCTTGAAATCGTGACATCTGCACATTGACATCACAAATAGTAAGCTTGAGGAGAGTGTGAAGCTCTCCTACCATTTCTTTGTGATGCACACACACGATGTTACAAATGGTTCCATTTTAATTGCATGCAGACTATTGCTGTGGGGTTTCCGCGTTACAATCTGTCGAACCTCTATTGTTGCTCTTCGGTACAAATGCCATTGTTTCTAACACCTCTTTCCTCCCGTTTTGTTCCTGTTTTGGGTGGAGAAGGGGTAGCTGTAATAGTGTTGTCTCACGGGAGCAGATTTAAACCAACACCAACGACTGGAACACTTCACGACGTGGACTCACTCCAAATGCGCGATGAAAATCCATTTTCGACGGATTAACACAACCACGGGATATTAATACTATTTATAGATAAGGGGGAGATGAAACGAGGAAAGTTTCGTCGCCCATATTTTAATATTTTAGCGTGCGAACGATTCGGTTTGTTCAAACGAGTTTTCTCACGGCTGTGCTGCATATGTAGATGACCTCAAAGGTCATCCACAGGGCTCGCTGACATATGTTGCTTTCATTCAAATTTACATTCAACATGAATTGTGCAAAGAAAAACCCGAAAGTCTCTTTTTGGGTATTTTCTCCAGCAATGTGTACACACAAAAAAAGAAACCGTATTAAAAAAAGTTTGTTTGTAGGGAATACCCCCAAATATATTGAATGCATTTTTACATTCTTTGTGCGGTTTTAAATCAACACGATTACAATCGCACCTCCCCTTTCACACCGAGAAGTGTCTAGACGCGGTTGTCGAATGGCCGCAAATTGCCGAGTTTTCACAAGTTTTGGATGTCCCTCCGTCTGCTAGAACAGAAGGCGGGGCTTAGGACTTAAGTTCCTCCCACGCAAAAAATAATTGTTCTAAAGCACAGGTCTGGGATTACCCTCCCCGGGGAGCTAGCATAGTCAATTATCATTGCAGTGCGAGCATTGTTAACTGCAGCCGAAAAAGCTGCAAAGAATGGACAACGTCAGCTGTTCTACTCACAGAGAGAGAAGTCTCATTATCAATTATGCCCCCGTATTTGGTTGTGCTGCCCATATTTGACATGAAAACGGACCGCAAAGTTTTACACCAGTCCCACGAGACGACAGCTAAACTGCGGATCAAATACTGGTGGTAGCCGTCAATCTAACATCATTTGAATAGAAAACTGCGTTTGTGGGAAAGAAAACAAATGTCCTGGCTGTGGGACCAGGCGGAATATTGCATGCAGATGCCCCAACATCGACCCCTTGCGTTACTAGCTTCAGCTTTTGTGTATGAGTTCACCCTAGCCTGACCCTCTCTTTACCATTTGTTGGTGGGGAGGGGGGTAACAGGGATAAGTATCGTGACGAATGGGACTGTGTTTCTTTACACCATCGTATTATGTCTGTCGAACAGACGGTTCTTCCGTAAAAAAAAGGTTCAAAAGAATGTTCAGTCAAAAGCACGCAGGCTAAAAGCGCCGTGGCTCACTTCAGCCCGACAGATGTTAACGCAACTTCACGGTCATGACCTTAGTATTGGGGCCCTGGTGGCGAGAAGTGCATTTTGCAATGTTGCAGCAAAAATGCCTGACCAGAAAAGTGGATGTTTTGAAAGAAAGTTTGGTGGTTCCGCAGGCTGGGTTTGCTGTACATTCGGCACGTGATTTGGGGGTACATTACAGTTGACTCACCGGGACCCACCCTCCCCCGCACCCAGGTATGCCCCGGGCCTTCGCGGAAACCCCACCGTACTCCGCATTCTTTCTTTCTTTCTGCAAAAATGCAGTTACACCTGAAACGGAACCTTAGTCATATGGACTTCCTGCGCTTTAACAACATTGCCAACACACTTTCGCAGAAGCCTCGGGAGAAACAGAAAGCTCTAAAGCAAAGACATGATTTTCTTTTCCACCCTCTAATAAAGCAAACTTCCTAGCCTGGCAACCTGGGCAGTCGGTCAACAAATCCGGAGGGCGCGGGCAGGGAAAAGCCATTAACCCCCTTGACACTGGCTAAAAAATTTTTGGTAGTCCAGAATACTGGCTATAATTCCAGGCTTGACCGGTGTCAACGTGTACTTTTTGTTTAAGATTAATATAGATCTTATGTAAAGAGTAGACTAGGAAAACTATATATTGCTGTAAAGCTCTCAGACTGCTCTGTTTAATGCAAGTAAAACAAACATCATAGCATCAATCTGATGGCAGTAATAACCATTTGAGTACCCCCAGAAACAATACGAAAAACTGGAAAATAAAAGTCTCACAAAATGAAAAGGTCTGTCCAGGGGCAAAAATGCTTTCCCTTTACCATAAAACTCTGCAGAAGTACTTGACTATATATATACAGTGCTGGTATGCTGGTAGTTTCAGTATTGGTTGACAATTACTACGGATATTGTAATTACTACTAATTACTACTGACTCGGGATTCAGTGCCACGCCCATCATGTGCTGTCCCTCCCCACATCTACTTAACAGTTTTCTACTCCAAAATGCATTTCAAAACCAAAATAAAATCATCATGCATATCTAGGACCCACATTCTGACACAGAAATAAACACAGGGTAGTGTAAAAAGGGACTCATTCCATGTAACAGCTGTTCATGACACACCTGCTAATAAGGCTACAGCAAACACCAACAAAAACCTAGGAACTTCTCTATTCAACCACATGGGGCCCCAGGACCTCTGGGCCCTGACTACTACGACATAGATATCACAATGTGCAACCAAAACATAAGTTATTGACGTTCATTGTGTTCCTCAGAATCTCCAGAGTCCTCACTGGAATCCCCGGAATTCTCACTTGTCTCCCCGGCTTCCGAATTTCACCCTCCGACTCTGACATTTTTGCTCAATCGACACTCAAAATCTCCACTCAAAATCTCCCTCAGAAACCTCAAAATGATGTGTAAACAAGGCCCCATAGGTTAGTATCCTCTGATTGGTTAATTCCACCAGTTAGAAGCTTTTTGATTGGGTGATTCCCTGTTGGGGCATAGTTTGAATCTCCCGCCAAATCCTGAGCCACAAATGTGGCTCCTAGGGTTTAAGCGTGAAGCCACGATTGTGGCTCCTAGGGTTAAGGGGGTTAACGTTGTCTGTATAGAGCTTGTCCAGCTAGCGATTACAGGGGTACAGCTGCCCCCTGAATGCCATAGCCCTCCTCCAGTCCTTTTGACGGACGTGTCCAGGCCTGTCAACTGTTTACCTGGCGTGGCAAATTTTACAGAGTGCAGGTGACGAAGTTACGAAGGGCAGCAACATTTGGGGGAAAGGGGAAGAAGCAGGCATGTCTCGAAAGCAATGGTCCGAACCGCGTTGGGTTTACCGAAGCTGGAGCCCTGGCTGACCTCGTCCAGCGGACTAAAGGATATACATGTACACGCCCGACGCTAGACGCAAATATCCCATTGCCCACAGGCGCCTGTTGGTGGTGCTAACACACAGCTGATCAGCTGGTTTGCATCACATGCCTGTGGTGTGAGGCACAGGGGTGTTTCCAAAAGGACACACCAAAAAATCGCCAGAAGTGCAACGCGAGGCTTTGTTGCTTCATCCAAAATTCAGAACTTGAAAAAAGAGGAGTGTCTACAATGTATTGACCTTTCTTTCAATAATTGACTCGGTGGGGTCAAATGTCTCCACCCACTTTGCCGGTACCTCACGATCGCTTTTAAAGGGTTGGGTCCACCTGAATTCTTTAATCTAACATTTTCCAAATACTTTGCGGGGAGGCAGAGCCTTAGATTTGACCCCACCGAATCAACTATGCAACGTTCCTTTGTGATCGTTGCAAACTTCGCTTTCTTGATCTGTCACAAAAAAGCGTTGCCATTCCGGTTGCGTTTAGTGCCATGGGTCGAAGACTGAGAGTACGACATTTGCAGTTACTCACTCCCTAAATGGTAAAAGGTTCTGCTGCAGGTACATTGGCGTTCTGAATGCATGACGCGCCCAGCTTCGATCTATAACTATTTCAGGCTATTACTGGGGCATTGGTACTAAACGTTTTGGCAAATCGAGCGGGGGCAAGGTGACTCCGTTTTTGGAATTCTAAAACCATTCATCTAAAATCGGTTCGCTTCCGTTGAATGTTCAGTTGCACACAGAAAAAGTTCCCTGTAGTTTCGCTCATAAAGAAAGCGTGACCAAATCGAATCTGCCAAACATAATTTGCTGGGAGAGGATTTGGACCATCCCCATACCAATGCATGACACACTGGAAACTCCCTGCAAACCTAAAAATACAACAGTGGTTTAGAGCATCGAAATGTACGAAACGCGTCTCGTTCATTTTTTTGTGAGGGGAGGGGGGTGAAAGGTTGTACAGGCGATCCTTTGCGGGGGTGAGTCTCAATAAACATTGTGTACAAAGGCCATAATGGATTTCTGCTAGCCCAGCTGATTTTCCATGGCCCTGAGCCGTCCACCCCCGGGCCTTCCTCCGAACAATAGGCAGCCCCGTCTCTTGGGGATCACCTGGTCGGTCTTCCGGTGTGTTTCAGACCCGCTCACTTATTATCTCGGCTTACGGAAAGGACGTCAGACATCGCATTATCCGTAATAACATCGTGTTGTCACTCTGTCTCCCGGTAAACTCGGACTGTTTACTGTGTGAACACTACCCACGCCGATTTTAATCCACTCTTTTTCATATTTGTACAGGTCCTAATAACTATTCTAAAATCTAAATCAAAGCGCAGAGCTAGAGAGGCGTCCTTGACAACGTTGATCCACCCCCATTCCACAGCTGTCCCCTCCCCACCCCATCCCTTGTCTGGACGTGTGCAAGCGCGAGGTTACCCTAGGTTACATGCCTTCCGGTTTTAGGAAAAGTGTCTACACTACACTACACGACATTGTGTGGCTTTTAGAATAATGCCAAAAAAGGGAGAAAACAGCTCACACTAGGTTATTTTCGCGTTGACAACGATTGAAAGGAACTGACTCAACCAAAAAAAGCATCGCATCAGTACTATTTCTAATCTGTGAACGTCCTGAGTCCAAACATAGCCCCGTCTCGCGCCAGTGCAGCCTTTTGTGAGGCCTTACCCCCAGCCTTGGGATAACCTCGGGGTGGAAGCGGGGTTGGATTGCCAAAGCACGACGCGCGGGAAGTATCAACAAAACTGGGCAGGAACTGGGCTGATATCTACAGTAAGGTCGGATGACAGGCGGGGCGAGTCTTTTGTTAGGTTGAACCCAGACGCACGACATTGCAGTATTCGTGGTGTACAGACTGAAATCTTTTAGCCTAATTTTTGTCCTGAATGGACCCCAGAAAGAGTTTTTGGGCTGGGGCAAAAGGGGACTCTTTCGATGTGTTGTGCCGGGCGTATGACCGTGCTGCGTCCATGGTGTTTCTGGACGAACACGAAATGTTTCAACCCAATCTTCTTATCCCCGAAGGGAACCTATAAAGAGTTTTCGGGGGGACCGAAAGGGGATCTCTGGCCGCTTGGCGACCTTGCTACTGTTGTCGGGGTGAGAACAATCAATTCGACGTGCACTCCTTTCGAGCTCGGGTTACACCAGCCTTCCAATTGCATCTCTGTACGGTGATTGCCCCGCCAGCCCAGGACAATGTACATAATCAGGACGCTTTTCCAGCGACGCCACGCATTCTAAACCACGCTCCTTCCCTGTCCCGGCCTGCTCTAGCCCGGTTATTCTACCCCTTATCAAACCTACCCACCCAATAGCGTGGCGTGGAGCACTGGCGTGGCTTCGCTTGGGGCTGTCAACAATAAATAGGAGGTTACGCGCCAGCACAGAGAGGAGATTTCTCGAGTATTTATTTAGGCTAAGCAGATTCGTTCTGCCGGTTGCAGAGGACTCTCCTCATGCTGACCAGACTCTTTTGATTTCTCCGTCGCTGTGATGAATATCTTACCAGGGGACACGAGTGGCAAAGCCATACAAAGCAGACCCCCACTACACCCCCCCCCCCCCGCCAGCTTGCGGCCTGTCTCCCTTCAAGTTAAATTGGCTCCACCGTAACACCCCAAGCAACTATGCTTATCACAATACAAGAATCTAGTCTATACACCATACAGGCCCCCCAAATAGGGGACGGTCGCCTTGTTGGGAACAGGGTTGCCAGTTGTTTGCAGCAGGGCACTCCTCCCTCTGTCCCTAGTCGCTTGCATACCTAAACACAAACTTCCCAAACACAAAGGTTCTTTCAGTGCAAGCAACCAAGACAACTTTAGTCTCAGCTCCTATTTCTGTCACGAAGTAAAGAAAAGAATGCATTGTCGCCTCCCTTTATCTAACAGAATCTTTTCATTTGAATAACCCAAGAGAGCTCGATTTGTCATTTGCCGACGTGTTTGTATTTCCCCTGGGCAGCAAGAGGACATGCAAGAATAGGTGCATTGCCTATCTCACCTCATCAAGTATGGACACCCCTCCCTAACAGAATAGTTACCAGATTCTATGAGCACGGAACTTAAAAGATTGATACCCGACGACTGTCTCACCCAATGTTGTTGCACAGATAACTTTAGACTACCACACACCCCTGTGCTGGCAAACTCAGATCAGTGGGTTGAAATGGGTGTATATTTATAGAGAGTTTGCTCCCTCTTTAGGAATTTGTGAGAATCCCCTGCAAGTTGAGCAGCAGGTCGTGCATGGTGCGTGCCTTGTGCCCGCCATCAGAGTTCCCCAGCGTGTGCAGCAACCCGATAAGCGTAGCTTCCTGCGATGTCGCAGCACCCCCGCCCGGACTGTCCCATCGTCCGGGCGGGGGGAGGGGCAGTGTGGTTTGAATAATGAATGATATTTCAAGTGCAGCTGACGCCAGCGCGTGGATCAGCTGAGAGCTAAGCCGGTCGGTTGGACGCCTTGGCATGATTTCCCCATGCATCGCGAAAACTAGAGCTACATACTTTATCAAGCTTGACCCCAACTCTAGCCCCGAGCAAACACGCGCGAACACCCCCTCCCCTGTCAATGCGTCCTAGATATTGCTTACCTATAGTCCCACTTTCTGGACTTCGTCCTTCCCTATAGACTTTAATACAGCTGGCACGAATGACTGATCAGATCTACGCAGTGCTAAATAGCTCTACCTCAGAATTAAGTCTTATTCTACAAAGCATTTCGATGACCAAAGACAGCGGGTGCAAACTTTATAAGACTTCGCCTGTGACAACACCCCCCCCCCCCCTCTCCGAAAATCTACCGGAACACCCCAGATCATCTGGGAACACCCGGTGTCTCTGGAGTCTATCTTATGGAGTATACTATGTACACAGAACTACGGGCCTGCGTGACAAATAAGCCAGCCTTGTCAAGCCCACGGGAAAATACACACACTGGGCCACAATGGAGTGAAAGCTAATATGAAGCTTCCCTCTCCCGGGCTGCTGCTTTGGGGCTTATGGCATGGGGCCCGATGGGCTATGCCACAGGGACGCGACAAAAACATTCCTCAGAAAAACCTGGACGTAACCGCAAGAAAAAAACGTGCGTGCAAGTTGTGAGGTTCTAACCTGTGTTTCTGATAAACTGTCCAGTGCCTGCATAACCGTCTGTTCTGGTCTTTGAGACTGCAAAAGGAGAAAATAAAGGATCACATATATAGCACAGTGTGTCACGGAGAGCAGGGTATGCCCATTCATTATCCCAGATATATTGCCATGGGTGGAAACCTATATACAATACATGCATGGAGACATTAGGTTTACACTGTGACGTCGGCATAATATATCTACCCCAATCAAGCACGTATTTTCTACACAGAATAGTGTCTAGAGTGCAAGTGTTTGCCATCTCCGGTTAGCTAAGGAGAACACCTGGAATATTTAGCCCGGGTGAGTGTCATTGTTCGGTGCGGGGTGGTGTCGAGTTGTTTCCTGCCGGGCGCCAGAGTGAGTACGTAGACCGGGGGTACTTACAATCAAGCCGGACTCGACGGCGGGCAGCAGCGTGATCCTACTTCCTTCTGACACGGCGTTCTCATCCAAGGAACCCCGCTTCAGTTGTCTGAGGGGAAGGAAATAGGAACTAAGCACGGGAACCTGGCTACACGCAGCAGAAACTATGCTACACCAAAGTGGCCCCCGGTTGGGTACCCTCGTACAGATAGATATATGACGGTACTTACTTGTCCCGATGCAGCAACATAATTCTGTCCTTTGCCACTTTCAGCTGTTTGGATATCCTTCGCTTTAGTTCCTCTACAGTCTCATGACAAGGTACGTCTAGTTCGAATTGCCCACCGGTGGTGGGGTGAATGGAGATCCGCATGCGGCTGGCCGCTGCTACCCGGGAACTCTGCGTCCCGGAACACGGGTGCGTGCTGCCGCAGCTACAAGAGTCTTCCGCCGTCCTGGCCGGGCGTTTCGGTCTCCGCACATTCATGTCCATGATTTTCAAAAGTAGCCTGCAGTCCGCACAAATAAACACGATCCGATTGGAGAAGGGATTCCAAAGTGTTCCGAGCAGAATAGTTCGTATAGTTCCCAGTGGCACCTCTCGTGTTTTTTGCTCCTTTTAGGAAAGTGAATACATAGCCGCCTGCTCGCCGGCGCGCTGCTGACTACTAACGTTACGCACAATGTTATAACAGCCGACAGGGGAAGTGGGAGGGTTGTGTGGAAGGTCAACAAACCTCGACCAATCACAGCACAGGAAGACCACCGCCTACGTCACCTGATATTTTCATAATAACCTCGGGAGAGGGTGTACCTGTTATAAGGAGGGTGTTCTCTCACCCAAGCCGCGTCTGTCCATTCACGACACATCCATGACAAAAGGTGTCCCTTTATCCAGACTTGATGACTGTGTTGTTACTTCTATTCTTCTTCCGGCGGTGGAAATGTTGTAGTCTTGTTGGCATTGTACAATCATGGGGGTGCGAATTTCCGAACAGACTACCGGAGATTTCTATCAACACAATGCCTCGAGTAATCTCTGCCCTTGATTTCCAAACAATCGGAATTTTTCTCCAGGGGGAGACGGCGATTCCAAATTATCAGTTGTCTGGCGTGAGAGGAGGGGTAGAATTTTATAAAGACAAATGATAATATCGAAATGACATGCAAGGAAATCTTTATATCCGTGTGGCCGTTACGTGCATGGGGATAATTTGTGGATCCTCTTTGTACGATAACCAGTGCTCTAGTTCGTGACGTCTTTGTCATGCGGGAATTTGGTGTCTTTTGCTCACTAATATCAATCTTACGCTGCGAATCATACATAAACCATGATGATTTAGTCATTATGTCTGCTTTCCTGGGGGAAGGGATGCGAAAACATCCCTCCAAGAGACGTTTTGTATTGATTCATGCATATTTAACCAGACTGCCATGACACAGCTGGCGACGTAAGCACCTCGCGTGTCACCTCATGACGTCATATCCGGTTACACATCTTCGGGGGAACGGGGGCTCGCTGATAACGATAACGCTATATTTCCACCACACAGTCATGTTGCAAACGACGTTTCTTCGTTATCGGAATTGAGTGTACATTTGTCACCTACGGACGTGCGTGCGACGTCGTCAAATATTTGGGGTACATATGACAGTAAGGGCCTGTATGCATATGACTGTATCCGTATTCCTAGCGGACACTGCTATATATGTAACCGTGCCTGGCGTTAATAATTTCCAGAACGCAGAGATCGGGAGGTCAATGGAAAACTGGTCATCGTTCCGGAAATCTGGCCTCAATATATGATAAATGATGGATTCTGTTTTACAGGGTAAAATCGTTCTGCTCGCAGACACTTCTTCTCATTTTTCAAGTGGAATGTATTGTGTCTGGCTATCTGTTGTTTTTTATGTGTTTTTTTTTATAAGTACCAGTCCTTCTGAAACACCGGAAGAGAGAACGCAGACTGTCAAAGGAGACGGATACGTTTATAACATTGTCTGCCCAATGTCGCAATTATCGGATTCTCCATGACCCTTGAGTGCAGGGCGCTCCGTTTGTACCACTTATCTTATTTTTCCACGATTGCACCGTCGACGTCATCGATAGAGCAAGTCGATATCTCTCTCGTGTCCGTAATTGATTATACAGTGAGGTACGCGCAAGGTACTGGCTTTGGGGGGGAAATAGGCAAAACCTACGTCCCCCATCATTACCATGGACTCTCCCACATCCGAACACACTTCACGTGATGACGCTGAGTTGGAAGAAGGGGTTACCTGGGGTATAGGGTAGATCCTGCAATATTATGCATGCCACGTTTCACACTTGAAATCACAAACTTTTAGGATACCCTTTTTGTTTTCTTTTGGATAGGCTCAGGTCCCGTCATGGCTTACATGTACCAAGGATTTTAGGAAGTTGATCTGTCCGTCCAAGGATATGTGATATATGTTATTATAATGGTGTTTGCGCATACTAAGGCAGGATGCGCAACGCAAATAACAAGTAATCTGACGTGTTTGTTGTTTGTTGTGCTTGTCGTCAATCCGAGTCAATACTTGTTTGAAAAATAAATACGTTCATCAAACTTGTACAAGGAGTAATAGTACCATTCTGACTGTGAGTCAGCGGCTGATAAAGGCTTCAGTCAATCAGTGTACCTTCCCTAAAAGGAGTTAGTCTCAGACTTTAAACATCAGAGATGATGAAAATGTGGTCATTGTACCAGTAGTACATGAAGCAAGAAGATACTACTAGTATGTAGTATGTATCATTTGTATACGTCATTTGTCCCGTTGACTATATATCCTTGATAGCAACTTTAACGCTGCAACTTTCTTTTACCCAAAAAATATGATTTGCCCTAAAAACTGCGTATAAAAGCAGTCAACGTCCCTGCCCAATGGAAAACAACAACTTCTGGTATCTTTGCATATCACGTAGGAAGTTTGTCAGACTATAATATCTTCACTCCGCACAGTGGAGCTGGAAAAATGTCGGGAATCCGGAAGTCCTTCCCTACATGGCCCTCCACGCGAGGATAACGCGTTGTGACGTCATCATTACATTCCAGGTTCACTAGGGCCGTCATGTCTCTCTTCCTTCAAGCAGAGGTTTGGCTCTGGCGCTGTTATTTTTGTGTGTTTTTTTTTTTGAGTGTGTGTTTTAGGCATTTTTGTCGGCCATTCTATTTTGTCCCATTTTCTTTATGTCGCCAGCCCACACTAGTCTCTACCAGACTAACTACGTCGGCTATAGTATAGGGGGAATAATCACCAGGAGAGTTTGGCCACCATAGGGTTTCATTTGCAGGCGCAGTCAGTCCTCCGAGTCCGAGAAGGAAATGTTAACCTTCCCGTGGACTGCCTCTCCTGGCCAATTATTCCCCTTTTTGCCGATCGAATTCTACAACCCGTATACCCCCGTAGGAAGGCCTGGTGGAGGCTACTTACGACCAGGCGTAGTCATATGTCAGAGCTTTAGCTTGTCGTATTGCGTTATTTTCACCCACCCACAAAGTATACAACAGTGTTATTCAAAAACAAACATTCATAGAAATCTTGGGCGCAAATATTATCTGAGGCGGGGAATTGTAATTAGTAGCACATACGCGCCATCGATCAACTTTATTTTCTCAACATTTGTAGATAATAAGAAAATGTGGTCACGCTGTATTGAATAACGTATCGGATACCTCGCCTACTGATGAAGATTTATGATATATCTTTGTCAGTAGGCGAGGTATGATATGTTTAAATTTGTATTTTGCTCACAGTCACATGAGGTGTGACGCGTCTTTTGTTGATTTGTTTGACGTTAAACGCAAACTCCTCACTTGTTTATCGATTGACTTCGCTTGTGAAAGAGACAAATCATGTGCGGAGAAATAGTACCGTGAGAAATGATACAGGCTACAAGTGTGGAAAGTCAAATCAAGGACAGCATATACACTGTCTATCTAACGTCCTTGGTGGTGATGTAATCAGTTGACGAGACCTTCAGAGAGACGCTGGGTGGAAATTGCTCATTGTTACCTTCGCAACCAAACGTTTGCATGCTACGCCTATCCACAGAATAGTTCTTTATATTCCACGATTTCAGAACAGCATGCTATCCCCCCGTTTTAGGACAGAGAGCGCGGCATGTGCTTTGATTTAGTTTCGCCCTTTCAGCATACCTCATCGGTAATCCAAAAGAAAATGAGAACAGGCGCTTTCTGTCGTTTAGCACTTTCTTACGTTTGTTCCGAACAATCGTCACTAATCTTCCAGCAACAATGCAAGATCACGTCTTGTTTTCACTTCCTTTGTGTACATTAAGCATAAGATAAATAAAACAGAAACAGGGGATAAACATTTCGCACTTAAAACATCGGCCGCGGTCGGCATGGACATGCAAATTTATCAATCAGCTATCAGAGGCCCCGCAAAAGAAAAACGAAAACATTTGTTGAGTATTAATCAGCAGAACGACTTAACAATTGGATCAAGGGTGCCGATACCTCTTTCGAATTTCCTCGTGAACAGAAAATAAATCGTATGGAGACAGAATGAGCGTACCGACTTTTCACTACATTGCGGGTGAATATTGTTGTTTTTAAATGAAATCTAAAAATATTTAATCTGCGAATGTGCCAAATTCGAAGCCGAAAGAGACAAATTATTCACTAAAGTATCGGAAATCTCTATCCATAGAAACTCTTATTCCTTCTAAAATCATCCAACCCACTCATAGAATTTTTTTTTTCATTTTCTACTGCTTTGCAAGAAGAAGTCAAACTCCGCATTGGTATGGTAGATATAGAAGTTAGAAACTTATTGTAGACTAGCAACGTAGTTTAATCTTCATCGCTTGTATCACATCTATCCCTTATGTTTCCCTTTATGTTTGTGCATCGTCATTGATTGTTGTCAACTTGCAATTAGCCTACGGGCATGAATTTGCAATAACCTCCTTGCTAAAGCTGAACGCTGTTTGATAAAAACTTTCAATTTCAATTCGCCCCGCAAGGGTTGCACAGTAAGTGATAGCGCATATTAACAAGAATCTTTGAAAATAATCATTTGGTATTGGTTACCCAACTTCAGTTAAATCAAAGCGACCAAGGAAGCTCATTGAAGCTACCGACGAAACCTTGTTGGAGAAAGCTAACCTTTAAAAACCCTTAGTAGGTTCTAACCGTTGCAGTACGATGCCTTATTTGGGAATATATTTCTATGGACAATATCTAGGTCGCTGGTTCGTCTTGTGAAAAAAAAAAGGAATATGTGCATGTACAAAATGTATCATTCATTAACGGCGCGTGCGCTGCATTCTATTGGGCCATTTTTGTGGGGAACCAGAATATCTATTCGTTGACCGATTCGTTTGCAGCCTGCTACGTTGTAGATATATTCTACTTAATTCTACCAAAGAGAACCTCCTTGGTTCTTCTATGACTTCGTTGTGTCAATTTCAATATGCCAATGTCAATTTGATAATACTACAGTAGTAGTCAGTAGGGGATGCATATAAAAAAGTTGGCTATTTTATATGTATTATCGCATCTATATGTATATATTCATATGTGCTGTTTAGTACTTAGCAAATAGATATATTACATCCGTAGCAACTGCGGTGCGAGTGATTGATGTATTACAGAGCAGTGAAAATTGTTATATGCATATTAATCTATATGCATGCATATTAAGAAGATCAACGGATTTACAACATCTTGCTGCCTGTGCGCCTGTACTAAAAGTGCACCAGAGAAATGATTGACATGAGCGTTTACCAACAGAGAAAAAAATGCACAATTTAAATTTATTCAAAGAGGGGGGTATCACCTTCAAGTTCACCCTACCCCAACATAGACATACACACTTCAAGTCTACTCTCCAAGCAGAGGTTAGGCCCCGGCTAGTTTTGGTTGTCACGTTTTAAAGCGTTTTTATCGGGCTTTCTATTTTGTAACGTTTTCGTTCTGTCGTCAAGCCAAAGAAAGATATAACGAAAGCCCGACAAAAAAACGACAAAAAAAACGTCCAGAACTTGCCATAAGCCTAACCTATGTTTGGCAAGTACAGTACTTCAAGTCCACCTATTAAAATCAGAGGCTCCGTACACCCTATGGCTATGCAAATGATATCTCTGTAAAAATCTATTCGTAGTCTTGATACCTTCCCTTTTCCGAAATGGCGCGGTGCATCGCCACTCTTGACTGAATGAGAATCAATCTCAGAATCATAACTAGTAGCCTCCTTTGGAGTCTTCAGCCGTTTATTTCGGGGTGAGCGCTGATAAACGATTTTCAACATATCGTGTGTTTTTTTATAACGATTTCTCCAGCAAAAGAAGTACCCGGCCCCGATATTTTAAAAATCACGAATCAGCGCTCACCCCGAAAGTAAACACCAGTGCCGACCAAAAAGCCTGCAAAGCAGCCTGGATAACCAAGCTATCTTCATATACTATCAAAAGGAAATAAGTAACTCGACTCAGACCGAGCGTGGCGCCAAGGGTATTTTTCCCCTTTATGTAGTATCACTGTAATATCAAAATCAGGGAAAGGAGAATCGATTCCTAGGATAGAAATGGATGCTAATTTTATTGTCCTTCTTGATGTGAATACTGAATTCAATTTGTATCTCCTCAGGATACTAATAACCTTCATTATACCTCCCGGGTGTTTTCTTTTAGACTATTGTACATTATGTGAAATACACCACACGCGGTACACACTGGTGGTCCAAAACTAGGGCGGTCTTCTATTTGATGTATAGATACTGCCAAAGGGCATTTGGATTACAGGGGCTGAAACATACTTATATCTGACTAATCTCCAAGCAGATGCATGCTCTCGTGGACTTTCAGTATTAAAAAAGACGTAGAAAATATCTCAAATACACCTCAAACCCTACATCTGCTTGTAGGTCATCATCCACATATACACTGCTCGCACCATAATGCGAGAAATGTGATTTCCAGTAGCCTTGATGCCAGCCCCCCAGTCTCTAAAATGTCTATCGTGTTGACGATTGATATTTAAGAGATTTGGGGTCTGGTATCCAGGCTAGATTTCCAGTAGATCGTGACGTCTGCACCGTTTTTTTTTTCCGACTCACAACGTTAAAGTGCTCTAAGATTACAGAAAATGCACCGGAGTGTAAAGGGGATACATTCGCGATTTCCGCACCATAGCAACCGAAAGCTGCGGCGAAAGCAGGCCACCCGCTTCTTAGAGACGGACGAAAATGAAAAGGCGACGTCGTGAAAATGATATGGTATTATGCCATATTCTTGAGTAAAAATTGCCGCTTCCTTGCCGGTTTGTTTTCACTGGATACGGATGTACATACAGTATCCAGGAAATGATGAAATGATATCTTCCCACGCTGTATAACTTTGTTACCTTTACTAATACAGTTTTTGAAAATCATATAAAAGATGTGGCTGTTTTCTTGATGTATCAATGGATGGGATTGAAGGTGTATGTCCACGTGATGTCTCCGCTGTATCAAATCAGAAAACTGGATCACACGTGCCATAGATGAATGAAGCGCAGTGTTGCGAACAAGGAATGTTGTGAAGAGATCTTTATGCATATAAAAGAGGGACATGTATATAAGATTATGTACATGTGTATATATAAGATTACCGGAGTTATGATGAAGTGACTACTGTCCGAACAGATGTAAAATCCGGCTCAGTGTTTATGCGAATTTTTTAGACATTTTAGTACGTCTGGACGTCTCTTTATGGCTAAATTATACTAGGGTTACATTTTCAAACCGGCGCCCGGCCGGGTAGTTTGTGAGAAGGAAAACTATGATATGAAAGACAACAAAAAAACACATAATTTGTGTTTATTTTTAAGCAAATAACATCATTGGAACGAGTAAAACAAGGTGCGCAGTTTGCGGAAAGGAAAGGCATGATATGAAACACACAGACGTTGAAAAAAAACTCTTACAATTTGTGTATATGTTTAAATGAATACTCGTATTTTTCGTTCCCACAAATAGCGGGGCCCGGTTCGGAAATGTGACCCTAGCATGCACTTTATTTTCGCCTCCACCTTCTCTGAAAATTAAGATGAAAAGAAATAGTAAATGCCGCAAAAAAGACGCGTTAAACACTGAGACCGAACTGGACCCCATATCTGCTTGGAGATTAGACAGTTACATCCACAAAAGATGGCGATGAGTTGGAAATAGAGCAATGCGGATATAAGCTAGGTCGGAGTTGCTACTACGCATGTGCAGTGTCAAAGGTGAAGGCCCCCGAGACGTGAACAAACCCCGCCTGGGAATTGTTATGCAAATATAGACAATGTGGAGACGAGCACTGTTTACAAGCCGGAGGCCTTCACCTTTGAAACTGCACATGTGTAGTAGCAACTCCGAACTAGCTTATACGGAAAAGGAGTGGTTGTTGTATGATTGATGTGTTTGGACTGCAATAATTTTATCCGTCCTTGAAAGGGAGATCGTGTTAGACGGAAGACACGACACACACGCACCCCGCTCCTGGGCTACCATATATGCAGGGTGTCTGTTCCGGTGTGTCGATCACAGACTTCTGGCGGAAAGTCGTGACCAATTTATTTATTGTGCGCTGAAGCCCGGTTAGGCCTCCCAGCATGCAGCGTGAATCGGCGGACACACCTGTCATGTGACGTCAGATCGCACCTGTCAGTGTCATGCACCTGTCAAGGGGTTGCAGCTGTAAGGGAAGGCCTAGGGGGTGTACTTCTACCATGTTTTCAGATCTACCTTCTTTAAGACATTCTGATGAAGACTTTTTGAATTAAAGGTCGAAATCGTTAAATCTTTGTGTCTCAGCCGTCATCCTTCTGACGCCCAATCGACCTTCTTTTAGACAGTTTGTCCAATCTTCAAATAGATGTTCGGGGAAAAATCGTGACATTTTCTGAAAGTCTCTTCTGACAGACCTCTACCGTAACAAGACCATAGCATGTCCAGGACAAGAGATACAAAAACCGGAAGTTTTGCTGCGGTACCAAGGTCACACACCAGGGGTAACAAAATCGACCTTGACCTTCGTCTTCCCATCACTTACCAACATACCCAATATCATCGTGATCCATCCAGAGATTCTTAGGTTATACTGACCACAAATATCCGGACAGACGCAAACACACAGACTGAAACACCGAAAATACAATACCTCCATTTTTCATGGACGTAACTACCATGGGGTAGTGGACTGTAATAAAGCCAGCCGATCAGAAAACTACCCCGTCCTCTGCTAGGAGATTTAAGTTTGGCAACGAAATCGGATACCTTCCACGTTGTTAGGCGATCTCAACCTTTATTATTTCATGCCATGATCTCATGCTGTTGCCATAGCAGATACCATGTAGAGAAATCCTTTTGGGATGAAAAAGCCAATTCAATATGAATTCTGAAGTGCTGAGACCGGCCCGAGGCTTTTGGCAACACGACTAGCTTTCAACAATACCCTTCCACAAGGAGCTACACAATGTCTCCATGGCTACGGACAACCTAAGGTATCCATGGTTACTGCTTAATTACATCGCACACAGTGGAAACACAATCTAAGTCCCCAAAATGCCATATTCTAGTAGAACCTAAGGCATTTCTAACTCGCCTTTTCGGCAACATGCGGTGTGTTGTTCAACAGTGTCTGACATTTAGATATAACGTGAACTTCATAATACCGCAGGGTGCCCTAACTACTAAGATCGCCACATTAAAGGTTAGGTAAATCTAAAGAGATCTACCAATGCAACATCAATAATACCCCAGGTCTGCACCGTGTCAGATATCCAGGTGTTCAAGACATTCTTGAGAAGGCTTCAGTAACGCCGTCACTAGATGTGACGATCTTTTGGTAACCTCGGACTTATGAGTTGACGTTGGCGTTATACGCCAGATATTCTGATGTTTTTGATCCTGTACTGACATGTTGTAAGGGATTCCATTCGTCATTTCGGATGGCGACATAAAGCCGGCGGCCCCGTGTATGAGGGAGCGTCAGGCATTGGCCTCAAGCGCCAAACCTCTGCACGTAAAAGAACCCAACACACTTATCGAGAAGAGTAGGGGTGACCCGATGTGCTTGGCCAAAAACGCGAGCCATAGCAAAGCCGCATTGCACTACCACTAGCTACTTGAAAAAGCATCATGCTTCACCTCAATTGAGGATGCCTTGAAACGAAAAAAAAAACCTGATACAAATATGATAATTTATTTGTGAGCATTGATTCACTAGTAAGAGATTTAAAGAGTCTCTTACAGGTTATTTGATCAGTTAGAGACATGTTAGCTTAGTAAGATATTAGACTCTCAAATAATTATGTTATTCGTGCGAAAAATCACTAGCACAACTTTTTTGGCATCCGAATATATAAATGTGCTAAATAATCAGATCCTACTATGTGGGACTTGTATTTCTAAATTCTTCGTCTTTCTGAGGGCTATTTCTACAATATCATTCTTGTTCCCTCCGTTAACTAGTCTTCTTATCCACCCATTCCCATCCAATTCCGTACTCTACTAACAGATGGCCCCAAGATCTCTCAGTAATATTAGATCGTGAAGAGGCGTATACACACACCGTTGTGTAACGCTAACGGCCAACTTTGAAGTACACGGTGTAAATTGAGTCGTGTGACTTTCCGTAGATTATGAGGTTGATTATAAGTAATTTTCCCATCATTTCCCCCCGAGGGCTTGACCATATGTTACAGCGCTGTCCGCCTACACATCGTTAGGTAACAAGGACGTCCATACATAATCTCCAAGCAGATGTTGGGGTGTATGATTGCAAAGTTTTTTGACCATCTGGCTCACCCCAAGTTGGGGTAGAGGACTATCAGAAAACTTCATAAGAGGACTATCAGAAAACTTCATCCAACATCTGCAGTGGACTTTATTAGTCTATACTGCGGTTTGCACCTGTACTGTATATTTTGAATTCTTTAACGCGGAAACCCGTCGGTACTTAAGACGAGTTACAGACAGATTGGGAAAAAAAACCTATGGTTAGAAGATCCGGAAATCTTTATAATTCTTCACCCAACATCATCTGCAGTGGACTATTATTAGTCTATACTGCGGTTTGCACCTGTAGCTGTATCTTTAAAATTCTTTAAAGCGGAAACTTGATGGTATTTAAGACGACTTACAGACAGATTGGAAAACAATCCTATAGTTAGAAATGGGGAGATCCGGAAATCTTTAGATGTGTGTCTAAATGTTACGGGTACAAATCCCTGGCAGGCCCTTGGGAAAAAAAGTTAACTGCTATTTCCTCATTCGACTTAGGTGAAAATAAGTGCCTAGTTTCGGTTAGAGACGTTCTCCCGGACAGGACGTAAAGTTCGAGGCCCCGAGTTTGAGGAGGGCCACATCTTTCGCACGTTAAAGCCGGCGTCACAATTCATGCGAGCGTCGGCCAAATTTGTAGATCGCCCGAAGCTCGCCGAATTTCAAAATCGCCCGAGCGTCGACCGTATTTTCCAATGAAAATCTCAGGTGACGTCCGTCGAACACTAAAAACTAAATGATATGAGATGGTACCATCTCTCGGACATGGCCGAAGTCAGAATCGACTAACCCGGTGAAAAGGCCAGTATTTTGATCAACTTTGATTTCTAAAAATCCCGAAGCCCGCGTAATCGACAGGACGTCGGCCGTACTTCGGCCGAAAATGCACATTTGAAGCTCGCCAACACGTCGGCTGAGCTGAATTTCTTATTTGTGACGGAGGCTTAAAGAACCCACCAGACCGAAAAGAGCGGGCGTCCATCCCTGTGTGAGTGGATCAAACCTTAAAGTCTGGTTTCCTTGTTAACATTTTGAAAAGGTGATAGTCACCTGTTATATCAATCCTTCCATCAACCTCTACAAATCATCTATTTATTTATTTATAAATCTTAAGGATATAGTCCCTTCATTTAACTGAGTAACCCTTACAAATCATATGATATATTCATGGGAATAACATGGTGTATTCATGGGACCATATATCTACGAACTCTCAATTAACAAGACCAATATAATGTTTAATCTGTCTAATTAATGTCTATCAAGAGACTGCTTAATCTTAATGAGAAGATCCCACATGTGAGTTTCTGACCTATATTTCATGTTATACTTACATAATGTAACAAATGATAACACATAACGAATGACCACGTACTAGTGTGTGGGCGGTGAGATCCTCAGTGCCTGTCAGATGGCCTGACAGGTGGTATCGGTGCTATTATGTTACATGTACGGCCGTGAATGAGGGTTTTTGATTCCTTGATTGTATATCTGACATGATGAAACCACCATTCAATGATATGGCGCCCACCTGGCTTGACATATTCCGTGAAATATTGGCTGGGCTTTCGAACGCGTTTTCGGAGTCGACTCGGGGCTGTGTGTGAGGAGCTTTGGGATGCTCAAGTGGAGTTTTTCTAAAGGAAAATGCTAGTTGAGTGGCCTAGGGTTCTCCTTGCACAGTCCTGAGTCGACGACTCCATGTCGACTCAAAAACGCGTGTGTAAAGTAGGCCATACTTACTGGAATTAGCTGCTGAATTGGCTGTGTAAAGGTGTATAGGAAGTCTAGTAGTTTAGTTGTTTTTAAACGCACTGTTTCCCCTGTTATTGTTTACATACGTGTTGTGGAAATAATTGGGTCAAATTGCACAGCATCCAAGTTTCTATTGATAAGATTTCGCGAGAGGGCGAGGAGTGGCCGCGATATCTGACGTCTAAAACCTGCCGCCACTCCTAGGCCTCTCGACTGTAGACGTAGACGTAACCTCTTCTTAATCTCCAAGAAGGTCTCCACGGTGCTGAAATCGTACAAGCTAGCCAGAGAAGCTCCAGTCAGCCAGAGAAGTTGTCAGGCACCGTCGGGTTGCAATAAAAACTCCTTCTGCCAGTTGGATACGGTCTTTGCAACCGTCACAGTGGTTCTGCTTGGAGACTAACCTCTGCTTGGAGAATACAAAAGCTGCACATATTTAGGTTGCAGCTGGAATGTATCTCAATGAACGAAGAAGATACCTGCTGATTAGCGGGATCTGAAGAGGTGGGTTGACGTTAGAGGCTGCACGTGGGCTAAAGCGCAGCTCCTCATTAGCACGTTGAGTATCACAGGAAGAAACTAGACTTGCCGGTTCAAGAAAAGTTATGTTTGAGAGAACTCGTAATGATGTCTTGCAGTATCAATTTTCACGGTTTCTATCATTCGCTAGACATCATTCGCTAAGCCTTTTATTTATCGATTATCATATTTGTACATTACTTGTTGTATGTGTCATATTGTATGTACCTTTGTATGTTTGTCAATAAAGAATTCAAAAAAAAAATCATTCGCCAGACCATTTTCATCCATATTCATTGTCTCCATTTTCTATCCTCACCTTTTTCCTTAGGCCTTCTCTTTTTTCTTTGTAAAGTCTTTAATTCTTTGTATTTTCATATCTTTTTCTGTGTATCAAATTTTCGTATCTTTTTCTGTGTACATCCTCACTCTGCTGCTAAGCTGAGGTTATGGCTATTAGCATAGATACAAAAAAGAAAGAAGTAATGCCTTTTCTACCCCCACATCTGCTTGGAGCTTATTTCCTCTCGCTGACAGAATCTAGAAATAGAGACCCAAGTCAAACACTTTTTCAACGACACAAACAAAGGCAGCTATAGATATACAATGCTTTGATTAAACAACCGTACAGAACCTGCGACTCACTACGCATGCAACTGTACGTAACTTGGGCGTTGCCTTGACGTCACAGCATCATGTTGCCTGTGTAACTAAGGGCGACGCCCAACAACAGGAACCTCCAATTAAACATGCTAATTTGCACGAGCGCGCGTGTCGCCGGTCAGTGACCCGGCCGAACGGACGGTTGGTTCAGCCAAGTTTTAAACCTCTTTGCTTCAACTCGAGAAGAAAAATCGGCATTGTCATACCATTATACATAGTAGAGTGCACGTATCAGTGCAAAGCCGAAGGAAATATACTTTATGTGGAGATATGGGGGGTCAAAACGGCATGGAATATTCCATATCGGGTGTCACTATTCACGTTGGCATTTTGTAAAAAGCCCCTCCCCTTTTAGTTTTAAGAAATGATCATGAGGCAGCATTGGTGTTCTCAGTTAATTACAAGACAGTTGTTTCACTGGTTCTCCTAAATACGTAGATTATATACTAGATAGAAAGTTGCTACGTCATGATTCGTACTCGACCTTCTGCAAGGTCGTAGACGTAACGCTGAGTGACAGTCAGACGACACTATCATGTGTGGGGTGGGGACAGGGGGAAGGGTCTTTTAGTTTTCACGATAATGTCTGCTAAGTTACAAAGGTGTGTATATATGCCACATGCGCCGGTGACTCACGGCGGAACAAAGGTGTAAAGGTGTGCATGTCACCGCCCTGCACAATTAAACAGGTGAAGCTGTGCGACAACCTGGCACACCGGTCATACAAGGTCAATTCACACCTTTACGCAACACTCTGGGGTGACAAGCGGGCATTGACCGATCAAACAAGTCTACACCTCAGCCATTAACATTAATCCGCCGGGTTACATAAATCCGGCACTTTGTCAGTCTGTTTGAGGACCTTTCTGTTTGAGGATATCTAGTGCAGTAACCCAGCCCCCCCCCCCCCCAGGTGTGAACAGTTTATATATACAGGAGTGCATTATACTAGGGGACGTTGGGTTGGAGATCTGTTTGGACGTATTATTTCAGGGTGGCGGAACTAGTACCCTGGTGGAATTATCATATTATGTTAGTAGATGTTACAATGCAGCAATCTTACATTTTTTTAAAGCTTCTTGAGTTTCATATGCATTAATCTTTTTTTCGTCAGAAGCCTATCCCTGTCCAGACTACTTGGGGAATGGGGTCGTGTTGCTATAGGTTTATTCGTGGTAAATACATGTTTATGACTACCATAAGTTGTTTGTAAACACGTACATATGACGTCAGTACGGGTTAATCACCGTTGTGTTCTGTAGAGAAAGTATGCACAAGTTGTACAGTCGTGTTTTGTCTGCTTTGTTCTCCGTGCTTTCAGGCGTCCCTGCCCACTAACGTTTGACGTCACGGCGCCATTTTGTCATACGTAGGTGATTAGGTCGACCTTTGACCTGTCAGAAGACGTCAAGGGTTGAGTCACAAGTTAAAATAGGTCAGACTGCAAAGCAACTAATCTACAAGTAGATATAGAGAGGCAGAATTGTAACATTTCTCGGGCTCCCTGAGCACTGGGCCCATGTGAGATGTGACCCACTGTCCTGGCCAATGGATGCTGTCTTGGTCACCGGAGATCTGCTTTGAGATTACAACCACAATACAGGCCGACTAACCTGTTCCACCTCAGCGAAGAACGCCTTTCTAGTAAAGAATGCAGAGGGGTGAGGCAGGATTGGAAAGTGTTGATAGTCAAATGTCGCTATTATCATAATCAATAGAAATAACTTGGTGACTAAATTGTCTTTAGATCATAACTAGATCTTATATGGGACACTCTTTCCCAGACTTCTCTTAATTGTTTACATGGTCACCAAATAAACACAAATACCTCAGTTGGCAAAAGTCGTATTATCCAGGGATCAGTAGACATTAATCGGTGTTGTTTAGGACAATGTCCCAAAGGACGAGATTTGCCAGGTCACTGCACACAAAGTGACGTATTACTATTGCACCAAGGCTGCGCGACCTCTCTGGTATGTAACCTAACAAGGTTCGGCATACACACATGCATACTGTCATCAGTCACTTTCTAACAGTCAAGTAATATCTAAGAGATACTACGCAGCGTCTACATCTAGCCTCGAATGTTCTTATCTAAAAACTTGGACTCTTGATGATCATGAATTTATGCATGTGTCAGAAAAATATGTTGGAAAAAATCAGCCTTTTTCTCCAGTTTTGCACTGAAATTACAATACAGAAGAAGAAGAAGAAGAACTTGATTGCGCAACAATTTTAACGGGTACAATGTATGGCAATTTGTAGATACATAACAATCGACTATATCTGATATTTAACAATACATGTGCTGAAATTCAAGGCAGGTGACAGAATCAGTGTACCCCATCTATTCATAATGATATGGGACTCTGTAATGGCGTAAAGTATGAAAAAAGTTACGTAATTTATGTGTATCAAAACACACAATGGATGGCAGAATTTTTATGTAGGTGCTTTCGAGCGCCCACACCCGGCGGTTTAGCTTTACATTCACCCACAGTGTTCATTTGCCCTTCCACAAAAGTCATCTGAAAAACACATCCTTTAATTCAAGCAGACCTCGTCGGTTCCTCCTTCCCTTTTACATCCCCCGCTAATCGAATCAAGTTTATCCTGACACTTACATAACCACAGCGGCTTGACAGAAAGCTTACGTCGCTATGGTAACCGACTCATCAAATCTGACAGATTCTTCCTCTCCTGCTAGCGGTGGCCTTTTTTTAGAGTTGCCCAAAGCCATTGAGGTTTTCTGTTAAAGCACAACGCTTCTCATATGCTTGTTTTGGGTTTTTCGCGCACCTATCCTCATGCTAATCTTATGTTTGAACGTCCTTTAGGCGTATCTTTAAAAACTGTGAAATAGAGTGCAGGAGCTTTAGACGACACTATTTTGGGCCCACAATGGTGTTTACTCAATCCCTCTTTCTGTGTTTTTTATCCGGGGTATTCCATTTTCAAACGTGTGGGGGTGGTGAGGCAGAATACACATGTTTAACGGTTTATCTTGGGTAGTTATATCGGTTTTCCGTTTTTTTGTGTACATAATCTTCCACAATATCTGCTTGGATATATCAGTTACGTCTGCATCAAAGGAAGCGACCTTAACCCTGTTGGAAATTAAAGGGCCAAGCCAATAGATTTCATCGGTAGGCGCATGCGCCGTAGCTATGACGTCAACGTGTTTAAGTACCGGTACTTAATCTTTGATTTCGTGCCTTTTCTAGCTTCTGCCGGTTAAATTTAGAAGCAAGCACGATGCGGTTAACCCGACACCCTGAGATGTATTGATATCACTTACCCACACTGAATAAATTATTAATCACGAGAGAAAATGAACTACGCCTACACACGGTCTGTCGTTAGGATAAAGGACCCGCTGTTGCCATTGACAACGTGACGTCATCAGCCATGTCGATCGGCTAGGCTGGATACAAGCATATGTCAATAACTATAGAACTGTGGACAAAAGAGTGAGGTAGAATAAGGGAATATGGCTCACTGTTGCGAGCAAAAATAGAGAAAAAAAGTCAAACGCGAAAGAATTTTCCGAAAATGTCTCAAGGATGCGCAGGCCAGGGTGGGCGCGTAATAATTGATAAAATTTGGAAGTCAGGGCATGTAAAGAGTGGTCCAGCTTTCTATTGATTAACATTCAAGAACGAAGGGCACTACATACAAAAACGAAAAGTGCAAAATGCCGGTGACGTCACTTAGTTCTGCTGTTGGCTCTTTTTTTTGGGGGGGGGGGGAATGGGGCGTTAGACGGAGAAAAAATAGTCAGTAACGTCAAGTTTTACATCTTTTCGCACGAATTGTGTTCTCCATGAGTTGAGAAGCTCAACCTAAAACACGTGCCTGATTTATACAGTGCTAACTAGATAGGTCGGCAGACTCCAGGGACATCATTGGCTGATGAGTAACCTTGGCAGGTGTAATTTTGGCGGGAAAGATGACGTCAATGGCGCGTGCTGGCGTCCCTGGGCTGACATCACCGCCCAGACATATCAGTCTTGTGAATATGTAAGTGTGTCACACTGCGTGCCGACCGACGCTTTCGCGCATATGGTGCTATTTATAACTAGAAAAAGGCATTTCGAGATTGCAAACCTTCCCCCGAGGTCAAGCTAGTTTCCACCTTAGGACTTAGTATGCATCGGAAAAAGACCCCAACACACTTATCGAAAATATTAAGGTTGAAGCAGCGTGCTTAGGAATAAAGGCGAGCCGTAGCGAAACCCCATTGCACTATAAGCTAACCATTGAAGAAATATTTAACACGATGTTGCTATTCATTTGTTTCGTTTTCGTTGTTACTATCAACGTTGTACCTTTCTGGGTCCAGTTTTGTTGAATATTTTTGCAGTACAAATAGATTTCTCCCGTGCACATTGTGGGGTCGTGTGGCGTGAAGGTAGGGTGTTTCTCCCAGAACCCAGAGGTCTTAGGTTCGAATCTTGTGATGTCACCGATCGTATACCATTAACACGACGTTTCTTACTCAGGCCGGGTGTAAAAATGGGTACCTGACTTTGGATGGGGAGGTAAAAGGAAAGGGTTGGGCTCCGCTTCCCAATACCGTGTCATGGACACAGCGGATAACAACCTACTGCGCCTACGGCCTCACAACGGCTATGGGATTACCTTTATCTTTACCTAGCTTTACCAGTGCAAATCCAGGAGATTATCCCTCTAATCGCCTTGGTGCAAAACGATTTCTACATTGCAAATAGTTTTTTTTAAGATATATGTACAAATTCAGATTTTCCAAAGTGCAGTTGGCTCTGGTGGACACGTAATAGTGGACATGTGGCTATCCGCCCATTTCCTTATTCCAACAACTTTTGATCACTTCCGCGGGGGAATCCCATCACTTCATCAAATATAATCGTCTCATATTTGTATCACCTGTCTCCTAGCAACGACAAAATGACCCGTCAATCATAGAACGCCGACGTTCCGATCACCATGGTTACCACGCCGCTGTTTTGAGTCGGCAGACGGCGGCGGTAGTCAGGAGTGTTTCCCAAAAGGGCGACCACCGTAACTGTATTTGGACAACCGCAACATCTGCTTCTGGTGCAGTCACGTTGCTACAACAAGTGAATTTGGCCTCTGCAACACTGGCGGGCAAAACAGTGTACCCGGTTGCCTTAATCTGATATATACATGTATATGTAGTCTTTGAAATCGTGCTGTGAAAACAAACTGAGAACAGTGTCATTATAGCCGAAAATGATGTTTCCAATAACACCCTATTTAGACATCTGCCTCTGGTACAGTCACGTTGCTACAACAAGTGAATTTGGCCTCTGCAACACTGGCGCCCAAAACAGTGTACCCGGTTGCTTTAATCTGATTTATATAGTCTTTGAAATCGTGCTGTGAAGGCAAACGGAGAACAATATCATTATGGCCGTTGTCACGTGGAAAATGATATTTCCAATAAAACCTTATTTAGACATCTGCCTCTGGTACGGCCACGTTGCTACAACAAGTGAATTTGGCCTCTGCAACACTGGCGGCCAAAACAGTGCACCCGATTGCTTTGATCTGGTTTATAGTCTTTGAAATCGTGCTGTGAAGGCAAACGGAGAACAATATCATTATGGCCGTTGTCACGTGGAAAATGATGTTTCCAATAAAACCTTATTTAGACATCCACATCTGGTACAGTCACGTTGCTACAACAAGTGAATTTGGCCTCTGCAACACTGGCGGCCAAAACAGTGCACCCGATTGCTTTGATCTGGTTTATAGTCTTTGAAATCGTGCTGTGAAGGCAAACGGAGAATAATGTCATTATGGCCGTTGTGTAAAAACCCAAAGGGGCGAGTACGCTCTCACCGCCAAGGCCCGGGTTCGATTCCCGGTGTGGGAACCACTGTAAAAACCCAAAGAGGCGAGAACGCCGCGCGGCCGCTCCCGGGATTCGAACTCACGCCGATCCCAATCCGCACGGCTTGGGAATTCAACACGCTAACCACTAGGCTAAAAGGTCCGAACCAGTTAGACTGGTCAGTTAGTTGAGGTTGATCCCACTGTTACAGTTGCCACGTGGAAAATGATGTTTCCAATAAAACCTCTGGTACAGTCACGTTGCCACAACAAGTGAATTTGGCATCTGTAACACTGGCGGCCAAAACAGTGTACCCGGTTGCTTTAATCTGATGTATAAAGTCTTTGAAATCGTGCTGTGAAGGCAAACGGAGAACAATATCATTATGGCCGTTGTCACGTGGAAAATGATGTTTCCAATAAAACCTTATTTAGACATCCACATCTGGTACAGTCACGTTGCTACAACAAGTGAATTTGGCCTCTGCAACACTGGCGGCCAAAACAGTGTGCCCGATTGCTTTAATCTGGTTTATGGTGTTTGAAATCGTGTTGAAAAGACAAACGGCAAAGGCGGTTGTCATGGCGACGTTGCCACGTGGGAAAATGATGTTTCCAAGAAAAGCTTATCAAATAAACGTAAGATAACGTCATTTTCTGATTTGTGTCACATGCGCGTAACGTACGTCTGTTATTATTTGATTTCACCATCTTACTTTATCTTTGCATGCGCAGAATTGATGTTTCGTAATAAAGGTTCGGCCCAAAATAACAACTTGTAAACAATTACGATACCGTATATGAATAGCACTGAAAAATATAATCCTCATGCGTTTTGATAAACCGACTATATAGCTAAACCCATACAATCTATATCTGTATCCATATAGCCGATATAACAGCCCTTCGGAGTAACACTCCATCTTCGAAGGCACGCGGCGCGGTAGCAGCTGGTTATATCCCACCGAACGACCTGTCACGTCTGAACTTCGCATATCTAACTACATGCATTGTTTGAAGCAATTGTTTAAAGTTCAATGCTACATTTTCAACACTATCAAGAGGCGAGAATAAGTTGAACCTGTGTCTTTGTTGTGACCTGCAGCTCAGTTGGACAAGAATACGCATAAAGTATTTTCCACGCAGAGGTTTCGGAGTCGGGAGGGCTAGGAGTGGCCGCGACTAACGTTTCGGGAGAGAAACGTTCAAAACCGCGGTCCTCTTGACCCAAACCTCTGCTTGGACAATATAGTAAAGGTCTTCAATCATTAAAACAAACTAACAGTAACATGCTCTCTTCCGGTAAAAGACTACATCTATTGACTTCTATCGATTCAAGTTGCCATGAACCTTCTCAGGCCAGCGGGCATGTGACTAGAATAGCCATCACCTTTGACCTATAAGACAGCTCCATCCTTACGACCTGAGGAAGGGCTGACCTCTTCACTCTAGTGCATCCATCAACGCGCAGAGCTGCTAAAAATAGACTACAGTTAGAGAGTTGTGGCTTCGGATGAGACGTTACAGGCTGTCTGACGAGCCCCATGTTAAGACACCCACGGATTGGTCATATAAAATAACTTCATAACTCTCATATAATTATATAACCACATATATAAGTTTAATGCAGTTTTCGTTAAATGCAGGGATAATGCAGAGTTTGCGATACCAAGCAAATTAATTTTTTACCCAATCAGCTTACCTGCTTTAGCGGTACGTAAGCGGATCGATTCGCAAAAAAAGAACTTTGCAATAGAACTGAGTCAGCTTACAGATGTGACTTATGTGGCAGGGACTGTCTTTCTCGTTAGTCATAGACGA
The DNA here is from genome assembly GCF_035083965.1 of Branchiostoma lanceolatum. Lineage (NCBI taxonomy): Eukaryota > Metazoa > Chordata > Leptocardii > Amphioxiformes > Branchiostomatidae > Branchiostoma > Branchiostoma lanceolatum. The sequence continues at coordinate 11,653,935 of NC_089732.1, forward strand.
TGCTGTAGGGCTGCTTTGAATCAGTGTTTTATATATACCATGGTCAATATTGGCATACATAAGCGACCACATCTAAGTCAGTAGCCTTCTATCGATATACAAATGTATATTGCTTTAGCAGGTAACTTGTGTGCAGCTAGTTCTGTTATTAACATGTTGTAACCATCTCTCACCGGCCATCAAGAGCCTTCAATTGAATACATACATGTGCACTCCCACAGCGTTTTTATACACAAGTCATTGATGTACGTTGTGTACATGTTATATGTCTGTGTGTGGGCTTCAAGACGACCATGGCCACCGGCAGTAGTATGTCTGTGGAGGACGTTCAAATGTGGCAACCAATCACCCAGCAGTAGAGCTGCTCCGGCAAAAAAGAAACTTTGATAACATACGAGTGGCGGGTTGCTCAAGGACATGTCCAGTTCCAGGAAAAGCATAATAGAAAGGCGATTAGATTGTTCCTGGAAAAACAACATAGTGGGGATGGAGAGGGCTATTCCAGGTAGAAACACATTGAAGGAACGAACAAAATAGTTTGTTCCAGGAAAAGCGAAACGGTGAGTGGGTAATAGCCTAGCCTGGAGTCCAGCCTTGTTAGGCTTTGGTCCGCTTCCAACGTTGGCGGAATAGTGAAGTTGGGAGCAGACTAAAGCTACCTGCGCTAGCAAGGCTGGACTCCAGGCTAAGTGGGTAAGAGCTAGGGCTATTCCAAGAAGAAAGCACATTATAGAGGAACAGATTGCTTGCTCTAGGTAAAACAAAACGGTGAGTGGGTAAGAGCAAGGGTTATTCCAGGGAAAAGGCATAGTACTGGCAGGACTATTCCCATGCAGTATGCTTCGTCATTGCAGGGACGTTATACACAAAATATATTTTATTCTCTTAGACAATAAAAAGGTTAATCTACACAACGTCTATTGTGCATTCTAATCATTATACTTTTATAATGTAGCTCTTGTTCTGTATAAAGAGAGTAGCGTACAGACTTATAAAGTAAAGTTTTAGCAATTTTTGAGACATTGTATTCGTTACAATTGTTACGTTGTGCAATAAAGTTTGATTTTTACAACGTCTTTGGCATTGGTGTTAGCATCACTTCAGCGAGTGTTGATACGTAGTGATGCCGACATTGTTTATTGTTCATTTCTGCATATATAAAAACAATTAAAAACAAAATGATGATGCAGGAGAAAACATGCGGGGGGGGCAGAAACCTATGCGTCTTTTCGCCCCCCCCCCCCCCAGATAAGGATGCTTTAAATCATACATAATCAAAACAAAACGAACAAAAGAAATAAGTTGAAATTATACCATACATTATCTATATGAACTAAGAGTTAGTTACGCATGTGAAAGCAAATGAGGGTCTTTGAGTTTATACATTGTTATACATAGTTGATTATGATATTAAAAGTCTCCTGGGGTAGACTTCCGATAACTTTCAAATACAGCTGTATTAGATCATGATCCAGCATTGAAAACAAAGTCACGAAACTGTAAAACTGACTTTACAATTTAGCCACGTCCGGTAGTACGAGACCGGAAATACCGATCTATAATGCAGTATATACAATACAATCATAAGTACAGTAAACCCCGAGTACTAGTAGCTACAGGCTAGCAAGCACAGAAATGAGCCCTGAATCCCTTCGCTTAGTCCGCCAATACCAAAGTTCCTGTTGCCTGGCCTTCAGGTAACCCTCCGGGCGAGTTCGGTGGCTCGGAGTGTCGAAAATAGTTCGTGCAGCTTTATTCTAAAAACGTCGTGACTGCCAAGGCCAATGCCCTTATCCTAATTTTAGCAAAGAAACGCCCACGTAAACTTCACCGCCGGATATGAGACCGAGCCAAGACACGGGAGACGTGACTTGAGGGTTTGACTAGGCCAAGTTCATGTCTTGGCACGACCGTCTTCAAGCGAAGTGGCGATGTGGTAGTCCAAGGTTTGCATATATGGCCTTGGACGGTTAACTCATCTGGAAAATCATTCCGCCTATCTAACCAAATTCTACTATTTCTCTCCAACAGTCCAAGGAGTCTGGTGAAGACTAGCAAGTGTAGCCTAGTGTGTCTTGATTTTTCTGCTATTTGTTTTTAATGCCATATCATCAAACTAGAGTTCTACGACCTCACACCATCGCCACATGATGTTAATATCAGGTGTATTTGCAGCCAGTGCCACAGGCAGGTACCCAATGTGTAGGGTAATGAGGCTGTTTAACGTGTTCGAGGCACCTCCTCGAGCACGGGACCCCCGTTTCACGTCCCTCCCGGAAGACGATTTCGTGGAAAGCTTCGTGAGGCTACAGCAATCCGGACGTCCTTGGTTGGTCTCCCATCCAAGCACTGTCCGGACCGCGCGTTGCTTAACTTCCGAGATCGAGGGATCGGGTGTATCCAACGCGCCACGCGGCCGTAGCTAACCTTTTCGATTGACGTGTTATGCATGTTTCTCACTGATAGAATGCAAATAAGATCATCATTTGCATGATTCAAATCAGTTGGTTATTTTTCTCTGCTCAAATAACACGTTAATAAGTTATTCAATGTATGGAAATCTTATCTTAGTTAAGAAGGTTCTTGTAGCATTTCCTCATAAATTATGTAAATGAGGCCCTGATTTACAAGTTTATTTCTAATGATGTTCACTTCTGTTTTGCTTCCAAATGCCGCATGTGTGGAATTCCAATCATTTACCACTATGTAATTATAGTATTTTCTCATTAATTAAGTGATACTATCGAAATTTCTCTCTTTCTCAATTACATATGTCACACGTTTGAGAGTCCTGTTATGAAATGTAGCGGATTTATAAAATGTTCTATTCGGTTGTGCAAATTACATCATGATTTCCATAATGAGCATTTAATCATTTCAATCATCGAAAATCATGGCGATCCGTCAACCCTGTTTTGAGCTATCCTCTTTCAAAGTTGGAAACAAAATCGGTCCCTGCAGATTAAAAAAGGCCTCTAGGGGGCCGAAACTTTCTATTTTTAGATCTCCAAACTCACGACATCCACAAAATCAACTTGACGTGGTCTAATCTTAAAATATCAGGATTTCCCGCGCGAACTTTTGCTTACTACACCGTGAACTTTCGATTACTTCTCGGCTCGTATGTTGAAGTTCACTGTTAAGTGCAGTAGCCAAATCTTAAGATATCAGGATTTCCCGCGCGAACTTTCGTTTTCTACACCGTGAACTTTCGATCTTTATTTGGCTCGTATGTTGAAGTTCACTGTTAAGTGCAGTGGTCTAATCTTAAAAGATCAGGATTTCCCGCGCGAACTTTCGTTTTCTACACCGTGAATTTTTGATTTCTACTCGACTCGTATGTTGAAGTTCATTTTAAGTGCAGTAGCCAAATCTTAAGACATCAGGATTTCCCGCGCGGACTTTCGTTTTCTACACCGTGAACTTTCGATTTCAACTTGGCTCGCAAGTTGAAGTTCAGTGTTAAGTTCAGAGAATTAACGACAGACACAACCTTTTGGCACATATCCCCCGAGGAACATTGATCTTCAAAATTGAATCATTTTCTCAATCGGTCTTTCGAAAAGGATTTGCCGGTACAATTTTGCCACCTGCACATGCAGAAGTTGCCTAGCCTGGAGTCCAGCCTTATTAGCTTCCGTCCGCTAGCGAGGAGCGGAGCTTGGGTAGCGGACGGAAGCTAATAAGGCTGGACTCCAGGCTAGAAGTTGTCAGCCTCTAGGCGTGACTGGAAAGAGAAGCTGAAATCTGCCGTCCAACTCCTGAGTATGTTATCTGCCTATTTGGCCGATTTCTACTCTTTCCAGCCACGTCTGGAGCCTGGTAGAGGCTAAGAAGTTGCTCTAAACTAAACTCAAAACACTGCGTGCAAGCTCAATAGAGTTAAGTTGTGAATATTTTTGCCATTTTCCGCTCCAAAACGTTGCAGGGAGGGCACTTTACTCTCTAGATTGTCTGTGTTGTCAAAACTGCGGTATTTCCTTTGTATGACGTCAATTCGAAGCTTGCAGTCGTTTAACCTTGTCACCTTTCAACCTCAAGATAGGTATTTCAATATATACAAATGTACATTCCTGTTACTAATCTTGGCGAGCCCAATTTTAAACCCACCCTCGCCTCCTGAGAACAGTGACGTCATCACGCCGCTTGGCAATGACGTCATACCGGGGGCCACCCTAGCAACGCGGGAAAGCCGGCTTGGCGCAGTAGCCAACTATCGTCTGATTTTCCTCACAATCTAATGGCGGCCCCGTTGCACTTTCAACAGCGACGATCTATCTTTTTTTCTGGTTTGTACTAGGTTACCCATAGGGAAAACGTGGTCATGTTGATGTATCATGTTACCAGTACGGAAAACGTGTTCGGTGGTTTTAATCAGAGATGAAAATATGCCGGCGGGGCCCAGGTCGATGTGTTGGGGGTTGTATATCCAGGAAAATTCTCGGAGGGACAGTTAAGGCTTATTTTTGTCTCCTGTTACATAATGCACAGCGTTGCAGTTCAATTACAAGAGATGGGTGGGCTTTTACAGGGATGTGGAGCGGTGCCAAATGTCAATTTGCGCTTGAAAAACAACTAGTATTCTCGCCGCGTGACGTCATCAAATGTCAAGTCGAGCTCAGAAGTCCTGAGCGAAAAGGGCAACGAAGTGGTACAAGTGCTCTGTACATAGAAACAAATATAAACTGTTAAGAACAAGACATGTGAAATGCACAGCCTAAATATACAGGGGGTTATGAATATTGAATATTGGTTCACAATAGGTATGGCGTAACCAAGTTTACAGAAATACATCGTAGATTAGCACCATTTTTGAAAGCATGTATCTTCATTTTTGCATACGATTCCTTTGATACTTTGTATTTTCAAGGACCTTTAATACAGTATCAAGGATCTTTGTATATCAAAGGATTCATATCCATAACATGTATAGCGTATCATATAGGGCATTGACGTATGACGTCACAATTCCTTAGCTCCAGTGCGAAGGTTGTTCTAATATAATTCGCTCCATGTATACAATACAATACCTCCTACTCTAGCATAGTTAAACATGGTTAACTATTGAGAACGTTCATTGGCGCAATGACCTATGACGTTGCTACCCTTATTGGAGACAATTACATACAGTGACACTCAAGTTAACAAAACCGATATTAGCGGCAACACAAAAGTCGGCACTCCCCACTAAATATAACTATGTCGAAAATGAATAAAAATATCCCTAAATTTATACATACAATGGGCTGCCTCGTAGTTTACCATATCATTAACTAACCCACCATTTCTGTATTCTCCAAGCAGAGGTTACGGTCGGGGGGCTACAGTATAGTAGTGGCCGCGATTTCTTTAGTCAGCCTCCATTCAACGGAAGGACTAACAAAATTGCGCCCGCTAGTAGCCCCTGAACCGTAACCTCTGCTTGGAGAATACCAATTCTGTACACAAACATCGATGAGTAATCGGGAAACCTCCCGAGGAACTCCGAGCCAATCTCCTGAAAACAACCGGAAGTGGGAATCCCTCTGTGTTGTCGACGCGACGTAGCCGGCCGTGACTCTGGAATGATAAATAATAAAGAACGTCATGCGTTGGCGTGGAATCGTGGCGCGGCGCTTGGGAAATATCGATCCATGCATCTCGTCTGATGTTATACTGTTTCTTTGCCGGTGGATATGATAAACACTGATTGTCAAGAGTCTACTTGAATACAGACTATATATAGCGTAGGATGCATGTTGTGCTGGTAAAAGTCTTGTTTTGGAAAATGTCTGTAAGTTTTATACTTGGGACTAAAACTTTTATCATGGAAGATAGCTGTGGTCTATATTAAGTTTTGTAATTGATCGGCATATCCTGTTTGGTGTTATGTTGTCTGCCGTTCGATATGCATATGGTGCATTTGCAGTAGTTTTGCGTGAATGCAAACTGAATATAGCGTAAGATATCTACACCTGCTAAGAGCGGCTTAGTAAAACCGCATACCTATAATTTACATGACTGTCATGGACTTACTAGAATGATGAAATGGAATGATAAAATGTGTGCTAGGCTAGCGCATACGAGATCGTGAGGTCATGGGTTTCATTCCTGGATCCGTTGTGTCCTTGGGAAATTATCAGTCCGCCCAGCCAGGTGTGAAATGGGTACCTGACTTCGGTTGGGAAGGTAAAAGGCGGTGGAAGGAGAGGGATGGGCTCCGCCTTCTAATACCGTGCCCTAGACACAGTGGATAACAACCCAGTGGCTCTAAGGTCTCAAAAGGTTCTGGCACTGCCCTTTTACCCTTGCCGAATTCTCCGCAATCCATATTATTGTTAAGCGTTGTCGACCTTCCTGAATTTACCGTTAAGCGTTGCCAGGACCCCCAGCCCCCATGCAATCCCTCCACTGAGAAAGGCCTGGTGGAAGCTGAACTTTAGAACGCACGTTTTATCCTAGATCTGAGCACTTCCGGGAAAGACCCAGGACGTAAACATGTGGTAGTGGGAGATACAGGGTCCCCCAGCTCGGTATGCGCGGGGGCGGCCCTGTACACGCGACTACAACATATCTCTCTCATCAACATGCACAACTCAAACGTTTTCACGCCACGGAATGTCATGCAGGGACACTGACCTTGGATGAGTGATCCTCGCTTTTCTTAGAACTGGACTTCGGAAGCCGTGAGACGGAACTACAGTCCAGAGGTTAGGTCACTTGCCAAACCCTATTAGTAGGCAGTCGCTACGAACAGGGAAATACTTGAATATAAGAGTTAGAAATATCATCCGACCGAAAGGAAAAAGGAATTCCGATTCCACTGGATATTTCTTGTTGTAACCAGGGAGGTTTAGATATAAAACTCCCTTGTTGTAACTGACATTTTCCGTATATTATAATGACAATGACAATGAACTTTGCATATTCATGCCCAACATGGGCTAAATGCATTAGGTAACGTGAAGTAAAAGAAAAGGAACATTGTTCTATATTCCATCTAAATCTACAGAGTCTCTTCTCTCTTCTTGAAGCATTTGTACACAAATTTACAATCATATCGTAGTTTCTAGAAGACATAAAACAATGGAATTATGCGACAAGGCGAGCGAGGCAGCATTCACTTCTATACGGTATTCAAGATACTAGATGTACTTCAGTTTTACTGATTTTAGTTCTACACTTAGCACTGTTAGAAATGACCAAACTTAGTCTCTTGGTTGGCGGTAGTTCGGGAGCTGTCTGACCAGTTTAAGGTTCAAATTTGACTCCCGGATCCCAAACAGACCCTGGCCATTACTGACTTGACTCCCAACCACCAGCCAACCCATTCCAAACCTCTCGTCCGCAGCCAAATGTTTTGAAAATTTCGCCGAACGCCAGCCAACCACAGCCGAACCACTCCCAACCATGTTTGGGGAAAGGTCTGGAGGCCATGTTCGACTATGTGTAACCCGGACTTTAGAAAAATTAGTTTTCCTTCTGCGATCCGTACGTACATCGGGTGCGGCTGAAACTTTGTAACGTTTTCTTGGAACACCTGTTTGATTCAGAGGTTACACCGGAAGTATACGGGTCATCCTTAAAGTGCCTTTCCGCAGTCCTTGTGAAATACATATCAAGAAGGAGTCAATAGCACGAAGACTCAACTCACAAGCGGATTGATTCTTATGATCAGAGTAGTCATCCGCCCACACAAAAAAAAGTAAGAGGTCATCGCCCTCAAATACCGTTAGAAGTCAAATTGAGGTCAATAACCTCTGGTGATTAAAGAGTCCGGAAAATGGCATCCTAAAAAGGAAGCGTTGTTTTTCTAGGCCTATGGAGACGCCAGTGTAATTTACTTTGATTGGAGGAGAACAGTCAAACTAATTTCTACCGTTGTATCTGCTTGGAGATTACAGTCAAACATAAACAACTTGAAGAAATAGTTACACAGTTTAATGTACTAGATAGGCTTCATCGTAAACAAGAAAATGTAATTTGAGAAAAAAACAGATTTTGGTTCAAAAATCCTGGCTTTGCCAATATAACGTTCACTTGGAGAATTTGGTCATAGTCGATTAATAGGGACGGACTAGAGTCTAGTGTATGAAGTATATGAAGACTTATCCCGAGCAAAATGTCATTACCCTCGCCAAGAAGGTTACGTTTTCTGTAGCGTTTGTATGTGTTTTCTTATTACTGTATATGTTTGTATGTGTGTATGTATGTATGGTGATGACAGCAGCATACTAGTAACTCGAGAGGTCCTGGATGAATTGTATTGATATTTGGTAGGTGGGTAGGTCTTGAGAAGACCTAAAAGTGATCACATTTTGGGCCCCCTGATGACTTGTTACGGTACCGCAGTGGAACTTCCGGTTTTGATATCTCGTGTTCTGGACATGCTATGGTCATGATCTTGAGTGGTAGATAGCTCTTGGGGCAGATAGTAATCAGTGGTGTAGGTTTGGGCCACCTAGCGGCTTTTTTGGAACTGCAGGAGGCAGTCCGGTTTTGTTTCAGACTTTGAAAGCGAATAACTCAATAATGGTTTGATGGATTGTCATGATCTTTGGTATGTATATGACTTTTAAGTGATGCTGGGTAATACTAGTATCAGTTTATCTGGTTTTTAGTTATTTGGTAGTTATCTGATAACGTATGTTGTAGTCTTCCTAGCAGTTCCTCTGCATGTCTACAAAGCGTTTATGTACAAACAATTGAATCTGAATGAATGAATGAATGAATGAATGAATGGTTTTATTTGATCATTGTGATCGGAAAATATGAAGTACCTCGCAGCCATAGGCTGAATTGCGTACTTTTCACATCATTTCTAAAAACTAGTGACTTTAGGCACTCTATCGGTTACAAAGATAATCTATGGACAGGATTTGAATTCAGAAGCCCTCATGTAATATTATGAGCCGTGATATAAATAGCATCAATATTATAAACAATTGAATCTATGGACAGGATTTGAATTCAGAAGCCCTCATGTAATATTATGAGCCGTAATATAAATAGCATCAATATTATAAACAATTGAATCTTTGGACAGGATTTGGATTCATAAGCCCTCATGTAATATGGAGCCGTTATATAAATAGCATCTATATGTACAAACTATGGACAGGATTTGAATTCAGAAGCCCTGGTGAAACATTACGTGATTATAAATAGCGCCTTGAAAATAGACTTAAACGACTTGGACTTAATTGGCGAGGAATCGATATCGTCTTACTTCCGGGTTCTGCCGAGCCAAACCGAGTGGAAGACAACCGGAAGTTGTAGCGGAAGTGGTCTCAGGTGTGCTGAGCTGGGCCACTTAACCACGACGCCGCGCTTTTAATAACGTCTTACCGATATGTGCGGCCGTGCGTCGGCGTCTTCCTGTCACGCTTTGGCACGTTGTTGATGCCTGGATTTACAAGGAAGAAATCCTGAAGAAATCCTAGAAGTGTGCCCTTAATGCGGGGAGGGAAATCTTACATGAGTCTTTGAGAACGCTGACTCAAGGTTGGTTCATGAGCAAGGACGTTTGAAACAGGAAGTACATTGCTGTAAAGATAATTCATGCAGTGTATTTGGATCTTCGGGTTACCTACGTGAAGAATGGAGGTATAGTTTTCACACTGGATGATGTATAGGGATATATCTCAAGAACCGCTGGAAGGATTGCGATGGTATTTGGTACGTGGGTAGGTGGGGTGAAACCGACGGTGAATGTCAATTTTGGGCCTCCTGGTTATTGACCTTGGTACTGCAGCAGCAATCTATACAAAAATGTAGTTTGGTCCTGGACGTGTTGTGTTGTTGTTTAAAACGGTTTTACTATTACTATCCTGTCCGCTGTATTAGGGTGTATGTAGCAGATGTGGTGACTCATGAAGACACATCCAAAAAACGTTCAATAAAAAGACATGCAAGAATTTATAAACATGGTTTGAGCGAAAGTAGAATTTTATCCGTACGTTTGCAAGTTTATGAATATTTAGAAAATGTTCCACAGTTTTACCGGTCTGGGTGGTACATATATGAATTATTAAAACATTAAAACAGAAAGGCAAGGAAATATGAGCAGGAAATATGGGTACCGTGATATTGTAGTAATGTTTTTATGTGTTTCGGTTAGATCATTGGTTCATGACACGGTACGTACAACAATTATCTTTATTATTAGATTAGTTATTTGTTTATTATTCATTTTTGTAATTGTAATTCTGATTTTAAAAAAATCATTTTTCGTGACCAACACCCCATCACACACACACCCCCCCTGGGTAGAGCGACTAAGGCCGACAATAAAGGATACAATACTCTCTCTAAAGTGAAAATTGTATGACTACTATATTGCCCTTTATATCAATGGGAAACATAATAAACATGGCCTTTCCTGAAATAACCCAACACACTTATCGAGAAGAGTGGGGGTAACAATGACCCGGTGTGCTTGGCCAAAAACGCGACCCGTAGCGAAGCGGCATTGCACTACCACTAGCTCCTTGAAAAAGCATTATGCTTTGTCTCAATTGAGGATGAATGTCTCAGTTCATTTTTCGTCCTGAAGAAACCTTGCCTCTCATTGGCATTCATGTATCCCTGCATGGAGACCATTAACAGTTACCCCTAACCAGCCCCCCATGGGAAGAGTCAACCAACGACACCTTTTTGCATCAAATAAACCCTACACTTTGGTGCCACCCACGCAGAAGAGAGGAGCACTTTCTCAACGTTACCTGCGTGCAGTGACCGCGTGTGAACTCATGACGTGTTGCCTACTGTGTGCCTGTGTGACTACTGGTCGTTACACCTGGTGACACATAGCCGAACATGGCTCCCGACCACTAGCAAACCAAGGTTGGCGGTATGTCGGGACTGGGAGCAGTCTGACCAGTTTTAGATAAAGAGTCAACTTTGACTCAAAACATATATTGACAATTACTGACTTACCGTGAGTACTCCTAACCACCAGCCAACCATCGGCCAGCCATATTCCACCAGCCAACCCATTCCAGACCTCCAGTCCACAGTCGACTACCAGCCAACCACGCCGAACACCAGCCGACCACACGGCCGACTAGCTCCCGAACCACTCCCAACCATGGTTGGGGGAAAGTCGGGAGGCCATGTTCGGCTATGTGCAACGTGTAAACCGGATATGACCACAAAAAGTGCCAAACGACCGAAAGGTCGCTTCCCGGTTGGTTGAACTTCACCTCCCATTGAAACACAGTGGGGGGGAAGGGGTATCAGTTTGAGAAGATGAATGATTGCGACATTTTTAACTCAGTTACAGGGGTTTAAAAAGACTAAACCTTGATGTGAAATTTATAATGTGTCAAAGGGAAGGTTGTCAATGCTGGTTGCACAGATCGTTTCTTCAAAGGCCGCCTATACTGTTGTACGTTTGTAGTGTTGTTTCTTCTCATGGATCTGAAGAAGCCTAACGGGTGTGTACCCATGCATGTCAACCACTGGGGTGAGATGGTTAGGCTGGCATCGTGTGGCGTAATGATTAGAGTATTTGCCCAGAGTCAAGAGGTTTTGGGTTTGAACCCCTGACATGCCCGATGTTGTGCACTTTTGAAAGGCACTTAACACGAATTTCCTCACTTCACTTAGGTGAAAATAAGTACAGTACCTAGCTTCGGTTAACGGTGGAGGTCCCTTTGAGGAGAGCTATACGCTGACCAAGGAGGCTATATAACCGACTTGCCTTGACCAAGTTAGAGAACCCACCACACTTATCAAAGAGAGCAGTGGTCCCCGGTGTGAGTGAATCAAAACGGCTTACTGTATACGTACTAGACCTTCCAAGGCGCTTGAACCCAACTGTGGGATATTGACTTGTAGCTAAACAAGAACAAGAAATTATGTCAGATATTTACCTTCACCAAGAATTAAGGTTATGTTATGAAAACGATGGTCTTGAAACTCTTGATATTTGTGAAAACGATGGTCTTGATATTTGATATGTGGGTAGTTCTTGATGAGACCTCAAATTGATTAAATTCTGGTCCCCTGGCAACTTTCTAATTTACTGTAGTCGAACTTCCAGTTTTGGTATCTCCTTAGCAATGGATATGTTTCATGGCGCTTGATATTAACTATACACAAAGCGTTATCTATCAAACCTAACCACGTTCTGTGGATCGAAAATTCTATGAATCTGAACAAAACGTACGACCAAAAATATCACCACTCGCATGTAAGGTCCATGTTTGGCGACATCTTTGCTTGCGATACACGAGGCGAGAAAGTTGAATTGCAAAAGAGGAGAACCACTTATACGCGGATCGAAAAAAAGTCAGCCCGGTAAAAGAAAAGGTGCCTCACCTATCGTTGATACGTGTAATTTCTTGGAACAAATTTCTGCAAGTCAATGACTGTATTGGGACAAAGGCATCCTTTAAAATGTGTCAGATAATACCATAGGCTGTAGGCCTCGGAAGGAGAGTTTGATACGCCCGAAGAGTTTGATACGCCCGAAAGCCGCCCTCGCCCGAAGGGCGCGCGGATCCCGAACTTACCCGAAAGCCGCCCTCGCCCGAATTCCGCCGGAAGCGCGCGCCCCCGAAGCGCGCCCGAAGGGCGCGGGAGGCCGACGGGTATTTGCATAACTACCGACCGGGAGAGTCTAACGCAACTGCTCAGCGGGGAAGAAAACTCGCTATTGTTTATTGAGTCCGCGGAGCTGAGGCCAAATGCCCATGATAATACATGTAATTTCTTGGAAGACATTTCTGTACGTGAATTACTGTGTTGGGATAAAATCATCCTTTAAAATGAGTCAGATAGAGTTTTGATATCCAGGATTGGAATCTCCTCATTGCTCATTTTGCATTTGCATCTCAGGGGACCAGCTGCCGCCAAAATCCCACAGTGCTCCGATATCCCAGATGGGAAGTACTCTATCATAAACCGCACTAAAGGTTCCGGGTCGGAGTTCAATTGTGACCGGGGGTTGGGTCATGACCCGGTAATCTGCCGGAAGTGCGTGGTCGTCACCCTGATTTCTGCCCGAGATTGCTTGATGATGATTTTAGCTGTGCATGAATATTTTGAATCTTCTGAAAAGCCTGTGAGTTGTAGTATTTTTGGGCGCGGTGCAGTTGGTTCGCTATCGAAGCCTTTTTTGTATTTGTCCGCGGCAACGGTGATGCGGTTTTCTCGCCTGATAACCAAAATAGCATCGTTTTTAATGCATTTTCACCGAATTTGCGTCATCGGAGATTGCGAAAAAGTTATCACATGACTTTTTCATTTTTTTCATTTTTCAGAGACACCATTTACTAAGCTTTCTCAGCATATATGCCGTGACCCCAAGAAAACTCGTTTTTTCCGAGCAGGTTCGATCAAAAAAGTGTAAAAAAATGATAATTTTCGGGTGCCAAATTTACATTATACTATGGTTTTTACCCAAAATAAAGGGACAACGGACAAAACCGATAAATACATCGGAAAACAGCAGAAAACCGCTTTTCGACCATGTGATTACATTTTCCGTCCTACTTTTCTCGGCGGAATTGCAGCCCGTCGACCTGAGGGTGTCGGCCTACATACGAAATCGCAAAAAAACTCCGGTCCGAGACCTAAAGGAGAGCATACAAAAGGTCAATAAGAAACCAGAAGGAAGAACGCATCAAATACTAGTAGTGAGCCTCATTTCCGCTATTACACCTTTATTACTGATGACATCAAGAACAATATGCGGATCGAAAACAACATCAGCCTGGCAAAAAAGTTGACTAACTGATTTTATTTCAAATCATCCTTAATATATGTAATTTCTTGGAAGACATTTTTGCAACTGAATCACTGTATCGGTGCGAAAAATCATCCGTTAGAATGACTCAGGTAAACTTTCGGTATCCAAAGTTGGAAACACGATATCAGTTCTTGGGAATTGCCTGCGGCATCCCGGAAAACCAACTGCCGCCAAAATCCCACAGTGCACCGATATCCTAGATGGGAAGTGCTCTATCACAAACCGCACCAAAGGAGAGCATACACAAAAGGTCAATAAGAAACCAGAAGGAAGAACGCATCAAGTAGTGAGCCTCATTTCCGCTGTTACACCTTTATTACTTATGACATCAAGAACAATATGCGGATCGAAAACAACATCAGCCTGGCAAAAAAAAAGTTGCCTCACTGTGTTTATTTCAAATCATTGACTTTCTGTATTGACCAAATCTTACATAGTGCAGCTTTAATACATGTAATTTCTTGGAAGACATTTTTGCAACTGAATCACTGTATCGGGGCGAAAATCATACGTTAGAATGACTCAGATAAACGTTCGGTATCCACGGTTGGAAACGCGGTATCAGTTCTTGGGAACGGCCTGCGGCATCCCTGAAAACCAACTGCCGCCAAAGGCCCACAGTGCCCCGATATCCTAGATGGGAAGTGCTCTATCACAAACCGCACCAAAGGAGAGCATACAAAAGGTCAATAAGAAATCAGAAGGAAGAACGCATCAAATAGTGAACCTCATTTCCGCTAATACACCTCCAGTACTGATGTATAGATTGACTTTTCCGCCTCGTGTCTTGAGAGGATCGTCGGCGAGGGAGGAGGCAATATCCGCTCCATCACTTCAGCCGCCGTCTTCACCCAGCTGAACTCATTACCTCTGAGCAACAGAAAACGTACAATCAGTTGATGTTCAACCGCACGGCTTCCTGTGCCGAAACGAAAGGCACAGCAATTACCATCATCCCAAATTAGGAGTACAGTACAGTACTAGTGTAGGTATGTCCCTGTAGCTCAACAGGTAGCAGCCTCACAGATGAGCTCCTGGTTTCATTTCTTTTAACTGAGAGACCGCGGTTCCAATCTGGGAAGTGGCATCTCGGTTGGTGCTGCACCCGTCTATCGACATAGAATGGGAGTACGGGTCCCGTATTCGAGAAGGTGCCTCGAGTGCGTTGATGGGAAGGGTTAGCAACCCCTCCATTCCGCAAAAATACCCTGCTTCAGAAACGTTAACAGCAACATAAGGTGAACAACAACAACAAGAGCATTGGTAGTGTGCATGAATATGTATGATAGTACTTAGGAAAACGATCATGATTTACCACTCTGTTTGCATAGTTTCAGGGAGCAGGTTTGGGTTGGTGATTTGCCGGAGCGTTTTCTGACATTGCCGTCACTCACAGCTGGAGGGTCATCAGCTCAGAAAACTTCAGTTCTTACCGCTCCCGAAGACGCCGTCCATACTTCAGGCGGACCAAAGCCAACAACTTATCTTCAAACATAATTAGAGTTCTTGAACAATTGAGAAAGAAGCATTTAGAATTTGTAAATTCAAAAACTATACATGTAATACACACCTGTACATTGCATAACTGAGTTTCCTTGCTGTTCTGCCGGTTGTATGACATGCCTGTTCTTTTTCCATCTTTTTTAACGACAGAGCAATATTCATCTATTTCACGAGGAATGATAAATCAACTAGGCCAAGAGTTTAGACAAGTACTAATCAACACTTTCCATTCTTGACATTATTTTAACACCATATTTTCCCACATTCTTTATTGAAGGCGCCGTTGCTAACGTTTACGTTTTCAGAAGACGGACTCAGTTCCTTGAGTAAGTGCAATTGAGAAATGAAGACCTCCCACTGATATGCTTATGGGATTTAGCTTTTAATATAGATATCTAGAGTAATAGAAGTTGGCATGGTTGTTTTTATGTTAATTAGAAGTCAAGCGTACGCCACCGATATCACAAGAAGCGACGGTGTGCAACACGGCGTCGGGCCCCGCACACTGATACCGCCGCCCACCAGGCGCCTCCTGCGCACCGGCCGGCTACGGCACCGGTACCTTGCCGGAAACTCCTCGGTAGTTTCTCTTCGATCCGCCGCCTGGCCTGGTTAACGTGGGCGGGATCTCCTCGTTAGCTGGTCGGAAGGCGCCCACATTGGCTCCCGGCTCCCACCTGGACCATTAGCGGGTCGGAACAAGTCTTTTGAAGACAGACATTTGCCAACTTCAGCCCTATTAGGATCGCCCTTATCAACGGAAATTAAACTTTTCCTTCAACTGGATACACCTCGCAAAACCACTACTCTTAAGGTACCTCAGATCCCATTAAGAAAAGGTACTCCTTACACTGAGATGACAGGTCCATTCATACTTCTTCAAGAATTCATGAGTTGTACCTCTGTATGCGCATGCCCGGAAGTGGTAGCAACCCCATTCATGAAACTCGTGGCAAGAATACCCGAATGAAGTTTCTCCCCAGTCAAGAACCGTCGGAGTTACTGATTTTCATTCATGACTTGGGAATGAATGAGCCCGTGCGATCACGCCCACGCTCGCCGGCGGTCCATAAAACACGAGACGTCGAGAGTCATTCATACCGACGGCGGGCTTCCGTAACCTTCAACAGCGGCTGTGCAGTTGCTGGTGGTTCCTCCCCTCGGGAGATGACGGAGAAAAAGAACTTGTTGGAGCTCACGGACGAACGCAGGCATGGTATAGCGCATCGGGTGTAGGACAAAGGTGGTCTGGAAGACTTCGACCGGCACTCGTCTTGACGTTTGAAGATGCACTATGTAAGATGTTGGGCAACAAAATTGAAAATATTCTCTAGAACAAAACAGTTTTCAAACATGTTTGTATGGTGCAATGATGTTGCAACTTCTCCGCCTGAATATAGGTATGCAATGCCATAGAGTTGATGCAATTTACTATGTAAAGAAATTGTAGGAAAATCTACTTTCTGTATTGTCCTAATTTTACATAGTGGGCCTTTAACTGACTGAGAAAGCATTTCATATAAGCTTTACTTAGGCTTATGCAAGGGAGAGTATTTTTGTTAAGCCTCATTTACAGACTTCTAGGAGCACAGACATTTATTTTCGGGGGGGGGGGGGGTGTAGCGCTGACTCGCGATTTTCAACATGGGACAGGTTTTCTAAATGTTGGGGGAGACATTTTCCTAGTCTAGATGCCAGACCCCCCAATCTTTATACGTATCTATGGTGTAGGGATAGATATCATACTGATTTGAGGTCTGGCATCTAGGCTAATAGTTTCCGCGCCAAAAACTGTCTCTCCCAGTATTTAGACAACCTTAGCTCATGTTGAAAATCGCGAATCGGCCCCCCCTAGAAGTCTGCGAAGGAGGCTAATTTTTGTTCAGGCTTGTCATCTTATCTCCGGACGAAGGAGCTCCAATGAGTCGGAGAAAAGCTAAGATATCGTCTTAGGTTTCAGGAAGAGATGCTGTCTCACCTGGGTAAGCCTTCAATGTCAGTCAGAGGAAAGCTGGGATTTAGACATAAAGCCCTTAGCCTTTTCGATGCATGTAAGTGTGTGAGGTTCTTGGATGTGGCGGCCGAAAAAAAATTCAGTTCGATAACCAGGTTGCATAACGGTGGGTCAAAGTAAAAACAACTTCTCTCCCCCAAACTTTACCTAAGACCAAAAGATTTCAATACGTAACGCAATACGGACTTGAATTTACGCACAAGTATGACAAATTCCCTTTGTCACAATAGTCGACCCTCGCCTGAGCGCAAAGCGCATGAAATACAATTGTTATAGCTTCTAATCAGAGAAAGGTTCTGATGGAAATCACCCCCAACCCGGAGGAAACCTAACTATCAAGGGAAATTACACTCGACGCTTCTGCCAAAGAGCAAATACACTCGGCGTGTAGAGAAGTATTTATTCATGTCATCTTCTTCTTCATCTAGGAGCGTGCCGCCCCCGCATGCTCAACGGGCGTCAAGAGCCGGCTATGCAGACATGATTGACAAGCGGACTGAACGATGTTTACGGAGGTCTTCTATGAAATTGCATGAACGCATTCAGCAGGATTTGTCTTCCCCGCATTGACCTTTGTTTGGCGCATAGAGGACGAAAACCTCGACTCTTGTTTTTTTTTAAAACCCACGTTCTCACGTGCAAGGCCACACTTCAGTCTTTCGTCAACGATATACAGTCAAACCTGTACAAGTGACCACCTCTACATATTTATGAATCATCCTCTGCAGACTCCAAATTTAATGTAAGAAAAAAAGATGGGTCAACAGACAAGATGACTAGACACCATAGATATTGTAACAAAAATTGAAGCGACAAAACATAGTATCACAGCCAACAAGTATTTCATTCCTGTATTCAAGAAGCAAGTGCACAAAGGGACAATAATGTGTTAGACTGGTATCAGTTACCAAGTTGGCAAGTGCACTAATGGCTACCACATTGGTGTCACTTGTACAGCTATCGAACTAGTTTCACTTCTACAACTACACTCATGGCTACCTCACTAGTGTCACTTCTACAAGTACAATCAAGGCTACAACACGACATATTTTTCCATTTTCGCCATCTCCCCAGGGAAAAAAATTCTTGTTTTTGTCTTTCTGAAAATCAGTCGAAAATTAATGAGCGCGTTGATATCATCCATGAAATTTGCTTGCTGTTGCCTAATAGGCTAGCACATGATACAGGCACAACACTGTATGGTGTACTCCGAAATCCGACAGTTTCCATCGCTACTACTGCGTATTCAAATATAATTTAATGTGATTAATATAACCTTAATTTCTTTGATTGACAGCCACCACTCCCCTCCCGGGGATAGAGTCTAGACATCTCTTGCAGAGTGGAACAAAAGACCGAGACCCAAATCTGCCGTCAAGAAAAGTATTTAAGAGGACTGAAAAAGATTCGACGACAAGCTACAGATATGTTTTTGCGCCAGACATATGTGCGTGTTTCAGATTCCTTTTATGGAATGTAAGCTCTTGCTGTTTCAAGTTGGAGAACACGTGGATAGCCTTCTGTAGTCTGCCCACGTGCACGTGACTATTTGACAGTACTCCAGTAGTATCAGCATGTGTAATCGTTGTGTGTGTAAGTAGATAACGTTAATTCGTTCGTTCTTTCAGACCCTTGTAGTGCTATGTGTCAAGCTTGCTGTTTCAGTAGCAGCCAACTAGCAGGGTACAAGGAGTTGCTAGCCCTTCCCCTTTAACGTACTTGGGGCACTTTCTCTAACAATCGTTTTACGTCCCTTCCGAAAGACGGGTGCAGCCCCAACCGAAATTCCCTTCCAAAGCTTGAACCGGGGCCTCCGACTTACCAACTGGAGCCAGGAGCTCAACTGTGAGGCTACTACCAGTTGAGCTACAGGAACATATCAAAAGTGTGAAATAGCCGGCATTACCCTGATACACACAACCGGTCGCGTTGAGCTCCGATTATGAGCGTTAATAATACCCCCCTCCATTATACATTCCAGACTATAGGTTTTCTTCAAAGTAAACTGAACGCTTCTCAAGAGTTTGCCTTCGTTCTCAGAAAGCTTTGTTTCCCATTTATTGTGCTGCAGAGATCTTCAGAGTGCATTAGCAACGGCCAAACAAAAGGAGTCGTATATCCCCGACTCGCCGTGAAGTATTTGGTCGAAAGTGGAGTAATCGCCCACGCCGTGACGTTTGGCACATGTCAGGAGCGGGTGCGATGCTATGTGGCCACGTGCTTAGAAAAAGGTGAGCATACTTAAGCTTAGAAGTTCTTTTGTACTCGACGTACTGAGGTAGTGCCTAGGTCCCAATTGGAAAAAGGGGCCCGCCGGGCATTTTTTTTACACTTTCGGGCGTGATCTCCATGCGGCCCCGTTGGGCACCCTACGGCTACCGGCTATTTTTGAGCCCGGTCAGGACCCCGGATCATTTTAACTCGGACTTAGAATCACGCGTGACCCGGTAACAAATAGACGCCGTGAGCTAATCGTGCGAACACTGGGAGGTACCCCCGTACCCGGCAGTCAACCGGGACAAATTTGTGGCTTCGGGGCCCGGCCGGGACTACACCCCCGACGGGCACCGGCGCAACTAGTGGGACCAAAACATAACACATGTACGTACATAGCCGAACATGGCTCCTGACCACCAGTCAACCAAGGTTCGGTCGGGAGCTAGTCTGACCAGTTTTAGATAAAGAGTCAAATCTGTCTCCGAAGCACACCATGACCACTACCGACATAACCACCAGCCAGCCCATTCCAGACCTCCCGTTCACAGCCGAATGTTTTTAAAATTTCAAATCATTCAGCTGGCGCAGCCGACCACCAGCCGCCCACAGCCGACCTACCTTCCGAACCACTCCCAACCATGGCTGGGGGAAGGTCAGGAGGCCATGTTCGTTTATGTGTAACTGGGGCTTGCAGTTGAAGTAACTTACAAGAATAGTGCTGGTAATTTAAATACAATCGCCTTAGATAGTTTCTACCAGATTCCACCATAGTCATAGAAATTTGGCCAACATCTTCATATCATGACGTCATTACCCGCCTTAGTGACGCAAAAACTGACCTTTACTCTCGTCTGAAAATGTAACCATGTGTTTTGCCGTATACGGATTCCCAGAGTGACTATGTTTCCAAGATTTCGCCTGTTAAATACTCTATGGATCTGTTATTGAGATGAGCTACAGCAAACAGATATTTCTGACAGCTATGTAAAAGTCTTGTTTGTTTTGAGAGGTTGCCGAGTCTGCTACACTACAAACATTGCAGTGCCACCATGCATCTTTACCTGTACTGCAGGGCGAAGTGCTGAACACCGTTCTTATGTTTCGACATATTGAAAGTGTATTCCAATGCATTAGATGTAAGAGATTGTCACCTATTCAAGACCTTCTCAAGACCTTGCTCCCGACCGCTCCCCAACCAAGGTCAGCGTTGGGTTGCGAGTAGCCCTGAATCCGTCCTATTCTAGCTCCATTTCGTTCGTTTGATCACATCCAAGCAGAGTATGACCTTCCCGACTTTACTTTTTCAAACGTTATAGTCAGCTGGCGCATAAAACTTTTAAAGACAACTCGGCAACCTCCGTCGACCACCTCCCAACCATAGATGACCTTGCTCACGACTAACTGCCAACCATGGCCTATAGTCTTGAACGAGCTCGAGGGCATGGCCGCCTACGTGTGACAGGGGCTTAACATGGGACCAGTGCTCGGACATCATTTCAGTTTTGCATTTACGCATTGACAGAATAGACCTAGAGGTTTTGAAGATTTAGATTTTTTTTTAAATATCTCAGCTTAACAATTTCAATACTGAATTCATGCGTTTGATCAAGGAGGTTTTATATATTTGGTTTATGAATTTAATCCAACCACTCCGAAGTATCTTTTTCAGTAGCTCTCTGATAACTGTGCCCGTACAAATTGTACCTTGTTTATACGACGTTCTGAGTGATATCTAGTCAAGCAAAGACATCAAGTGTCATTCTGTTATTTATAGCTCGAGAAGTAGCCAGACTCTTGTAGTATAAGTGGTGATGACGCAGATATATCTACAGGGCAGGCGTCAGTAGATTTGCGCAGTGGCGGGCTCAAAATTGGAATTTATAGTCCCTACTTAAAACCCTTGAAAATCCGGCTTCTTTTCCCTGACAATTTTGGTGCAATCTCGAGTCTTTTTGGGTTAAACAGAACAGGTAGGGTATAAGCTGTCCCATTTTGGTCACTATTTGTTCAGTTCAGCAGTTTCGTTGGCGGAAGGACATATGTGAGTTGTTGGGTCCTGTTGACCCTTAGCGGATGTATACAGGAATAAACTGGGGGAAAGTATTTCGTTTGTTTTTTACTTTTACGTTTGAGATGGTTGATACCCCTTTCCCCCCATTTTTATGAAATAGATCATTTTGACTGTCACGTGGAGCAGAATTTTTAAGATTGAAATTTCGGTTAGTACTTTTATAAAGCCCTGATTTAGTATATTTAACATGCTTTCCTATGGTAAGCAGTCTGTGTGATGTCTGCCCTATAGTTGTCGTCAGCAAGTGAGAATCGCCACCTGCACTCAGCAGAAACACGTCGAATCATCTACAATTCGCCACTCCAAAAACCATGCAGGATTTCACGTCTCAGTTCTTCAATGGCTAATTGGGTTGGTTCTAACGCAAACCGCTGAGAGGTCCTTAGCTCTCTTAAAACCGGTGCCCTCACGGATTCGAGCATAAAAACGCCAATTGACATGTAGTCAAGCAAGGGTAATCAGCGGGCCGTGCGTCAAGACGGGACGTCACTATCATTATGCAAAGGGCGGAATGACTGAGTAAAGGAGCACAAATTAACCGCCACTTCCCTGACATGACACCCGTGACGGTGGAGGATTCTCCGGTAATTGTTTGGCAGAACTGTGGTAAGGCATGACTTATGTCGTCTGACGGTAGTTCCTACGTCACCGGTGGTAGTTTGAACCACGAGTAGGCACTCCGGCTGACGTCATGGATACCAGCACATGAGCGACCAAGTGGTATTGTTACCTCCATAAAAATGGAGGTATTGGTTTTGGTGTGTCTGTCAGTGTGTGTATTTGTGTGTCCTGTTTGTATTTCCGGATATTCGTGCCTTAATGCCGGGATTGTAATGATATTTTGTGTATGGATAGGTGTTGGGAACACGAAGGTCAAGGTCGAATTTGAGTCCCCTAGTGTGTGACCTTGGTACTGCAACAGAACTTTCGGGTAGTGTCGTTACAAAATAAAATGAACCATTCATTCATTGATTTGATGATTTTTATTGATATTAGTTTTGTGATGTTCATTCCAATCTTCACGTCTTCATTTTCCCACAACTCTCCCTTGATATTCGCCAACCGGCGTTTATGGATTACTTTTTACGTTGCATAAAGGTAACTGCCTATGTTTTACGTAGAATGAAAGCGACCAATTCCTCGTTACGGCTGATGTACTGATTACGAATTACGTTGATTTGGGGCGGCTGCCTACGGATTACGAAGACTAAAAAGGCCTGATTACACCTTAGGCTACACCAAGTAATTTTTATGGATGACGTCCGCGCGCGCATTGATTTTGGTCTGTTCCAAGAAAAAAAAGAAATTGCGCTTCCTGTAACTATGACCAAAGAGTTCCTTTTTGATTTAATATGTTTCTGCAGGCCTGCAAAATCAATGGGATATGGAAAGAAACAGGACAGGACAACAACTGCTGTTCAACTTCAACTGATTTATTCAAATTATTGCTTTTTTTCCTGATGGATCAAAGAATTGTTAATGTTACACTGTGTTCTCTCATTCAATCTGCGTCCTAACATGTGTCGTCGACTATTATATTTCAAATCTAGGCATCTTGTTTTTTTCGGCCCTTCTTGTTTTTTTTCGCGCTCTCGCATTAGATTTAGGGTCTCCAAAGGACGTCATCCATAAAAATTACTTGGTGCAGCCTTACGAAAAAGGGCATGCAGGCCGTCGTCTATCACTTGACTTTTCACTCTGCACTAAACCGTTGTGTGGGCGGTAAAGTTGCCCCGGTCGATGACGGACTGTGAGCCAAGCTAGCTGTACCAACTTTAACATAATCCGCATAGTTCTGTTGGCCCCAAGTACGCACTCTCACCACCCACCAGTGCACGGCTTTCGTTGCTAGCTAGTAGCCTCTACCAGGCTTTCCTACGAGGGTAAGGATCGTAGATACATTTATGAAGGTCAGACATCCAGGTAAACAATATATAAAGACAATTCAAACTCTACAACTGGATAAAATTCGGAGAATTAACGTCCAGAATTAAGTCTCTGGATGTTATCCAGTTGTAGAGTTTGAATTGTCTTTATAGACGGATCGTAGAATTCGGCAAAAAAGATAATAATTGGCCGGGAGAGTCAGTCCACTGAAGGTTAACATTCCCCCCTTGTGCCAGCAAATGAAAACCTATGTTGGCCAAATTCCCTGGCATTTAGTTACTGTACTAAAATCAACAGTAGCTTATTGAACTATTGGCACAAAACTTTGTGTTGAATTAATCTTCTTTTAAAGACTACTTCAAGACATCCTAAATTGTCTTAACCTCATTAACATATCTATTCAGAGTTTTGGTATAAAACCTGGTGTTCTCAGTCCTATCGTTAGTCACTGACAAAAGACAGTGGATGCTGTCTGAAACGTCTGACTGTTTCAAAATTTTATCCGGTTGCTTGAGTAATTTTTATCATTTTTGGCGCATGCTGTCTGTAAGGTCTGGTCCCACTTATATGTTTTTCCTCAGATTTCTTGTTTATTGACTCGAGACGTATGGTGTCACAGACAGGCACAGTGTCTGTCGTCCCCTCTGGCAGAATGTGCGCGAATTCTGCACCGCATTCCTGCCCTTTCCTCGCGCTGACATGATGGTTGTCTGACAGGCGTTTGACAAGCCCACAGGCGTTTTGAGGGTAAAGCTGTAGAGGGTCGAGGACGGGTGGCGTCAATCGCTGGCTTTTTTCTAGACATGTAGCATTGTAGTTTATGGCCGGTGATACATTAATAACAGATACCAAGTATGCAAATACATTCCTAATTTGTATAATTAATGCTAAGTAAGATTATGGGCCTCCTAGCGGCTTTCTATGACACTGCAGCAGAACTCCCGGTCTTCATATCTCGTTATGTTCAATTTAGTGATTGTATAACAGTTTTCTGATTGCTACCATATGGGGGATACGGCAGTCTTGACTGTGTAAGACAAGACTTCTCTACAAATTTCTTGTCCTCGGATTCCCCCAGCAATTTACAATGGTTACTTCAGGCCCACTGGGCTGAAATGACACGTGCATGTGTAAATCAAGCGTTTTCTACAACTTCCTGTCCTCAGACGCCCTTAAGCAATTAACAACTATTACTTTAAGACCAATGAGTTGAAATGACATTTCAAGAAGAAACGGGAAGAGTATCTTTGAACTGGCCTTTCATTTATGATCTATGCCTACATAAAAGATACTTCCACATCGGAAGATCACCTAATCAAAGGAAAGCGGCAGTCTAACTTAATTTTAGACCGCTCGCTGAAAGGTACAGGGTCATACAGGGTAGCGTTACAGAGTACCCGTACAAATAAGACCGGAAAGGGAGAAATTCCACGCTCTATCACCGAGCTTGAACCAATAAACATATATTTCCCGTTTCCATATCCTGCTTACGTATGTACGTGGTTGTGTGATTTAGGTAAACAAGCGTTACATTGTTCATTTTACAATAAACTTTGACTTGACTTAAATACCTATTGCGTAGTCATCATGCTTGGTTCTCAAAGGGGGCACAGTGTTATAACAACATATATAAATATATCTTAGACGTCCCGTGAGTTCTAGACGCACGGGCAAGAAAACGAACCCCACCGATGACGTCAATGTGTTCCTTCAACACACATACCGCACTGTACCGCTCAGGACCTCCACGTGTACCGTCCCGGTCATCATGTTTGTCTAAACAGTTATCTAAAAAAGTAATTCCAACTTTCCTGGTCACAAGAAAAAAGGGGGTGCACTTGATAACAGTCAAACCTGTACAAGTGAACACCTCTACACAAGGACCACCTGGGCAATTTAACTACTTTTTAGTGGTCGCTTGGATATTTTTTTCCCATTTTTTTCACATATATTAAGAATCCTGTCTAAAGTGACCCCCCTTCACCACATTCCCCTGAGGTTTTACACTGACTGATGACTTGGCATGTAACCGGAATTCCGGATCGATCCCGTGCACGACGTCACCGTGTTGACGTCCGGAGTCAGCGGGCGGAACCGGCACACTCACCGCAAACAAAGGTCTCCCTCTCCGCTTGTCACTCGACCCAACCGCGCAATGTTGACCCTGTATTTATAGTTCTACCCGCCCACCTTCTCGCTCCATTGTTTGTTGTGGTCGCTAGGAAAGCGGTGAAAGGCCGTCCACACACCTGTAGACACACCCTTCTCTCTTCTTACAGGTATTGTCCGAGCAGGCACGCCACAGAAGACTCAGAGAGTACTTTGGACTGTTCCCAACTGAGTGAATAATATCTCAAACATACACACACACCCTCCTTTGGAATAGATTACCTGAGTGTCTAATCTCAGGTAACGTTACACAATGGTTTGAATTATTCTCGAGTTCTCACGAAAAGTTTGCTTCCAACAGACTCAATATTCACGGATGTATTCGCTGCACCACATGGAACTATTTTGATAACCCCTTTGGAACCCTAACAATAGACGTTTAGCTTTGTACCAAAAAGGGTGGGCCGTTGCAAATAGCAACCACACTCCCTTATTGTCGGGTATGTTTGCCTATACTGTCAGATTATGTTTAATGTTATGACTTTGTCCCTGTGGGGGGGGGGGGGTACTAAGTATAAAGTCCGTTTATCCCCATCCAGTTGTGTATAGTAAAAACACTCCACGATTTGGGGTTCTTCGTGTTGCATTAGCAGTTACACTAGCAGTTGTACAAGTATTATAGTTGTTTCAATTTCACAGTCTAAGCAGATGTTGGGGGTTCTGACTGCATCTTAGGTTCTCTTTAAAAGTAACGTTATCAGACTTTTCAACCTAGGATTGATGTGTTTAAAAATTCGTATTTTCCTAGAACGATCGTAGAGTGGAACTCGTTGCAACCAAATGCCGTGGAAGCATCCTCATTAGACAGCTTTAAACAATGCATGGAGTTAGATATGCGAAGGCTAGACGTGACAGGTCGTTCGGCGTGATATGACCAGCTGCTGCTGCGCCGCGTGCCTGCGAAGCTGGTGTGTTACGCCGAATGGCGGTTATACCGGCTATATAGATACAGGTACAGATTCTCAGACGATTGGTGTGTGTGTGTGGGGGTGTGTGTGTTGGGGGGGGGGGGTCTATCAGAGAAGAACATCTGTGCTTGGAGAGATTCACAACTTCGTGGAATATGTGGGTGAATGCGTTTGAGCCACAATTCCTCACGACTTGATACAGGAATTCCCAGTGGCAAGTTTTAAGACCATCGCGAGCGAAATAGTGTCGGAACTTCCTGTACTCAGTACGTGGAAAAGGCGGCATCCATCCCTTGAAATCTTTTAGATAACACAGTGCTACTTCCTGGTAGTGCAGGTGGCAGGCAGGCACCGCAGCACTTCAATGTTGACAGCGTGACGTCATAGAATTCCTCTGACGTCATCAGCAGACGACGTTTTGCTACCCTGAGACGATTCCACAACCTCCGCGCGTTCCCGCCTGTCGATAGTGAGGCGTCGATAAATTCCTCGGCTCTGTCATCCCCTATCATCCCTGGCTTTGTGCGGATTTAGCCGGGATTTTCGGCTCTGCGCTGACGAATTTTTGAAGGGTAAACCTGGCAACTTGGAGCAAGACGAAGCTTTGAGTTAGCCTACATTTCAGGCCCCTCCGGACATTTTTTTAGTCTCTACCACATTAACTACGCCGGCTATAGGGAAAATTCTAGTTCTAGTTGCTTGATAGCGTCTGCTTGAGATCTAGACCAGAAAAACCGGTATATAATCACAAGCCCGTTTAGAATCTAACAGAGTCTGAACCAAATCCTACATAAGCTTGGAGATTAATTTTCAAGCAGATATTTGAGAGGGAAGGAGGCCTACCAAGGGTAGGAAGTGGTCATGAAAAAAATGCTTTTGAAAAAAGCTGTCATTTCCGTGTATATGAAAATAAGTAATTTGTAGACTGTATTGGCAGTATTTTCATGCAAATGCAGATCATTTCACTCCATCTCCCTCCTATGCAAAATCAACTGTTCCAAGATTGAATTAGAAAAAAAGTCGCCCCAAATGGACCTCCAGTTAAAAGGGACCAGTTCAAAAGCACACATCCATTCAAAAAAGGTTTTTTTTTATAATCACCACAGTTCAAAATTGAATTAAAAACTGTACAAAATTGAACTTAAAAAAATGGCATAAACACAGTCACGATGGGCGGAAGTTGGGCTTTGGTAAAACAGTCACGACTTTTTCTCTCCTGCCGGCTTCCCAAATATTCGATTACTTAACACCGCACGAATGCAGGAAACTGAATCCGTTTTTTAAGTTGAATGATAATTATTTCCTTGAGGTTTTTTTCCTCTTTAATACTACCAAATCCAATAAGAACGGTGGGTATCATACTAATAATCATGATTGATATTACAGGAATCAAATTAACTAAAATAAATCGAGTTTCCCGCCATTGTTTCTGAATCAAATAACGGCCAGCAATTTTGTACAAATTATGTCGCCATGGCAACGGAACTAAAGCCGGGTACACTCCTGAAATGATCACTGTCATTCTAAGAAGATGTGACGGACGGGCGAGCCCACTCTCACGGGTGACAATTTCCTGCGAAATTACATGTTGAATTTGTTGTATCAAAGAGGACGTAATGTGTGCCAATCATTTTTGAGTACCCCGCGGAACTCAGTTTACGTCATTGTCAGACGACAAAGGAACCAGGGAGGCGGTAAGGATGCGGAAGATTCGCGACGTCTCTTTTGGTTAGAGCAAACCTCATTGGTTTAATAGAGCTGTCAAAGAAGCCTTCAGTCTCTTTGAAATCAAACAGGTTTAAAATCAGCAAACCGATGTTGTCCTCGCAAGCACTGGGAGATTTAATTTTGATTTAATTTCTATTCCGATGTACGTATCAGAAATTACTCAAAGACTTGTAATAGCAATATTGGTATCGAAAAGGATGATTAAAGGCAATCTTATCACAAAAATTAACGTCCTACATCAAGGAAGGAACTTTTTATCCCACATACAGCGTTTGTTAGTATAATTGCTTTAAAAAAAACTGTAGATCACGTCATTTCTAACGAGCCCGTAGGTTGAAGGGCGTTCATTAATTTCGTGGGACGGGAGTTCTGATAATCAGTGTCATCATTTTCTTCTTCCTCGGCAGGTAAATTATACGGATGACATCCTCTAAAGACTCCAAATTTGACGGCGAGGGAGCGAAAAAAAATGGGTAACTGAAACAAGATGGCTGAATTTTCAAACTTATAGACACCATAAACGTTGTAACAAGAATTGAAGTAACCAAACATGGTATCACAGCCAACAAATCTTTTATTCCTGTATTCAAGAAGTGCATAAAGTGACATTAGTGTTGTAGGCTGGCAACTACGTCAAGGCTACCACATTGGTGCCACTTTCACAACTATCAAACTAGCCACTTCTACAACTACAGTCAAAGCTACCTCACCAGTCCTATAAGTACAGTCATGGCTACAACAGCACTCATTTTGGCACTTTCTCGTCATGTTGACCACCTCCGGAGGGGAATTTCTTTTTAGAATCAGATGAAAATTGACTGTGTGGCTGACGAAATATATGGGGTCTTTAGACAGAGATATGACATATTGATGATTATCCCGAAATAATCTCGGCCGATGTCTTCTTCCGGCTGTACTATTTCAAGATCCATATATACCATTGAACCTGGACTTGTCTGTTATGGTGACGAATCAAGCAAAGTCATTGTTTACTAAACTTGACTCTCCCGCCAAACCAAGCAAATCTCCTGTACCGACGTTGTTAAAAGGGGATCTGCATGGGGGGTTCCCGACAATGCTTTCCGCTGAATTCAGAGGACCTCCTATGTATCACGCTAAATTCAAATTACAGTGCGCGAAATCTGGTCACCTCACTACGAATTATGTGGATAAGACAGCTTTCCTTACGAATTACGTACCGGAAATGAAAGTCGCTTGTCTATGTCGTACGGAAAGGGGGCATGTAGGCCCCTAAGTTTCGTCGGACAGGTGTGACGCCTGAAATTTCTCACCTAGCTGGACGGATATTGTCTACATGGATCTCTGGTCAGTCGTCCGTGAAACAAGGTATACGGAAAGGTCAGCGATGTATGTCTTCTCGGCAAAAATAGCAGTCGAGACAAAGAGCCGCACAGACAATAGTGACAGGAGGAGACTGGTGTGTCGTGCCAATGTGCGTGAGACCAGGTTATAATCTAGGGCTGACGTCAAACATTGGTTAGTTCATGATTTTGTGAGGAAGTTGACATTAAACTGTTACGTAAAAGACTCTCAATACGAATTCTTTTCAGTAGACGATAACGTTCTGTTATGTTAAGCTCGTTAAGCCCACGTCTACGATAAGAGAACGCTTTGTTTCGCTCAGAAAATGCATTCAAGGGTAAACCAGACTGCCAGAGTTACTGTCATGAAGGACAGTGCAGTAGCGCTCTCTAGCGGTTCATATGAGAACGGCAGTGCTACTTAGCTGGTGTTGCATTCTGGGTAGCCGCTACCGATCCGCCATCTTCAGGTCACTTCAGCATGGCTTCCCTGGTCAGCAGAGTTCCGAGACTTCTCCAGGCCGTTGGCCGCACTCTGGCCGTTCAGGCCACCAGGAGTTACGCTGACGCGGCGGGTCCGGTTGGAATGTCGTTTACTTTCGGTTCCCCGGCCGCGGTAAGTGTTGTTAAACCGGTATCTTTCAGGGAGAACCAAGTCACCTTGAACGGTAGTTTTGTTGTAAGGGGGAGGGGTGGTTGCCGGTTTTATGGTCATCTCATCTCAAAATACTTCTTTTTAGAGTTTTAACTCATTCTAGAGGATCTTTGTGGTCAAAATGTAGATCTGTCAGTTCCTAGAGTGAGTTTGAAGGAGCTATGAGATACTATATAAGAGTTAGATGAGGGTGAACAAAAAAGGTGTATGAAAAAGTACATGTATCATAATCCATGGATATATTTTCAAATCCAGCTTAGCCTTAAGGAGTTTTTTTAACCTCCTTGTCAAGTCATATCAAAGATTAAGTGTCCTTGATGTGATGTTCCAGTTTTATGGGTAGGTGAATTGAGACTATGATTTAGCATCCCATATTGTTTTGATATACAAAATGTACTGTAATTTAATTGTGGTAAAATTTCGCAGTAAGCTTTCCACTACGAACTTCAAAACACCTCTAAAACGTTTGTTCTGTCTCCTGCCTGCCTACCAGCTTGTTTCTATCGCTAGAAATAACCCCCCCTGTGAACACTCCATTTCTCCCGACCGCGACATTGAATCACTGCAAACTTAAATGCATTCACAGTACAGAAGCCAAAGGACACTGTTAGAAACCAGATGACTACAGGATATAGAGAACTGGTAAGTTAATTATCATTTCACATCATGATAATGTTTGCCATTTATTTAGCTGTAACTCCCCTTTTACTTTGTGTCAACAGGCTTTCTACAACGCTGCGACCAACGTGCGCCAGGTGGACGTCCCCACGTTCTCCGGAGACATCGGTATCCTCCCCAGCCACGTTCCCACGCTGGCCGTGCTGAAGCCCGGGAAACTCACGGTCTACGAGGATGACGCCACCGTCAATCAGTTCGTCGGTGAGACATTGGAGTGTTCATAGTAAAAATGTGCATACAAGGAATTGAAGAAAAGTTAGGGACAATAACTTAAGTGTCAATAACAAATGCAAATTACTGTACTTCACTTTATCTTCACGGTAGCAACATTTCACGGTGTAAGGAAAATTTACGTTTTCACTGAACTTTAACTTCACGGTGGCGGCAAGTGATTTACAGAACGGATGTGTGAAGAAATCGTAAATGATGATAACAGTTTTTTTCACAGTGATGATAAGTTAAGAGTACAGAGGTGACCGTGAAAACAGGGAACATTAAGTTACGGTGAAAGAAACAGGAATTGCAGTATTTGTTTTCTAACTTTTCTCCCCCCTCCCACAGTGAGCAGTGGTTCAGTCACAGTCAATGAAGACTCCTCTGTACAGATCCTGGCAGAAGAGGCCTGTCGGCTGGAGGACATCGACCCTCAGGTCAGTAGTAGCCTATCAGCTACCAGGGCGTCAATTTTTGGATGCCCTGTCTACAAATCCTACCAACAGCCTAGTCAATAGTATGGAAGCAGAAGTCCCAACTCTAGCAAATCCAGGCTTCCCGAGTTGGCTTCGTGGCATGATGCCTTTGACAGAAGAAGTCCCAACTTGTATCAGAAAGTTTTTAAAAATTGCAGACAAGCTCTCTGCAGGTCATGTAAAAAAGATATTTCGAGCCTTGGCTATGTAAATTTAAAAGAACACACTTGCAAAAAAGTAGG
Source organism: Branchiostoma lanceolatum (assembly GCF_035083965.1). Taxonomy (NCBI): domain Eukaryota; kingdom Metazoa; phylum Chordata; class Leptocardii; order Amphioxiformes; family Branchiostomatidae; genus Branchiostoma; species Branchiostoma lanceolatum. Next base: position 11,685,753 of record NC_089732.1, read on the forward strand.
GATATGCCCAGGCCAAAAGCTATGACTCACAATGTCCCATACACTTTGTAGTCTAAGCCTTGGGGTAGATAGTTTTCTAAAGACATATTTTATTCCTTCCAGCTGGCCCGTTCAGGCCTGGAGAAGGCTCAGCAGCAGCTGAGCGCGGCGGGGACGGACGCAGAACGTACGGAGGCTCAAGTGGCCCTGGAGTTCCACGAACAAGTGGTCAAGGCTCTAGAGTAACAGGTCAGGAACTTACCATACAACTGAACTGGGATGAGGTATAGGAGATTCTTTTTTCACAACCAGGTAATCTCACCTGCTAACGTTTCGGTGTCTGTCAGACACCGTCATCAGAGCTTCTGACTGGAGTACTGCTTCTCGCCGCTTTAAGTAGCCGATGTAGGTGGCTGCTACATCATCTACTTATAGCGGTGAGATTACCTGGTTGTGAAAAAAGAATCTCCTATAGTATATACCCTATATTCTACCAAGCTGATGAAATTTTTTTCGGATGAACTGGGATGAGTACCACTGTAGCTAAAGCCCCAGTTACACATAAATATATAGCCGAACATGGCTATCAACCACTAGCCAATGACCAACCAAGGTTGGCGGTATGTCGGGAGCAGTCTGACCAGTTTTAGATCAAGAGTCAAATTTGACTCCCAAACACACCCTGACCACTGACTTACTCCCAACCACCAACCAACCCATTCCAGATCTCCCATCTACAGACAAATGTTAAAAAAATTTCCAGCTCACCTCAGTCAATCTAGCTCCCGAACTACTCCCAACCAAGGTTAGGGGAAGGTTGGGAGGCCATGTTTGGCCATGTGTAACCTGGGCTTTATGTTGTTAGTTTTAAAATAGAGTTACTGGTTTAATGATTTCAGTTTGCCCATGCTAGACTGAAGTTAGACATACATGTTTTTGATGTAAAGCTTAGATTACAAAAATCCTACCTTCTATTAAAACTGAAAACCCTGGTGGTATTTTTCAATCAAGAAACATCATGTTTATATATATACAAGAAGATTGGCTTGGAGTTTTTTCAGGTTGTGACATGTTCTTCTTTTGTTTTTCAGATTTGCAGAGTGGTGCTTTCAGCTGTCCTTGTCCGTTTATCATTGAATTATTCAACTTATGAAGTAGTATGAATAAAGTTGAGAATATCCAAGAACATCTATTATTACCTTCCCTACCTTCAGAAGAGAAATAAAAGTATGTCTGTTGTGAAGTTATATTTCTTTGTGTCAATCTTTTTTTGTTACTTCTCATGCTGTGAAATAGATTGATAGTAGTTGTACAGTAGAATCCGTTTAAAGGAAACCCAAGCAATATTAGGGCCTGAAACTGTGAAAGTCGGATTTGGAATGTCAGTTTATTTAGTCATTTCTATACATGATAAGTTCAAACAGCACTATCACAATGTATAGCAACGGCCATGATGCAAAAATACTACGTTGTTGTGATATGAGAATTCGCTGAAAATTGTGGCCATAGTTTTTGTAGGCTCACCAAACTAAGGGGATCATCGTACAGCACGATTTTGCACGGTTTTAAAAAGCTCAAAGTAAGAAGTTATCACGCAAACATGCTAAACAATGTTAGTAAATGCCAGTCTTAAAGATATCAGCCATCTTTTTATTTCCATATTTTGGGCCCTAATATTGCTTTGGTTGCCTTTAACTGCACACCCCATTTGTCAGCGTATTTGGTGCAATTATCCGGCTGTTTCAATTATGCGAAATTGCCCAGCTGGACCGGTAGTACACTGTATCATACAGGAGGTGAATAGTTTATAAACCTCGATGTGCTGTATAGTATCGAGCATTTGATTATACTGCTGCCGGGGTCCCTGACACGGGTGGGCAGCAGTCCAGGGGGTTTGTGCTGGCGATTTGGCCGCACCAATTTATTTCCATGGTTCCAGGACGTGTTAAGATAAGACTTGAGCAAGAAGACAAGATGAAAATTACGGTCGGAAGAAAACTTGAGTCTAATTACACTCCCTTTATTCGAAAAACGGATACTAGTGTCGTAGAATGCCAAAGTCAATCCAAAGACGAAGATGTGAAAGAACACAAATGAAGAATCTACATTTATGTATTATCTTCGCCGAGAAGATTATGTTTTCGGTTACGTCAGCTGTAGGGTGGGTCTGTAAGTATGTCGAGAGCATAACTTGAGAAACCTTTGATGAATCTTCATAATTTTTTGTAGGTATGTAGTGGTTGTGCAAAGGAAGATCAAGTTCAAAAGTCATTTACCTGGCATTTTTCAACAGTACTGCAGTGGAATTTGAATGTTTGCGTGTTTGTATGTAGGCAAAAAAAGTGACGGAAACGTTGATGGATCTTCATGATTTTTTGTAGGTGTGTAGCGGCTGTGGAAATGGAAGTCAAGTTCGAACTTGGTTTACCTGGCACTTTCCTACCGTTATGCAGCGAGCTGTGTATGTTTCTGTGTTTGCATGTTGCCAAGATAACTCGAGAAGCTGTTCTTGGTTCTGTATGATATTTAGTGGATGGGTAGGGTTTACAAAAAGGAAGGTCAAGTAGAGGTGTGGGTCCGGCTGGTTTTTAATGTGTTCAGTTTAGGTATTTTTGTCCAACACACGGTTGGTGACATAACGAAAAGGGGACAAAATAGAAAGCCTGACAAAAACACCTAAAAACATGTCAAAAACCAGCCACTCTTCTTGGAGAGTACACTGCACTAAAACTGCAGTAAAGCCTTTAAACTATACGTTAGTTGTACAGACAGGCTTGCTTCAGAAGGCTGCACATGTTTGCTGCAGTCTAGAATGGTAGATTAAACATGTTTTGATGTTTTTTTTTGTTGTTGGTCAAATCATATTTGACGTATTCTTTTTATATAAACAGGTAATTTAAGGCAACATAGGACAAGAACCATATACAATTTTCAGTAGGATAGGACCTATCTATAGTTTACAGTTACAGTATGTCCTTCTCATATCATTTTAGGGTCTAGTGTTCAGATATTTATCATACAAATAGCGGATGACCAGTCAAGGCAAAACCAAAAGTTGTCGTAGAAAAAAGGATAAGATCTCCAAGCAGATGTTGGGATGAAAGATCGTTATATTTTCCGAGTGACAGCCGGGCTTCTCTGACAGTCCCTAACCCTATATGAGTGGAGTAATAGTTGAGTAAAAGGCCAAAGTTCTTGAGGGAAGCGAATGGTGTCCACACATACCCTTAAGTTACTCATTACGGACTAGACTTGATGTGTACATGAATATAGGAGGCGCTTCGGCGGATTTGACATGAGCTCCACTCACGCACTTAGAATCGACCCTTTCTATGCCAGCGTGTGCTTTGAACGGTTCAGGTCATCTAAATGTAAGTAGATATTTTCAAACCTGTTTGGTCGAGTGTTCATCGGCTTTTAGCATACTGCCTTGAATAGTTTCGCGTTTTTATTATACGGGAGTATGTACCCAATTAGAGCCCAATCTGCAGTACCGCTCCCGGCCGTATCGTGAAAAGTGACAAAGGAGACCGTCAAATTACCAAATTTCGGTCTTTTCGGGAATAGGGAAATAGCGAAAGACTCGCAAAGGGGTTTGACGTTTTGAGGCTTATTTGACCTTGAACTTGAAACTATGACCATGTAAAACAACGTATTACGATATTTTAGACGTTTATATCCACATGTATCCCCCTCACTGATATACTAGCATCTACATCATCGATGTCTTGATTCTATGGATTAAACAGCTTGGCTGACATATTGCACCTTTGTTATCGAAAATATAGTTGTATCTATAGTTGTGCAGCGAGCTGTGTATGTTTCTGTATTTTTATGTCGACAATATGCCAATATTTATTTGCACGCTCGCATCAGTTTTGGGGTTCCCAGGGGATGTCATCCATGTAATCTGATCAAGATGGCCTAATCTGACGGTTTTTAGAACATCGCAACCTGATTGGTCCGACGTTCCGAATGTTCTTTCTTTGTCACCGCATGTCTGAAATGTGACGCCCGAGAAAGCCTCGCCTGTACCGCTCACTTCTTATGAGTCATGGCGACGAACGGACGGAAAACGTCCTCCGCTGAGGACAGATCTAGAAAGGAGAAGGAAAAAGTTAGTAAGAGACAAGGAGAAGAACCGGGCTGCTCGGTTTCTCTCAGCATTGTTGACTCTATATATACCTGTGGCTTGATACGCCAACAACGAGAAAAACGGCGAAGAGGTGTACAGAAAAGGTAAACCTAATAATGAGCTACTATGGAACTGTTATTGGTGTAATCACCGAAGTATATTTCTAAAGCCTCAGAAAGTTTGATTTGGAGACACGACATCATATGACTAGATTTAATGCTGGTAGTATCTCCAGGCCACATGTGAACTTTGCCTCAGATACGTTTTTTTGCTATTTGTTTGATTAGTCTAGCAACGGCGGCGATTTTCACATGTGAGGTTTGATATGTACGTTATACATGGTCTCCATCGGTCAGTATTGACCATGGTAAAATCCTAATTCACATCAGCATCGGCTAAACAGTCCTATAACGAGAATGGCAGTGTCTGCCATATAACGTTAGGTAACATCTGTAAGCTGACCAGTACTCAGTTTTGTTGCAAAGTTCTCTATATCAGATTACAAATGGCCTCAACTAGACAGTAATGTGACATTTAAGTGCATCTTGTGAAGTTAAGTTTATACTAATGTTTTGTTTTAGTATATCCCTCGTTTGTGTTCGCCACATTGTGTGTGGTTAAAGCCTCCCATGTCAGGCTTCAGAGAAAAGTTGCAACAAGGTCCGTAACTTTCGGGGAAAGGTGCTGTCACTTCATTGCAGTTTTGCCAAATGTCGCTAAATGACGCTTTTCACAGTGGCCTCCAAAGACAACGAAAACACAAAGCATCCGCCACCCGTCCCCTCGGCTGAGGCTGTGGTGCGAATCCCCGCCAAGCCACCAGTGTCCTACTCCCGCGAGACTGATGTGCCGTCATAGGTACTAGACGTTGTTTCAGGTACGAACCGAGAAGTGCTCAGATAACGTAACCTCCATTAACGTCAATCCGCAATGTTAACGTTACATAAATCCGCCACTTTTGAAAAACAGTGGGTTTGAGAGATCTCTAGTGCCGCACGCCCCAGGTACGCACAGTTAAGATATACCGGAGTGCATTTTACTGGGGGACGTTGGGTTGGAGATCTATTTGGACGTATCTTTTCAGGGTGACGGAATTATGTTAGTGGATGTTACTGCTTAACAATCAATCAGTTGGACATTACTATGATGTCTCCTGCAAAAATCCTCCACAAGTATAGTAGACCAGCAAGACATCAACGTTTCTGTTTGTGGGGCCAACATGAGATTCTTGCGTAGTTGAAAGGCAAAGTAAGTGTACTGGAATCCTTTAAAAGACAATATATTTCTACATATTTTGTAATACTCTTGGCAATGAACACACAGAATAATGTTGCATTTCAGCGGCGGTATGAAATAAAAGTAATATCATGGAAGTTTATTGCATACCAGACGAAAAATCAAAAGTAGCATAGTGCAATGTCAGTGATTTTAATGAAGACTGTATTCTTTTTATGATTCTTTTCATGATGAGATTCTTCCTTTTTTCCAGATCCCCCACCCATCCTGCCACATAGCACCCCACCGCTTCCGCACCTTACCGTCACCTCAGCCGCCACACCTTCCCAGATCACCCCCTGCGTTCATATTCACCCCCCTCTGCCTCCCGGATGCGGTTTCTGGACAACACCAACCTTCCTCTCCCCTATGTCCCCTCTCTGAGAATCCCCCCTGGTCATTTGACGTCTTGGCACCACAGGGCTAGCCTTACACCCCCTTCCACAAGACACAGTCCCTGCCAAGTCCACCCCCCTGCCCCGGTCTACCCCCTTAGTGAACTGAACCCCTCCGCCACCCTTTATTACCCCAGCTCAGACACCTTCCCATGGCCCAGTCCACCCCCACTGTCCCGGTCTCCACCCCACTGCACTGAACCCCGGTACCCCATCGCCTCCCCTTCCCAGTTCACCCCCACTGTACTAAACCCCGGTACCCCATCGCCGCCCCTTTCCAGTCCACCTCCCCATTCCTTCGTGATAACACCAATCCTCCCCTGCCGTATGCCCCTCTCCCGGACTACTCCCCGGTCATCACAGTCTTAAGGCCCCTCCGACACCGGCCCTTCCCAGTCCACCCTCTCTGTCTCTGTCTTCCCCCGACTGAACTCAACCCGGACGTCGCCCCCTTTTACCCCAGCTCCTATATAAATATCTGCCAGTCTGCTTAGTTTTCCCTGCTCTGTTTTCATATGTCCCAATTCACGATTAGTGATCCTCATCTGAGAGTTGAAACAAGAGAGAAAAAAAACAAAAGACACATAAGATTTGTCGACATGAGAAGAAGAACAAGGAAACGAAGAAGAATCTGAAGAAGAAGGATGGAAGAAAGAAAGAAAGGAAGAGAGAAAGATAGATAGAAAGAAAGAAATGTATAAGCATGTACTGCTACATTACTGTTGTGCATTGTGTTGGTATATTGCTTTTGTGAACATTAAAATAAAAGCTGTACCGGTCTAGAAATATTGTAGTCTTTTGTATGCAATATGTGCGCCAAATATGCATGCTTATTGTTGTAGCTGTCTATTGATTGGTCAATTAATGCTAAGTTGACCAATCATCATAATTATACATGTAGTCGCGTTTGTTCTACGGGGATGTTAATAAGTAACATATTCCCGTAGAGTAGACATTGTTCTACACTGATTGTTCACCAGTTCTTTCTTAACAACCTTGTCAATGTCGCCAGCGAAGTGTAGAAGTGTCTGCGATTGTCCTCCGTCCAATATGGACTGTTCCTTCATGATTTTCTAGGGCACTCGTCATTTCTCAAAAGCGGCCCCTATCAATCACAGTCAGTACTGCAGCAGTGTCGTGGCTTCCACGCAATGTCGCTTTGCAAAGGTTGCTTTGATAGAATTTTCTTGCAATGTTTCATCGCAGATGGATACATGAAGTCGGTTGCTGAACACCAGCCATACACAGGCAAAATACCTGTCCTTGGTGCTGAACACCGTCCACACACAGGCAACCACATCTGTCCTTGGTGATGAACACAATCCACACACAGGCAACCACATCTGCCCTTGGTGCTGAACACCATCCACACACAACCACATCTGTCCTTGGTGCTGAACATTAAACACACACAAGGCAACCACATCTGTTCTTGGTGCTGGACAACACCCACACACAGGCAACCACACCTGTCCTTGGTGCTGAACATTATCCACACAGGCAAACACATCTGTCCTTGGTACTGAACATTATCCACACACAGGCAACCACATCTGTCCTTGGTGCTGAACACCATCCACACCCAGGTAACCACATCTGTCCTTGGTGCTGAACACTATCCACACAAAGACAACTACATCTGTCCTTGGTGCTGAACACCATCCACACACAGGCAACCACATCTGTCCTTGGTGCTGAACACCATCCACACCCAGGCAACCACATCTGGCCTTGGTGCTGAACACCATCCACACCCAGGTAACCACATCTGTCCTTGGTGCTGAACACTATCCACACACAACCACATCTGTCCTTGGTGCTGAACACCATCCACACACAGGCAACCACATCTGGCCTTGGTGCTGAACACCATCCACACCCAGGTAACCACATCTGTCCTTGGTGCTGAACACTATCCACACAAAGACAACTACATCTGTCCTTGGTGCTGAACACCATCCACACCCAGGCAACCACATCTGTCCTTGGTGCTGAACACCATCCACACCCAGGTAACCACATCTGTCCTTGGTGCTGAACACTATCCACACACAGGCAACCACATCTGTCCTTGGTGCTGAACACCATCCACACCCAGGCAACCACATCTGTCCTTGGTGCTGAACATTATCCACACAGGCAAACACATCTGTCCTTGGTACTGGACATTATCCACACACAGGCAACCACATCTGTCCTTGGTGCTGAACACCATCCACACCCAGGTAACCACATCTGTCCTTGGTGCTGAACACTATCCACACACAGGCAACCACATCTGTCCTTGGTGCTGAACACCATCCACACCCAGGCAACCACATCTGTCCTTGGTGCTGAACATTATCCACACAGGCAAACACATCTGTCCTTGGTGCTGGACATTATCCACACACAGGCAACCACATCTGTCCTTGGTGCTGAACACTATCCACACAAAGACAACTACATCTGTCCTTGGTGCTGAACACCATCCACACACAGGCAACCACATCTGTCCTTGGTGCTGAACACTATCCACACAAAGACAACTACATCTGTCCCTGGTGCTGAACACCATCCACACACAGGCAACCATATCTGTCCTTGGTACTGAACATTATCCACACAGGCAAACACATCTGTCCTTGGTACTGAACATTATCCACACACAGGCAACCACATCTGTCCTTGGTACTGAACATTATCCACACACAGGCAACCACATCTGTCCTTGGTACTGAAAACCATCCACACACAGGCAACCATATCTGTCCTTGGTGCTGTTTAGTGCATTAAGTATTTGATACAGATGGTGGAGCTTCCCAGAATTGACGTTGAGTCACTTTAAAGTTTTAACTATGCTTAAAAAAATCAAATGAAAGTGTTGTGACCTTACTGTTAGCAAAAGCTATACTTATGGAAAAAGAAAAAAAACAAGAAACAACACTTAGATATAGAGGTTCTATTCTGTATTTTCACTGTGAAAGAGCCATTCCTGTAGCTCAACTGTTCAACAGTTCCTCCTCACTTACTGCTCTGCAGTTGCACACAACCTACCACATACTGTCTTAGGAAGTCTTTTTCTTGTATCTTAAAGTCTATGACTGTTAACATTCACACTGGATGCTACAACTTACTACAAGAACAAAACAAACCTATCCAGACAGTCAAACTCAAAATGCAACTAACAGAAGTTTCATGAACTAGAAAGGTTTACATTCACCATTGTCTACCTCACATGAACACAAACTCTATTCAATTAAATCTATCTAGACTACAGAAAAGCTTACTGGTTGACTCAATATACAGAACAAAAAACACACTATATTCTAAAGTAACTTAGAATGTACGTATGGCTACTAGGTTGAAACAAGTACATGGTCCTTAACACATTCCACAATTCTTCAATAAAACTTTTTCTTTTACACTGTACTCCATGAAAATTAACACTGCTTATTAATTAAGAATTTTAGAAAATTCCCATAAAAGAAAGCTCTGCTTTCTTAGTCACAAAATACTGCAATTAGGTATGCCATAATAAAACAGTAAATTACTGAACTCTGCACAGCATATTACAAAGATTATACAAATATGGGTTAGTTACCACAGCTCACAAGAGAAAGTCCAGCTTTCTATTTGGTATAAAATTTGGTAAAATTTGTTTGTAACGTCCAAAGATAAGCTACCTTGAACCAGACGATAAAAATACTGGGAACATCAGTGTTATATTCATACAACTGTTGTGTATGATACAAAGGTACTTTCTAAAAACAGTCTGATTCTAATACCGGCTATATTGTACTTGGATCTACAAATAGATCTGGTTTAATGATTTTTTTGGAGTTAATGGTGACGGATACATTGTTTTGTATCCGTCATTGAAGATCCAATTGTTTATGGCAAGTCATGGGATGTAGTGGCAAGGTGTTTTTTCCTATGTATTTCTATCATTTAAACGACATCTACACTGACCAATAGGACACAGCCATGTATGTGACCAATCAAAATGATCATCTAAGAAATGGAACCAGCCGATTGGCTGATCAATAGGATACACCTTTGTATGTAATAAATCAAAATGATCATCTGAGAAATAGAATCAGCCGATTGGCTGACCAATAGACACACCCTTGTATGTGACCAATCGAAATAATCATCTGAGAAACAGAACCAGCCGATTGGCTGAGAGTCCTGTCATATCCATGTAGAATAACAACAGATCACCTTTGTTTAGAATAACAGGCTCAACCTGTTAATACTGTAGCTTACACAGTAAGTCTTACTCCTAACATGTTTTGTAAGATATGCTTCACTTAAGATAAATTCTCAAAGTACAAAAATCAAACACACTAAATGTAATAGTTCACATTGCATGTAAAACTATCTACATTGACAGCCATTCCCAAGACAGATTCATCTAGTGATAGTTTTCATATCAAAGACGATCTACCTATGTACGTAGTCTAACATTTATGTTAGGGCTAGAACCCCAGTATTGGTTCATACTTGGCTCCACTAAGCCATGGTGTTCGGCGACTTGGCATTCGTCTTACATTCCCTTTGTAAGTCTTACACTCCATCTTGAGTATTGCTTTTTAGTTTTGAGAGATGTCTTTAAAATTCTGACATCTCCATTACTTTGAACAAAGCCAGGGAAGATGACTGAGACCAATCTTCCCAACAGACCACTTTTAGAACTTCTCATTTCTATTGGCTTGTCATTTCATGACTTATTCTTTCCACAGTTTTGTCAAAATCAGGTCACAGAATCGACAAGTCAATCTGCATGATTTCCACAGTTCTACCAAACTCTCAGTAGATTCTTCAGTGCCCCTCAGGGTGTGGTGAAGACTCAGTAGATCCCCCCTGGTCCTCAGAGTGTGATGAAGACTCTGTAGAATCGTCAGTTGTCCTCAGGGTGTTTTGAAGACGGCATGTTGTAAGAGTTCCCTCGTGGACGGGCGGTCTGCTCCAGTCTGTTCCAGACACCTCAGTACCAGGTCCCTTATACCGGGGTTGAAGCTCTGTGGCAGCGGTGGAGGCTCGCTGGAACTTGCAATCTGGGGATGAATAAATAGATAAAATGTAATGTGTTACCAGGCTATTTGGTAGCAGAGCATCAGGGCATTCTCTGGACACCCTATACTTGTCTAAGAAAACAAAGAAATTTGACGCCCTCCTTTTGCAGGCGATGCCCAGAGAATGCCATGTTTCCTTGGTAATCACACACACATGCACACAGTCACTGTTGTTTTTTCCTCATACCAGACACTAGAACAGCATGAAAGGTGATTAACAGGAATCAATCTAACAACTTCTTGGTCTAAAGGCAGGCTCACTACCCACTGGACTATGAACATTAATGTGTAACACTTTGCCATGTGAGGCTCACGTGTTATACAAGATTACCAGCAGACTATATAAGGTCTTAACCTTCTTCCAGCTGCCTAACTCTGTAACCAATAGGGAATTGGGTGCAAAACGGCTACTTCAGTGTGCTAAAGGTTTTACTAACGTCAAAACAATTCAACCTACCCTGAAGATGAGAGCCAGATGGTTGTCTATTGCGTTGGCGTTCCACGGTGGGGAGGCAGTGCCCATCTCGATGACCGTACACCCGATACTCCAGACATCGCAGGAGCGTCCATACTGCTCACCTCGTAGGACCTCCGGCGCCATGAAAGCAATGGTTCCTAAAGAGGCAGGAACAAGACTATTATTGGGCTGTGATGCCTAAAGAGGCAGGAACAAGACTATTATTGGGCTGTGCATGATGCCTAAAGAGGAAAAAAGGAAAGGAAAGTAATCTTGATCCAGTTTTAGCTCGCTGAAGAGCTAATCTTCCACTGGTCGTGACAGAGAAGAAGACAGACGCTATGTACAGTATTTACAGGTTCATTGTACCTGGGAAATTCCCCTAGCTCTTTTCGAATAGCACAATGAACAGTGGACCACGGCTTGACCTCCCGTCCTAAGGACTGCGATCTTTTCCGGTAGCGTGCATGTCGGGTGAGCGACACAGCCGGGATCGAACCCCGGGCTTCTAGTTCCAGAGGCAAGATCGCTAACCACTGGACTACGCACGCTATGCTTCAGAGGCAGGAACAAGACTATTATTGGGCTGTGATGCCTAAAGAAGCAGGAACAAGACTATCACTGTGCTGTTCCAAATAAAAGTGGCATCGTGTTGGCATAATGGTTAGGGTGTTTGGCACAGAACCCTGAGATCTTGGTTTTTGATCCCTGAGTATGCCATCGATGTTGTGCCCTTGGGAAAGGCATTTAACAAGATTTTCCTCACTTTACCTAGGGGTAGTGCACAAAAATTTCAAACTCTTCATATCTTTTAAAACTTGGTGTCATCTGATAGGTATTTGTGAAAGAAACAGAATGGTTTTTGTTTCAACAAAATCGGACATACCGTTAGTAAGTTACGGCCCTTCAAAGGTCTGAGAATTAGTCCTCAAATTCTCCGGAATCCGTAAAAACCGTTGAAATGTAATATCTTAAAACTGTCATAACTCAGTAATAATTCACATCAGAAACACCAAATAAGCTGCATTCTCTTTATTTACAATCATATTAACAAGTCCTTAAAGCTTGTAGCTTTGCCTTCCTAATTTCTTTAGATTTCTCATCTCAAAATATCACCAAAAGTGGGAAAAAATGGACATGGGCACGGGACATATTTAATTAGCCGACTTAGTCTCTGCACGCTAAGATGTCCCGTGCCCATGTCCAAGTCGGCTAATTAAATATGCAAGATTGCGATATCTCTGTAACCGTACAATGTACAAGGAAACAACTTGGCATACATGGGTTCTGCAACATGCTGAATCTAAATATGACCATGAAATCTACATATCTGCTTCAGAAATTATGAATTATGATGAATAATTGATTTCCTGAGGTAATAAGATGCGCGTCCGCTAATTAAATATGCGAACTTGCCATATCTTCCCTATACTTGAAGATAAAAGAAAAAAACTTGGAACACAGAGGTTTAGACACATGCTGATTTCAAATCTAGCCTCAAAAATATAATCTGATCCAGGAATAATGAACTACATGTATTACCCAATGCTATATACTTACATTTGTACACACTGATATCATTCATCGTACAATCTGCAATATTGGTCCGACAATTCAATATCCAGAACTCATTTCATTTCTTCCCCTTTTTTCACTGCAGGACTTCGTTTTCTTGTTGCAGGGCAGTCGCGTGGCAAAGTATTTATTGTATTGTACATGTATTACATTTCAATTTTACGGGAATCAGACAACTGGATCATGGAATAGGTGGCCATTGCTTCTCCGGTCTGGAACTATCTCTACAGTTGAATCAACTACAAAAGCTAAATCTACTTTTTGTATGGTTTTTCTATCCAGCCTAGACACACATAATGATGATAAATGATCACTACTAGGGGTAGAAGTTACTGAAGTTCTCTTTCTTCATGTACCAAAACTACAAAGTTATTAACGGCAAATAGAATATCTAGTCTCGTCTTCTTTTTCACTGGCAGTTCTGTTGGTTCTTCATCACTTTCCTCCTCTTCACTCTCTTCATTCCTGTGTCAAAAGAGAAAACGTCTGTTGAAATTCAAACTTTATAATACATGCACATGGCAGACACAAATTTCAAACAATGTATGATGAGATAAATATGAAACTTGGATACTTGGGTACTTTATTTCCTCCATTAGCTATCATACATATATACGAATCCTAGTCAACTCGCCCCAAGTCCAACTCGCCCCAACTATTTACTACCAACTCGCCCCAAACTTGCTTATCAAACTTGGTTTTATACTGGTTTTATGTGCATGACTCGTACTTCTAAATATTACTTTACATGTCAACAAACCTCGTGACTCTTATTCAACATATTTTTGTTGTTGCTGGGCATGTATTTTATAGCAATGAACTCGGGATTTGCTGGCGGACCCGGTCGGCATGTTGGCCCGCCATGTCAATGTGCACGGCCGCTAGTTATAGTCTCAAGCATGGCGATCCGAAATACTGTTGGCTTCCTTTATGTGCTAGGAAACTAGGCGTATTGGAGCATGTACTTGAATAATAATTTGAGTCAGCAGTGAGCCATGCTTGAGATTACAGCGAGCGGGCACAGGTACCGGTGAACCCGGCGGGCCGCTCGCTACTTTAGCTCGCCGACGCCCCCGGCATTCATCGGCGTTAAATGCCGAACAGAGAAGAGAATGTTAGGATTAGAGTCACGAAGCTTTGTTAGCATGTTAAGTAATATTTAGTAGTAGGATATATACATATAAAACCAAGTTTGATAAGCCCTGATTAATATATAAAATTGGGGCGAGTTGGTCGTAAATAGTTGGGGCGAGTTGGAATTGGGGCGAGTTGACCTGTTACCATATATACTAAGTACTGTAGTATACTGGTAATTACATACAATAATAAAGGCTATCCTTCATTATAAATGTAACAGCTTAATAAAGTTGACAGACCAGCATAGTTCTGTTATAAATTCTACTCAATAAAATAAATCACAACGGAAACTACGACTCGTGTAGAGGGCACCTGGGCATCCCCGCCGCCCCCCTCCCCCTAGCAGTGACAGCAGAAGAAGGTGAGGATAGCAAGTACAGTTTTGTGCATTTTAAGTTTAGATTACGGCACTAGCAAAAAAAAAACAGGAAACAAATGCGTCCATAGGGCGTTGAAAATGATTCATAGTAATCATACATGCAGCCACTGGCACGAAAATCCAAGTAAAAACGGCAAATTCAAATCATTTGAGCTACCATGCGGCATACAAAAACAACAGTGAGTCAACAGTGTTTACCGATAATCATGCGGCCAAATTTGACATAAGAATACCCAAAACCCCACATAAAACTATGTAAAGACTTGGAAAAAGACATTACCTGGCATTTGGGTGGTAGAAGTGCCCGTATTTTGGCCCGATGCCGACGTAATCGGCTCCGAACTACAGCGGTCGGTAGCGCCCGGGCCGCCGTCCGCCATCTTGCTTCCTTCCCCAATCTGGCTCGCAATGGTAAAAGTATCAGCCGATTTACGGAGCCCACCTTGGCTCGAATATATGCGAATTTGGTACCAAAATAACGACAATCTCTTGAATTTTCCGACGATATAAGTGGCTAAAAAATTTTTAAAGGGTACCATCGTCCGGAATTTCGATTTGAAAGATTAAAATGTGAATATTTTCACCCATGGGGAACGGGTTTTCTGCGCGTGAAAAATTTGCGCGTGAAAATTTGCGCGTGAAGAATTTGCGCGTGAAAAAATAAATTTCTTAAAAATGTGTCAGAAAATGTGTAGTATAATTTTCTTAGACAGGAAAATGTGATCCCATGATACAATTTTTCATCTGACACCTGAATTTATGGTTTGATTTTTTAGTCCCTTGGGAATAGGTCCCTTGGGAATAGCTAAACTTATGGGGGTTTGAAACCTAAACATTTGAAAATCACTTAAATCTTTAAGAAATACATAGTCAACTTACTTATATATAGTTTAGTATTGTAAAATGTAACTATTTGAAGCTTTTCTCCATTCTATTAGCCTAATTTCATCTTTTCTCAAGCAGATGCTTTCACGCGCAAATTTCAAACTTTTTTGCGCGTGAAAACTTAACATTTGAAAATCACTTAAAAATCACTTGTAGATTGAAAGAACAACTTCTGAACTGTAGAATGCAACAATAAGACACTTAATTCCATTTTGGGTCATCTTATTTCAAGTTTTAAGCTTAAAACCTCCAAAAAGGTTTTAAATCCCTTGGGAGTCAGCTTAGATATTCCCAAGGGACCTAAAATTCAAACCCCAAATTCAGGAAACAGATGCAAAATCATATCATGGGGTGACATTTTTCTGACTAAGAATTTTGTAGTGCACATTTTCTGACACATTTCTTGAACTTTATTTTTTCACGCGCAAATTTTTCACGCGCAAATTTTTCACGCGCAAATCTCTCACGCGCACAAAACCCCAACCCCACCCATGGAAGTCGCACAAGCTGGCCACTTACATCATTTTGTAGCTCGTAATGTTGGCTACAAATTGGCGACTAGTTTTCTTGTTTACGAGTGACGTAACGCTCCGTATTTGGACCGGCGCGAAGCCGGCCCTCCCCAAGTGCGTGACCGGGAAGTGGGTCCGCCTGCTCCCGAGGGCGAAACGCGCGTAACCCGATGGGCGATTTCTCGCTTATGGTTGACGGTATTTTAGTAAATCTTTCACAGATATTGAGTTAAGAACCTTCTTCAACTACTGATATAAAAATGTAAGCGATTTTTGACCGTTATGTATCAGATCGTACGCCTTGAATTTGGCGCATTTTTTGGTTTTGACGGGCCCGGAGAATAAATTTCGGTCTGTGCGCCACCCCTACTTTACCCAGGAGTTAAATGGAGAATAGGACTTTGGTTGGGGAGGTAAAAGGCAGTGGAAGCAGAGGGTTGGGCTCTGCCTTACAATACTGTGTCCTAGACACCCACTGCCATTACGGCTTTAAAGGCCAATGGGACCACTAGTATGGGGAGTGTCCCTGTGGTGTAGTGGTCTGCGCTTCTGGTACTTGCCACATCTGGTTCAAATTACTTGGATCAGAAGGCCCGGGTTCAAGCCCCGGGTTAGGACACTCCTGGACAAGAGGTGCATTGAGTCATACCAAAGACTTTATAAAAATGGTACATACTTCAGTCTGAAACAGTATGGAAGTTAAACACACTCCACTGCCAGTGGACTAGCCCCCTGCTGCAGTGATTGGACCACAGTGCCCCAGGGCTATGAAACGGAGATGGACACTGCCCTATACATCAATTATGGTGTGGGAGGATTTTAACTTTTTAACTTAAAAGCAGAAATGATTGGAATATAAGAGGCCTATTGTTTCTTTACAAGTATGAGTTTAACAGTAAAGCACTTACCGAGTAGCTGCCCCTGGAACTCCCCTGCTCCTGTCAGTTTGGTGGCCAGTCGAGCTGCTGTACCAAAGTCAGCAATCCTCAGTCTGGTCCCAGTACTGTCAACTAGCAAGTTAGCTCCTGTGGGATATAACACAACAACATAAACACATTGAAACTTTTAAAGTGAAAAGTGATACAAGAACAAGCTTCAGTGGTGAATACCGGAATACAACTTTATTCAGAGGTAAGAATGGGATCAGCCATTCAGTGTTCGAATTGTCGGTCCTGTTTGGAACAATGGCTAACTGCTATACATGTATATAGAATCCCAACAAATTTAACATCTTTCCGTATCAAATCTTTCTTTAACTTAGTTTAAGTATACAAATTATCATCTTTTCTTTTACTGTGTCATACTGACAGTTGGTACTGCTCAAAAAACAAATTATGATGACAACAACAGTTGTCTGATCCAAGTATATGATATGGACATACATACAATGTACACACACACTTTACAATGAAAATGTCCAAAATCTGAAAAGTGAGTTGCCAAGTTTCTAACATATGTCTAGTCATAAAATTGTCTTCCAAGCTGACATATTTTAAACCTTCTCCCTGCTGCTTAACTCTGCTACCAATAGAGAATTGGGTGCCAAATTGCTACTTCATTGTGCTAAAGGTTAAGAACATTTGCTTCAATCTTAAGTCTTTTCAAAACAATGTTTTCTTACCCTTGATATCTCTATGGATGATGCAGTTGTCATGGAGATACGACACGCCCAACAAGACTTGCCGGGTGAAGTTCTTGATGACCGTGTCAGAGAAGGCACCGTAATGGTCCAGCAGCCCAGCAACAGAGCCCCCTAGCAGGATAGGAGAAAAATGCAGCTTGTTAGTCACCAATAAAAATCTGAAACATTGCTATCATGGATTTTCACCATCAACTTTTTCAATAGTCCGTTTCTATTCCTAATATCAGTATAAAAGTTTATCTGTGTTGGTAGTTAGCATAGTATAGAGCTAAAACTTTGTTCTAATGCAAAGGCATCTAGCTATGTGCAAGAAAGAAATAAGTAAATGCCTTTAGGAGTTTAGTAATAAGTTCGCTGGGATTTAGTTTCACGGTAGGCAGAAAATGGAGTGTTCGCAGTGGTCTTAAGTCCACGGTTCAAACAACAGGGAAGACAGGTAGATCTAGACAGGCCAAACATTTTCGCTGTGGTTTCAAGTTCACCGTGAAAATGGCAAACAGGAAACCACTGCAAAAATTTCAAAATCTACGGTACCTGGCATCCACTCCTGGAAGATGTTGAAGTGCGTTCCCTCCTGTGTAGCGCCCAGAACGCGCACGATGTTGGGGTGATCCAGCCGCGCCATCAGCTGGATCTCTCCGCGAATCTCCTCCGCAACCTTCTCCTGTTCTGTCGGCGAGTTACGACAGAACGATACCTGGAACAAAACAACATGCATGTTTGATTGGCTGAGAAAAGGACAAAGATTGCATGCATCCTACATGTATGAACCTGGGGTTGAACACAAGGCTGACCGATTATGGCATTTCTAAACATGCTTGTTGTTCACATTGTACAAATGTAGTGCCAAGTGGCACATAAGTCAGCAAGTTTCCTTGCTATTTCAGTAGCAGGGTATATTTTTACAGTGAGGGGTTGCTAGCCTTACCCTTTAACGTGTACGAGGCACCTCCTCGAACATGTGGCCCCCCCTTTTACATCCCTTCCGAAAAACGGAGCAGCACCTACCGACCATTTCAACTTCAAATTCTCTAAAATTATATCCCCCCCCTGCTTGGTCGCTCTGCTCTCTCGCAATGCTCCCCCTTGCAATTTTTTCGAAGAAAAACCCCTGATTAAAGGAAGATTTCTTACCTGTTTACATGCCATGAGTGTGCCAGTCTGCATGTCCCGCGCCTGGTAACATGTAGAGAAGGCACCTGTACCGATCATGGTCCCCTTCAGCCAATGCTGGTCCATCTTATACGCACCTCTCTCCTTCTCTCCCTTCAGGTGCTACAACATAAGAGACAGAGTTCCTTTAAGATGGGCAAGAACCTTAAGAAATATGATCTTAGCACATGTAATTAAGTTCTTTCATACATAACCAAGAGGAATGGTATTGTGTACCTAAAATCATGTTTAGGTTTAGGCTCAGGTCTGGATTCAGGTCCAGACGTTCAGGTTCGGGTCTGGACTTATAACCTGAACCCATGGCAGAAATATTTACGATTACTTGTAAAATTGCATGTTACTTTGTAAATTTTACATGCAATTTGAAAAATATACATGCAAAACTTTATAGTCAGTAGCAACATTTCCCGATCTATAGAAGGTTTAGATGGTTAAGAACAAAAAGGAGAATACAAGCCAGAGATAATTTTTTGCCAGTCCGTTAAGGATTTTTTTATACCAGTTCAGGTCCAGTTTTTAGGTCCACAGCACTAACCTATTGGGACAGTGGGTTTTTCAAAACTAGTCTGCCAGCTTACCTTGGGCTGTACATGGATGATGAGTTCCTTCTCCTCTGTCCTCCTGGTCAGCCCAGGAACCCTGGGGAGGGCCTGCTGAGGGAGGGTCGACATCTCTATGGCAACAGCCAATGCCTGGGCTTCCTCCACCTCCACCTGTTCCTTACACGACGTTGAGAAGACCACCGGCCCTCCTTCATGAACCTTAGTACTGCTGGCTGAGACAACCTCGCTTTCAAAAGACACCCGTAAACCGTTCTGTCCCGAGGCGACTACGGTTAGCTGGTCGGCGTTGTTACAATTGTGATGTCCGCCGTTCATGATCTCACGGTTTTCTCGCTGTACTTCGTCGTCGTCGTTGCCCCCCTCCCCACTGTTGTTATTTTGTTCTGTGTTGTTGTCAGTACCCTGCTGTGGTTCTCTTGCTGAGTGTACGGGGGAGGGGGGCGGCGTCAGCACACCGGCGGGTCCAGTACTGGGGCGTGGCTCTGCCGCTGTAGGTGTGGGGATGCTGACCGTACTACCAGGTGATGTGGAAGGTGTAGTGTAGTGTGGCGTAGTGCCAGGTGTTGGGCAAGGCGTAGAGTCCGCTGACGCGCCCGCAAGGGCTTCCTTCGGACCCGGGCTGGAGGGACACGAGGCGAGAAGCCAGTCTTTACTGATCCCCAGCTTGGTGGCGAGCGCCAACAAACTTTCCATCAGACTGGCGTGGCGCCGCGATGTGTACGTACTCAAGATACTGAACACAAATTTAAAAACGGAAGGTACGGACGAAACCCAGCGGGCTATCTTCAAGAAGAGATCGCGTGACTGCTTGGTCAGCTTGGGGTGCGGACTCTTCACGCACTCGCACACGTACGATAAAACGGAGGCCAGGGGCTCGGTGTCGAACGGGGGATCATTCTTGCGGGGAGACTGGCTACCCTGCTTGACGAAGTGGTTGGGGAAGTCTTCGATGATTCTCTCGATGACGTTGAGGCGCCCGAGGAAGTACTGCCAGGCCGCATCCGCGGGGGGAGGAGCCAGGATACAGGAGAGAAGGAACGGGAGATCACCCATTGCCAGCGAGTCTGCACGCGGAAGCTCCGAGGCAGTCGCTAGTCCGCCATCTTGTCCCTTAGCCAGCTCCAGTAGAGTTGAGAGTGACAGTTGACAGGTACGGCTAGATATTGGGGAGAATAAACAACTCAATAAGTCATTACAAAAATATTTCCTCTAATTGTAGAATTTTAATTCTTACTGTGCATCTCTGTTTATCATAACATTACAAGGCTAGTGTACAAATTATGAGAAGAGAAGAAACAGCTCAATTTGTCATCACCCAATGTTTCCTCTATTCCTACAATTTCAATTCTTATCATATATCATATTAGGCTGCACCAAGTAATTTTTATGGATGACGTCCTTTGGAGACCCTAAATCTAATGCGAGAGCGCGAAAAAAAAACAAGAAGGGCCAAAAAAAACAAGATTTGAAATATAATAGTCGACGACATGTTAGGACACAAATTGAATGAGAGAACACAGTGTAACAACTAACGATTATTTTATTCATCATGAAAACAGCAATAATTTGAATAAACCAGTTGAAGTTGAACAGCAGTTGTTGTCCTGTCCTGTTTCTTTCCATATCCCATTGATTTGCGGCACTGTCGTTACTCTTTGGTCATAGTTACAGGAAGCGGAATTCCTTGTTTTTTGTCTGGGAACAGACCAAAATCAATGCGCATGCGGACGTCATCCATAAAAATTACTTGGTGTAGCCTTATCATATATCATAATGCTCTTAGGCATGTGTCCAAGCAAATGATACATAAATGTCGATGAAAGTTAGACATCCAGGTAATGAAGATACTTGATACGAAAGTTACTCAGGCAAGCAGAAGTTCCAGATAGCATTCGCTGTCTTTTGTCAGTAACTGAACGTATTGCAGACTGAAGCTTGCATGGTCAACAAATATAAGACATAGGTGATAGGCATGGAGTCTGTGCAACCAAAATGTACTATCAGGACCTACTTTTTCCTATACTTTGCTCCGTCGGTGCACTTGATGAGAATGACATCGACCACGGGCCGCAGCATGTCCTGTAGACACGACACCTGCTCCGCTGTCCGACAGACTGTGTACGCCGACATGTCACGCAGACTTCTCTGTGGTGGAAAACACATCATGCAACATCAGGTAAAAGATAAAAATACAAATGTAAATCCTCCTACAAAATGCTCTTGTTGTTAACCTTAAGCTTGTAGTGCCTAGAGACACATAGGGAAGCAAGTTTCCTTGCTGTTTCTGTAGCAGGGTTTATTTTACAAGGTGTTGTTAGCCCATCCCCTTTTAACGTGCTCAAGGCACCTCCTCGAACACAGGACCCGCCTTCAGAAAGGCGGCCCTTCCCAGGATTTGAACTGGGGTCTCCCTGTTACCAACTGATTGGAGCCAGGAGCTCAACTGTGAGGCTGTTACCAGTTCAGCTACAGGGACATCCCCTCTTTACCAAATGGGCTTAACACCCTAACCGTTGTTAACAACGTTGTGCCAACATGATGCCACATGGTGAGAAAGATACATTTAAAAAGGGATATAATAATATTTGCTTACCAAGGATGCCACGTAGACATTATACACAGGGTCTCGACACAGCATGGCCAGGATGTTACAGCAGACACGTAGGACAGACGTCCAGCGGGCGGGGTCCTCCCCATCCTCCTCCTCCTCCATCTGTATCAGCTGTCGTGCCACCTCGTGGGATAAACACATCAGCCCTGCCTCACGAACCGACCAATCACGCGAGAACAGGCAGCTCACCAAGTTGTAACCAAACAACTGGAGGAAAAAGAAGGAAAAATGTTTTGTTTTTGTTTTCAAACCTTATTTGACCTTCAAAAACTCATCCAGATGTAGCGTTACATTCTTTTCAAGAGTTCAAGAAAACACACTAAGTCTATATCTATATTTATCTGTGCCTTTAAGCTTTAAGCTTGTCTGTTTGGGCCTCTCAAAATTTCTGAACAATCAAACCAGTTGTAACCAGAAGATGCCCTGATGCCCAACTAGCTAATAGCCTGATGTAATAAGTTTTAGAAAGGCAAGTTAAGAAACAGCCAGTTACCTCTATCCATGGTGCCGCCATGTCGCGATGTTCAGGTGGGATGGGTTCCGAGTGGGGCAGGTGGACGCCTTCTCCGGGCAGCGGGTTTACCGGTGATGGTGCGCGGGAATTCGGAGGAGCTTGGCTACCTGCATCTTCAACCCTGTGGATGACAGCAAAATGTACGGGATCAGTGTCTAAAGCTTTAGAAATAACTGAATTTAAAGACATCTGAATACATTTAAAAATTCATTTATTCTCGTTATTGTTGGACAACTGCATATAGTTTCTGTTCATCTTTGTTGTACCAATGCAATTCATGTACTTGATTTGTATTCAGTTCTTTCTTTTTCCATTAAAATTTACGTAATTGTATCCTTATGCTAGATGGCTTTCTTCTGGTGATGTCTTCTGTGTCTTTTTTATTAGTTGTATTAAGAAAATGTGATTAAAAAGATGAAACATTTGCACAGCACAATTTTTCCTTGTCACCACTAATTGATTATCATTTACTAAACTTCTTCGTAATGTTTTACTGTAAGGAAAGTCTATTCTCACCCCTCCCCCTCCTCTGTCCATGCTGCTCGACAGAGAGGACAGCTGAAGGCGTCTCCTTGTCTCTTACATGCCTCCGCCCCTGTGGTGAAAGGAAGGTACAACTCATATCAGCAAAAAGGAGAAAAGATCCCCCTGTTGATTTCTAAACAAACTGCAGTATTTTTGACAACTCATGTTGCTATGCCATATATCTTGTCCAGATTTTCACAGAAACATGCCTACATGTATGAAAATTTTGGACTTTGTTTTCACTTAACATATAATGAGAAAATAATGAACTCTTAACTTCAAAAGCTGCATTTTTTGAATATCACTCATAAAGCCACTAGTTTCTTTTATAAAAAAATGGCCCTTTGTGATATGAAGACCATGTGAACTTACAGACAGCCACACACTGGTGGTGCATCTGGTTATTACAGCCATCATCACATGAGGTCAGACTCTCTCCATCCACCATTTCCAACAGACAGATGGGACAGGTGTCGTCCTCTGGTTTTACCCTGGGAAAAACACAAACATGTAAAATTACAAACATGCACAGTGCACCGACAAAACAACATTGTCTTCTACTTGGTAAAGTAAAAAATGGTAGTAGATTAAAAATGTCTAATAGTTCCTGTCTAGAAATAGCTGAAAACACTTAAGTAACTTTTAATGGTGCTTGGCATGATGTTTGGCATAATACTGTAAAAGGGGAATGTTTCCAGGGATTTAATTTTGTGGAAAAAATGGAATGTTCGCAGTGGTTTTAAATTTGCGGTAGGAACTGCCATGCAGTGTTTCACTGTATAAGGGGAAATGTTAGCGGTGGTTTTAAGTACGTGCTAAAGAGTTCACTGAGAAAAATGCAAAAATAAAACCACCACTATCATTTCCCCTTTTACAGTATTGTGTCACCGGGTGACCCTATACTATAGTAACCTAACATTACATAATAACAAGCTCCTTGCCACTAAGATCAGATTCTGCAGTACCTCTTCTCATCACCAGAGGTCTCCTCTTCCTGTTTAGCACCATCAGACTCGGCCACATCCTCTGCCTTGTTGGGTGCCTGCGGAGGCCGTCTCCTCCACACACGGTTTCTTTTCCTGGCCTCAAAGTTCCTAAAAAGACTCTCCACCTAAAACAGATCATCAGATATGCACCTAATTGCAAGACAATAAAAATATCAAACTTTAATCCACAATTGTGACATGCACTGCTTCGAATAAACAAAAACTCCACCTAAAATAGATCATCACAACTCACATTATATTTTACTGCTTGGAAGAGAACAAAAATCAAACTTTAAACCACAATAAACATGTAACTTGCAATGCTTGAAATAAACAACGAAACAGAGAATGTCTGCAATGTGATATTAGATGACAGTTACTACAGTAATTCACTTTATCTTCGCGGTAGCAAAATTTCATGGTGTAAGGAAAATGGACATTTTCACTGAACGTCAACTTCACAGTGGCACCAAGTGAATTACACTATGGATGTGTGAAGGAATCATAAATAAGTTACAACAGTTTTTTTCACGGTGATGATAATTTCACAGTACAGAGGGGACCGTGAAAACAGTGAACATAAAGTTAACTTACAGTGAAAGAAACAACAGTATACTCATGAAAGCAGTTTAATTTTGTTTTTAGTAAGAAATCCACTGTGCTTGAAGTTTGAACCTATGTGAATCTAGTATGGTGAAAGATCACACAGTACAACAAACACCTGGACTCTCCCATCCCACCACCCACAACCCCACGACCATACTAACAAGAATTCAAATCCTAACCAGTTAAACCCTTCAACAGTAATAGTGCATGACAGGGGCTCTTTCATTGGTGGGCACAGCCTTGGTGCAGATGTGGGGACAGCTGTTACGCGGGTCAAGTCATATTTCCGGTATTTCTCCCGCGGTATATCCCTTTTATAGGGCGTGAGATTATCGGACCAACCCCGGAAATTCTGTGTACCGTTTTGCGTCATGACAACATCTTTGTATATATACTATTGCACTTATTATATAATAAGCACTGTAACTTTGAAACCTAGTATTAGTAACTTCTGAACATTGTACTTATGGGCTATTCCATTTAAAGAGTTGACCAGGGGGTGGTCAGGAACATTTTATCAGACCCCTTTTAATTAGTCTATCTGAGATCTACCAGTAAAAACAATACATCTCCTAAACCTCTTCTATTCAATTTTGGAAAAAAATTCTATCCATCCTTTAACTGGAACAGTCTAATTTGATTCTAATCTTTTCTGATTTGGCTTCAAGCAAGATTGACCGAGTGATTCTTTTTCCAACAAGTTTGAAACACCTGCACATGTGAAACAGAGAATTAATCTGACGCCACCTACCCATTAAGTTTTGAAACCGATGCTGTTATGTTATGGTGGAAAAATGGAGGTACAATTTCCCATCCGGAGTTTGAACAGCACAGGAACCAACTGTGTCTACAAACCAGTCCCTAGTGAACAATACAGGCCTGTGAAGCCCAGAATGCCTCCGTTGTAACCACATCCAAACACATTTCCTATGTGGGTTGTCAAGAATTTAGAAAATTGTCCCCTGTCATATTTCCCCCCACCCACGCTTCTAAATGAGGAGTATTCTTGCTGGGATAGAGGATATGTTTTCGTCTCTTGGGATCATACAGATCACTCAAGTACGGCCATAGCGGAAATTGGACTCCTTAATTTTTTTGCACCTTAAAACTGACTTGTTGAAATTAATGGGGCAAGGGATAGTAATAAGTATAATGACATGAAGCTATAAAGTTGTTTTGATATGATTATTTTCATTGTAATTTGTAACACATAAAATTAAAGTTACAAGCCTCGTTTACAATTTGCATTTCAAAAATACACTGGTAGTCAGAATAGTTCTACTGGGGTATTTTCCACTTTTGTGTTGACCTTTTTGATGAAAATACAATATACCACAAACCATTTGTCATCTGTTTCGAAGAACTTTTCATTATCATTAAGTGTTTGACGCTTCCTTATACATACACTGCAGACTCAATCAATGTAACAGTGGGAGTCACTTGTATTATGCCCGAGGAAAAGCATGTGCTGTATACAAAATAGGACATCACTATGAATTGTTGTGGAATGCATAGATAGAGTGATACGACAAAATAGAAAACAGCTTTTCTCTGTTGTCTACTTTTCTAGTATGTAAATTTGTAATAATGTAGTTTTACATTCAATAGGGTTGATTTCACTTATGAAAAGCAAACTCGAAATGGATACAGGAATACTTTTATTTTGTGGACATAACTGTTTTAAAACTAATAATAAAAGCTAGGATCTTTACACTTAATATATATACATGCAAAACCTTCAACTTCAACTTCTCCAGAAGAATCTAAAAATAGACCCCACCCACCTCGTAGTTCCTGAGCGTCTTCCTCTGCAGCAGGGGGTTGGTTTCCGCCACCTGGAACACCCGCAGCATGATGAACAGCAGGTGCACACATGGCATGTGCTTCCCGCAGCTGCAACTCTGGGGGTGAACAAGCATAGGATACAGGTCAGTTTGTAAACTTAAAATTTATAACAAAGACATCTTACACAGCAGACTTCAAAAACATGCTCAACGTTTCCTTAACCCTTAGCACACTGAAGGGAAATAGCTGTTTGGCACGTCCTGTTCTCTATTGGTTACAGAGTTAGGTAGCATGGAGAAAGTTAAGCCCCGGTTACACATAGCCGAACATAGCTCCCGACTACTAGCCAATCAAGGTTGGCGGTATGTTGGAAACAGTCCGACCGGTTTTAGATTGAGAGTCAAATTTGACTCCCAAACACACCTTGACCACTACTGACTTACTCCCAACCACCAGCCAAACCATTCCAGACCTCAAGTTCACAGTCAAATGTCTTGAAAATTTAAAAACATTTGGCTGGCGCAACCGAACACCAGCCAACCACGCCAAACACTAACCAACCATAGCCGACCTCTCAACCATGGTTAGGGTATTTTAGGTCGGGAGGCCATGTTCGGCTAGCCTCTACCAGGCTCCGCCGGATGGCTGGAAAAATAGTAGAAATTGGCCGTAATAGAGTGAATAGTGTGCCAAGGGAGTTAGCTACGGAGGGAGTACATTCTGCCATCGACGGAGCCTGTCGGGGCTCGCTATCTCGTTTGATGTCCACTAATCGCTATCTAATAGGTGCGAAGTAGCTAAATAATCCTTTTATTGCTTTCCGACTCGCCCGTGACGGCCCGGACAGGAGCAGCCCACCAGCGAACATGTGGACAGGAAGTGTCAGAGATCACGAAAGTTTGAAGTCATAACGGTCCAGACCAGTGCCCTACATCGTAGTTTAAGCGATATTTTTGTCCTCTGATGTAGTTATCTGTGACAGTTTTTGTACTGCGATGGTAGTCGATCGTACGCGTGTGCGCCGCGTGGGTATAAAGAACCCAGGAATGTTTGGCTACGAGTTTGCGGCAGGGCCCGGACCGGCTCGGCCCGCAGTGCAGTGGAGAATTCTGTATTCGTCGGACTTCTGACGGGGGCATCGGCCGGTAAAACATTTTGTTTTCAGGCCACACCGTCCTGCCTCAACTAGCCCGAACCGTTTGTTGCCACCATAAGCCTCTAAAATGCGCAGTTTGGCTGAATTCAACAAGGAAAAAATGTCTACCGTATTTCCCCGCTTGTTCGCTGCAGATTAACCGCACAGTAACGTAAATCTCTCGTAAACAATAAACATATTACATTTCGTTGCAGAAAAAAATCGACTTTAGACCATTTGTTCAACAAATGAAAATGTTTCTATTATATTTTAGCGAGGAAATACCGAGAATGCAAGCATCTTGATACAGAATATAATTTTTGGTGCGTTTTGCTGCCACCCGCGTGTGACCTTTGTCCCACACACAGCTGGCTTCCTACACAAGCCAGGCCGGCCGGGCCACACTGCGCGCTGAGCGATTTACGACCTAAATGGTCTTCAGCGCTGAGTTAGTTCCTTTGTACAGATAATCGGGGGATTAATTTGATACCCTTTATAGACAGCGAGCCCCGACAGGCTCCGTCGATGGCAGAATGTACTCCCTCCGTAGCTAACTCCCTTGGCACACTATTCACTCTATTACGGCCAATTTCTACTATTTTTCCAGCCATCCGGCGGAGCCTGGTAGAGGCTAATGTTCGGCTATGGGTAACTAGCTGGGGCTTTAGGCAAGTCTTTAATTTGTAGACTTTCTTTTGTAGACTAGCATAAAAACACACATGGCATGTGTTTGACACCGCTGTAGCTCTAGGGGAAACCACAGGAAACAGGTCACTTTGTAGTACAGAAACTTCAGACTTCAAGAAAAACATGTGCAACATTTCCTCAGGCAGCACACACTCCGGTTCGGAAACGAACTACAACATGAAAGATATGGACTCGGAAAAGCATATGGTTGAAATTTCCTCTAATTCAGACCACCTACAACTTTTTTCTAAGAACTTGCAAAATTTACTTCTGTTGCGAACACTAGTCTTGAAAATGTTAGTCAAACATAAAAGAGGTAGACTTTTACAAATCAAATGTCAGCTGAACACTTTAATTTCTTATCTAGGTTTCATCATACAAAAAAGTTTACAATTTTTCCATACCATACTGTTTCTGGATAGGCCACAGCTGACTACACATTCAGACTGTAACACAATATATTTTTTTAAATCTATTTCTACAAACACTGTATGTCCTTTTTGGTCACTAGACTATCTAGACAGACGCTGACTATCTGTGTGCCTGTAGTGGGACATGTTGTTATAACTTACATGGGCCTACAAACAGCTGCAAGCAACTGACAAAAAAACCTGTCTGTTAGTGTTCACTGACAGCTATGAAATTACAGCACTTGTTCTATCAAACTGTGTAATTAAGTAAAGAATTTAAGAAAATGTAGACTTGGGAAAATATTTTGTTTAGGATTGTAAAATCTACTTTTTCAGTTTAGCAATTTGAAGCAAATTCTAATACTGTAAACGCATTCAAATTTGCGGTGATTTAATTCCGAGGTAGGGAGAAAATGGAGTGTTCTCTGTTGGACTTGGAGGTGGGCAGAAGACAAAACAAATATTTATGCGGTGGTTTTAAGTTTGCAGTGAAGAGGTTAACGTGAAAACGGTGAACATTAAACCACTGCAAACTTAAATGCATTTTCAGCTCCGTGTATTTCCTTATCGTTATTTAAGTTATTACAAGTCTGTCAAACTTTTAACACTGCTCATGACAAAAAAATGCAAAAGTCTCACTGTCATCAGTCTTGTTAGATTCTACATCACTCACCTGTTGACCGATCAGGACCCTGTGCTTGTCGTCAGGGGAGTCCCCGCCTACCAACAGCGAGTTGGGTCCACTCTGCTGTAGAAGGTACAGCCTCATTCGCTGAACTCTGCGGATTTTCTTCTGTAACTTCTCCATTTCCTCTGTCGACCCTGCGGCGTTTGTCGGCGTTCCCCGTCCGCTCCCGGGAGACGATGGGCGACTGGATGTGGGCGTGTTCCGGCCGCGACCGCTCGGACTCTGGTGCGACTTTGATCGGAACAGTTTGTGTCCTCTCCTCGCGGGACAGGAAGGGCGGTGGAAGGGAGCCTCGTTACAGTTACACATGTCCGTTCTAACTTTGTGCATGGTTGGCGCCTTCCCTCCTTTTCCTCGGTTGGCACCGAAACTCGGAGATAGAGACCGGCGCCGGCGGACTTTGGCGGAGCGGCGATCGCTGCTGTTGGAACTGGACGTTGTGATATCTGTGACGTCGCTTGGATCGTTGCTAGGGGTGGGGGAGGGAGTGTCCCTCTTGTTGAAGAACTGGATTTTGCTTTGCACACTTCCGAAAGAAGACGAGTTTTGAGAGTTCTCTGCGTTCTGTGAGTTCTCTGCGTTCTGTGAGTTCTGTGAGTTTTCTACGTTTTGTGAGTTCTCTATGTTTCCCACGTTGTTTGACTCGGGATCTACCACTACTACGTGGGGAAGGACAGCTCCTGGTGCTAAAACTGGGGTCTTGGCAAGCTGGGAAGGTACAGGTAGACACGACATCAGTTTATGTCAAAATAATAAACCTAACAGCAACTACATCGTAAAATGTAACCTTACTTTTTTGTGAAAAATGCTGATGCTTCCTGGTTTCTTACAATTTTAGTATTCGTTAAAACCAGTTGATGAAAGTAGAACTGGTTTTACAAACTTTCTTTGTTGGAAATTGGTAAATCTATTTTCTAGAGCTGTACAGTTAGGAAGACCAACGCAAGTAATTGGCGCTTACAAGTACGATATATGCTCTCCACACTCACCATTGGTCCCTTCTGCTTCTTGGCCACAGCGTTCTGGCGCCCGCGCAGTTTCTCTCGGATTTCTGAACTGCCGAGACGTGCTTCCATAAACGTGGACGAGGCAGGGAGAATGCTGGGAATGAGGAACATGTATTTAACAATGGTCAAACCGTAGTTTTCTTTTATTTGATCGAGGCTTTTTTGTCCACCAAATGAAACAGTCACAATGAGTCACATATGATAATTGTTTTAGGCATGGATTTACATATTTTACAGAAAATATCAGTGCACTTTCCAGTAAGTTGATTTGATTTTGTGTTAGGGAGAAAATGGAGTGTTCGGGGTGGTATTAAGTTCATGATTGAAACAATGGGTTGATGGGCAGAAGACATAACAAGAATTTTCGTGGTGTTTTTAAGCAAGGAGGTTATATAACCTCCTTGTTTTAAGTTTGCGCTAAAGAGAGCTCCACAAAAAGCACAAACATTAAACCACTGCAAACTTTACAATATGTGATGTCAATTGTATAGAGAAACTCTATTTGTCGGTAAATGAATACTACAGTATTATGGGTTATACTCATGACATCAGCTTTTAGGGTGGGGGTTTTCCCTTTAGCTGGAATCACCTGACATACCTATGATCATTACTATCTACAGTGTATTCTACTTTATGATAATTCCTGATAATAACATACAAAACTGCAACATTTACCTAGTCTTCTGTACCATATTCAACTTCATTTTCTTCTATCGTCAACCGCACTATTGTTACTAAAATTCTGACAATCTATTCTGGGAGATGTATATTCTCATTTTATAATTCAACATAATTGGTGCTTGAATTTGGGTTATCAAAAGAGGATCACTAGTTTTGTCAATCAAACATGATGTTATGATGAAGGTAATTTGGTTTTGAGTGAGTAGGAATGTTAAACATCAACACTTGAGCAGTTCAGATGGTTTATTTACAAAGGTGTGAAAGCCGTGGTAAATCTAAATAACGACTTCCGTCGGTAATTTATGGACGATTGGAATTCCTTACTGATGAGTCATCAGAAAGTCAGACATGCACACAGCGGGGGAGGTACCAATATTTGTCAAAATTCAAAACAAAAACAAGCTACAAATCAACGTAAACCCTAGGAAAACGTACAATAAAGGTATTCTGACAGAACTTTAATGGATATTAATACAGGAAATTATGGAAAAGCATAATAGATCCGATGAGGAAGATAATCTAGAACTCTCACCTTTGCGGCTCGGTCGGCGCGCCACGGCTTCCGTCAACACATTTGGCGGGCGCCGTTAAACTTTCCCGCGATGCCCGTTCAGAACATGGATCCATCAGATTATAACCTTAACAACATACACAGGTAGAAAACCGGTGCTATTTTAACAATTCTGAGGCAGAAATATGCAATATTTGACCACCTGACAACACCCAACACGACGGTTAAAACTTTGAGTAAATAAATCAAGTCCAAAAGTCATTCCAGCCGCATGTTCAAAGTACATAAATCGATTGCACGAGATCTAGGTAAAATGTCACCTGGAGGATTTCACAATGAAGTCTGCTTACCTTTAGACGCCTTCTGTGACCGCTGTCACAGACATTGGCTTCAAAATTAGCCGCAAAATCCACAAAATCTAGGAGTACTTTACGCCAAAACTACGCTAAGTTTGGAATCTGTCCAGCCTCGCTTCGGTATATGTAGGATGAGGTCATGCTCTAAATTTAGAATCGGGCCTGTTTAAATTTGATGTTGGGGGAGCAAGAAAATTGTATTACCGATGTTTCTTAAATACTAATGGAGTATCAAACAATAAATATACAAATATATGAACAAATACATTATATTGTGTATGTTTGTTGAATATCAGTTGAATTTATGTCGGTAATTGATCAATTTTTAATTTGACATCTACAAAGTAACCCCGTTTAGTGTACATATGTAATCGTCTGTCCCATAGCCTCTCGGGAAGCATTTTTATTACAAATAACTCTAAGAAAGGATGTAAAATTCTTAATAATACGTCCAAAATAATATAAATCAATCAAGAGTTATAATGTTAACATATTTAGAAGAAAAAAATTATGAAAAAAGCTTAGTGAAACTTGGGAAGGTCAAAGTTGAACTGTCATGGCGGGGGCGTGTCGGTGTCCCACCTGTTGTCCCACCTTTGGGCAGGTGTGTGGGACAACAAAGTGCCGCCGGCGCCTGGCAACCGCCTGGCGGTATCAATGGACCGGGCAGGTAACGTGACGCGGGGCCCTGCAAGTGGGAAGGCTGGCGCTAGTGTATAGTCGTGCCGACGGTGAAGAGTAGAGCACACGCCGGTTGCTCGTTCACTTCCCGCGATCGTCAAAGCCGGATTTGATCGCTCAAAATTCGCTTGAACCTCCAGTATACTTGCACAGCGTCAACTCAAAGTCACAGCTTCTTTAAGCCTGAGCTGAGCGATCTTTTGCCACTTTTGCGGCGGGACAATCACGTAAGTTTGAACATCGTCAAGTTGATCTTTTTTTCATGGCAGGTCACATACTTCTAAACGTCAAAATTCCTCTACAATGACATTTATTTGTGTTGGCAACTCAAGGAATGAAAACTCACAGTCGAGATACTTTTGTCCTGGTGTACGGTACGATCTTGTCTTGCATACCGTGACTTGAATAACAAAACCGGGCTTGTAGACGTGAAAACAAGCCTGAAAGCACTGACACAACTGTCAACAAACTAAAGCGACTTTTGAAAACCTTCTTTGCTCTTAATGCCAATGGCACTTCTAAAATGATTCTCCGTGAAGCAATGAAATTTATGATCCTTTTTATTACTGTATTTTAGATTGTACTCATCAACAAGTTGTCTTGTAAGTTTTGACTCCGATTAACAAGACAATTTAAAGAAGAGATGACTATTTAAGTTGTACAATAGATTGATTGATGATGTGAAATTAATTGTTTTTGCCATTAGGAACAATTATGTATAGATTTAGTTAATGGATTAAAATACATATGTAAACTGTATTGTCTGCTCCAGGCAAAATAGTACAGGACATTAGTGGTTATCAATACAACTTTGATTATTTAATTCTTCCTTGAAGAAACAACTTCAGAGTTTTAGTTGTTACTACCAAGGAGGTTTGAATCATGAATTGGACTGGAATTAAACCTCCTTGGTAAATTGTACCAATCATATCTATCTAAAGTGCCTTTCTTTGCCATTTTTTATCAGCCAGATCCGATTTAATGTCACACTTAAACCTAAGATAGAATTGATTTTGAAAGAGTGGATACCGTTATGTACATTGATTGAACAGTTAAGTATTTCAATGTTTTAAATCCATGTACATGTAACTGAAATCTCCAATCTAAAGCCCTTTCTGAGCTAGAAAGAAAGGTGTTTGTACCATATTGTGAAAACAGAATGACTCAAATCAAAGGAAAGTGTGGAGCATGATTGAAAAGACTTTAGAGGATTTTGCTTTAAGTAAACAATCAGCTACAAGTGGAAAATTAATAGAAATGTCGAAATGTTCGGCAAAATTCTACCTTAATCCTCAGATTATTGAGCAATTGTACAGAAAAACCTACCTACAAAACTAATGGCTTGACTTTCTTCTATGGTAGATTACTTGCTTTTAAAATATGCATCATTAGAAATGAATAATTGATGTGAACTTTAAAAAGGAGGTTGCTCTTGTGTCAACAGAAAATTGAATATTAATACTCTTGTAGAGTAACATTTTCCTCAAGTTGTTATAGTAACACAGGCAGCAATGTTTCATATTGTTGAAATGTGTTTTTCTAAAGTCTGATAATGGTGAGATGCCTCTTTTTTCTTTCTGTTGAGAAAGTGGGAAGGACCAATCTTTTGGACAAATTAGTCACACATATGGTATTCAACAAGTGGCTAGAGTTGTTAGTTGTTAGCTTCAAGAGCGTGTTGTTTAATTGTCTGAGGCCTGTATATAGGGTAACCAGAGAATGGTAAGCCGGAGGTAAAAAAGGCGTTTACACAAATGTCTTTGTATCTAAGCCCCTAAGTACCTAAGACTTGTGTTTTGTTAATCAGTCGTCATCTTGGACTTGAAGGCTGTTATGGACACTTCCTAGTAAATTACTGTTAAATCAACAGCTTTTTTCTTACACCTATTGAATATATGTGAACATGATATCAAGCATTCCTGCTTTTTAGTTTGATGACCTAAACATTCATGTGAAATCTGGCCTTGAAGTTCAAGATTAACTAAATGACACAGTTACATCTGGAAGAACATAAAGGCTTTTACTTGACCTCTGTCTTTGATTTGATACATTACTTGATGACACTGCCATTGGTACTATTTTTTACATTACCTTTACTATTATTCGTAAGTTCCATCACTGACAATTTGTTTTATACTCTGTACAAAAGAAGAAGTTAGCTGTATGTTTTTGTTGGACACTTTAGGAGCTAAATGTTGCTAACACAGAAGTCACAGCTTAGCGGTTTCTCCACTGCACTGGTGGAATTTAGCTGTGCTTCAAGTCATGAGATGAACTTTCTAAATGTCTCTTAACAAAGCAATGAGAGTTACAGATCTAGAAAGCCATATCAGCAGGAAGGAATCAGAGTACTGCCTCAAGTGCCACTTGGCATGGAAGAGGATTGGATGTGTGAGTCTCTAGATAAAAACCTGTACTAGTAGTTTATTCTTGTAGAGTAATGTAATTTGACTGCACTTAAGGAATGAAAGAAGCATAACATTAGAATTAGACTGTTTTACTCAGTGACCTGCATAACTCAACTACAGGGTACATGTACTGTATAATCATGTGTAGCAAGGCTGACTTATAATTATCAATGACTGATAAGTATAATTATAGCTTCTCTCCCCTTCAAATAGTGGTGTACTTTAGAATTTGCAGATACAAAGAGAGAGTTGATTAGTATGGTGATAGTCCTGTACACCCCCTGCCTTTGTGTTAACATAACTAATGATTATTTTACAGCTTTTTTCAGACAGAATGTGTGCAGGTACATGTAGCACATGTATTAGTTTAGGGCAATATACCATATTAAATCATATTGCAGCTGTATCTCTTATCTGTTAAAAGGTAAAAAGTTTAAAGTAGTCCCATGGCCTTTTTGAGGCTGTAGGGGCAGTGGCCTATAATCCACTGTGTCTAGGGCATGGTATTGGAAGGTGGAGCCAATCTCTCTCCTTTCACTGCCCTTTTTTGCCTCCCCTCCCCAACAGAAGTCAGGTACCCATTTTTACACCTGGGTGGAGTAAGAAAAGTCGTGTTACATGCCTTTCTCAAGGGCACAATATCAACATGGCATGTTAATGGATTCGAACCCTGGACCTCTGGGTTCTGGGCCAAACACCCTTAAATTGTTACGACAACAATATGCCATGCTTTAGCTCATCTGTTAACTGTCAGCAACTATAACGGTGGGAAAACCCTTCCCATTCCTGACCGAAATTAACTTAGTCCTTAGGAAGTGCCAACAATGCAGTACAGGGCAGGGGTACACCTAATCCCATTGCTACAAACACGGCCGATCTTTGTGCACAGTAATTAGATTCAGGCAAGAGGCTTACGTTGTTTATAGGCTTTTAAGGTGA
Organism: Branchiostoma lanceolatum; assembly: GCF_035083965.1. Taxonomy (NCBI): domain Eukaryota; kingdom Metazoa; phylum Chordata; class Leptocardii; order Amphioxiformes; family Branchiostomatidae; genus Branchiostoma; species Branchiostoma lanceolatum. The sequence goes on from NC_089732.1 coordinate 11,721,447, forward strand.
AGTACTACGGGACAAATGGCCGACTGCCTCAAGTGGTCTGATTACACTTCTTGAAGCGAGAGAAGGCGTAATTACTAGTTTACTACATCACCGTGACAACGATCGTACACGGAAGCGTTTCCGGCTTTCACTCGCAAATTGCGGACAACATTATATATATTCAACCGTTGAATCACGTCAGAATGTTTGGTCTGAGTGGCTGTTTTAAAGTTCTTGTAGCAAGAGAAGACGTAATTGCTAGTTTACTACATCGTCATGCCAACGACGGTACATGAAGGCATTTCGCCCTTTCCCACGCAAATTGCGGACAACATTCGACCGTCAAGTCACGTCAGTATGTTTGGCCCGAGCGCCTGTTTCAAAGTTCACGGTGTGAGATGTTTGACTCTAGCTGTTGACACAGGGTGATCTTAGGCAGATCAGACTTCAACAAATGAGAATATAATTGAATATTGTTTGAGAGTTATTGTGACGGACTGTCGACTTGGAAGACAGATCATTTTTCCGATTGCACGGCAACAAAAGGTTATATAGAAAACCGGAACGTCAGGTATTGTAAAGGGGATTAAATAATTGAGTGTACATTCTGTCAAAGACAGGAATGATTTAAGATTATAGCTAACAAGGCTTGACTGTCTTCAGTGTGGTTGAGGACTTCTACTAGAAGTGGTTGAGAAATCTAGCCAGGAGGCCCAACACTTATTACGCAAAGGTAAAACTGCTCACTTTAAAGTACTAAAAGCTATAGATCGATATGTAATTGGATTAGTTTATTGGCAATTTTCTTGGTGACACTTTGCACTTGAACGTTGCTTTGTACTTTGTACACGTATAATCAGATAGTTGCAGGACAGTTGTGGGAACTAGAGCAGTACTACATTGTACTAATTTTTATACCATTTTTACACTGAGGATTCAACAAATTTCTCTAAATCGTATTATGATAATATTGTTGCAGAGAAAATCTTGATTGTGATTCAAACACAACTTTTGAATGAGTGTGGTGGAATACTTGCATTTGAGTAAGACCGGAAACACAACGCCAAGTTGTCTCGCTATAGTGTTTGATCAGGCTGTGGCTGTATTTGCATGGCAGTGTAGCTAGACTAAACCAAGCATGGTAGTACTGAATGTGAAGTACACTTGAAGTACATTAGCACCAGGGAAGGATTGTGAAGGTAAAAAAGGGAAGTGGGTCGTAGTGATCAATGGACCAGAGGCTACCATTTGCAACCGTTAGTAAACTTACAGTTGACTGAGCTTACTGAGATCATATTCAAAGGAGCATTGCACTCCAGAAGCGGATATTATTTTCTGATAGATTATATTTTTTGAGATACAAATGCACCTGGCTTTTGGCTTAAGACATTACTTCAGCTGTCTTTTTGACAACAATCCTTAAATTCTAAATCCATGTACGTACCCCATATATGAACCTGCTTCTGATGTACATGCATGGCCAACTTTTGGCACAATTTCTCGCTTACGGTATAAGCTTAACGAAAGCACTTGAGTGACTATCACACATTTAGGAGGGTACACCAAGTTTGAAGACTTATAATCCTGTCTTGGGATGCAGAGATTTTGGTACTTTTGTTAGAAACATTGAACTCTGGCATTGTTGGAAGGGTCCTTAGGGGAATTCAAGAACTTGATCGCTATAATGTTCGCCCTACGTGCAGGCTTCAACTTTTTAATATGGTAAATTTGACAAAACAAACTGGATTCAACCATGACAATTTAGTCTCTGATATTAAAACACTTTGGAGTAGATTATGCTCATTTAAAGTCCAGACAGAGGACTTGGACCAAGAATAACGTGGTGAATTTGTCTAGGTTTGTTGGTTCAAGTTTTGTCAGGTGTTTGAAAACTCTTTAGTACTTAAGACATGCACTATTTTTGCAGTCCACAGTTTTGAGTTATGAGTCAACCGCAATCTTGTGAAACAACAATGTATCACTGGGTCTTAATCCTACCCAATCTGCTTAAGCTTCAAGTGACACTATTATGAAAGTGACAAAGGAAATATTTTGGACTCAAAGTTAAATTCCCTTCCCATTGTTTGTTTATGTAAGGAGGTGGGACTGAGAGCAGTAAAATTCTGTTTTTCTTTTTCTTATGAGTTTACATACAACTCAACCAACCTGTCATCATACATGCCTGTTTCATCTCCCAAGTTTCTAACGTCCCTATCCCCCAAAATTTCCCCAAAGTAGGGAATAGCGAAGCTACAGGTGCGTTAAAGTATCACAATCTAAAGTCTTAAGAAAACACTCCTCCACTTTCTCAGGTCTACAACAAGTAAGCGGCCATTGTTTACCGCGCTGACCCGTGAAATGAATCCTTGAGAGCGATAGGCCATTGAAGGACCTCTTGCCTTTGTGTATGGATGTGTAGTCGGACCAGGTGAGATTTCTGGCTTAGTTTATGACTCAATTGTTGCGCTCACTCTCACTTCGTCCTTGCCGCAAACAGTCGTCTCGTAAGAAGCGATACAATTCTGCACATGTCGGATTGTCAGTGACAGGTGGACCACGGTACGGTATACTAGGTAAATTTAATGTGGCGGTAACGTAAACCGGGCGCCGGTGGCGTTATCTCGATTCTGGTGGCCAGCACGTTGTTTACCTAGCCACAGATCACTCTGGTACTGGCGATAATATTACACCCCTGGCTTTGTGCCCGAAACAATTATTCAAAACACCACAACAATTTCTCCTCTCTGTTGTGAGAACCATTTTCCCTGAAACCTGTTCATGGTAAGTTCTCGTTTCCTTGCAATCCGTCGTTATGTACTCTTCAACGATGGTGGCGTAAATGTTACGCCATCTTAGATACTGGAGCTTATTGACAAATCAAACATTGCTTGTTTTTCTTAGCTATTCACACCGTACCTCTGCCATGGGGAGCTTGTTTGTGTCCAAAATATTGGTATATCCTGAGGGGTATGTCTCAGGTTTTACCCCCCGTCCCCTGCCCTTGGTAACCAAAGGACTTTAGTGTGTACCGAAGGTTCGCTATCCAACAACGCCCGGGTTATCTTAAGCACAGGTATGTGCGTGTTAGCACAAAGTCTTTATTAGTTTGTACATTGGACTACTGTAATTAATTGTGTAGATTATTGGTGTAGCTAGAGGTGTATTGAGGTGGGGTTGGTCAGAGTACTAGTATATTGTTGGGAGCGTTGTGATAGTGTCTAGTAGTCACCAGGGAACAGTATTCCTCTTTCCACTAGGGGCTGCGAATGCTGACCAAAAATTGGACGGATCGCTCAAATTGCATAGATGGAGAACGAATTTTCCATGTTTTGTGTGTTTTGTTGTCTCTTAAATCATACTTATGCATGACATGCATCATATTCCAATCATCATTAAATCACACAAATCTAATTTTGGTCACTAAAGAGTTGCTCACATGGGCGATCACTGTATAGCAGAAAGGCGGCCTTAAAGAGTCGTGTCCATGCTGTTTACCTGTCACTATGCTGCCGAGCATTTAGGGATAGTTCAGCACTGTCAAACGTCTCAAGCTAGCATGGTTCAGTAGTGTTGTGACATATGCAGACAAAATTATTTCTTTCTATACTCTCTAGATGTTGAAGTTTACCGAAGGCATTATTTTTTTTAGCTCATAGAAGTTTACTCAATAATTCCTGTGTGCTGCGAATTTTGAGTCTGAGACTTCTGAGACTTCTATTCTGTTCTTAAGTCTTGGATCCTTCGCCTCCATGATCGTACATAGATTTTCTTTTGCAGCTTCCTAAATATGTATCAAAAGGTGTGACCAAGAAAAGGTTTGCTTGTTTTGGCCTCAATCTATTTGTTTCTTTGTTGTTTGCCTGCCCTTAATCTTTAACCAAACACAAGCTTAAGAAGGAAGTCATTTGTTTCCAATTGTGTGTGGAACAGAGGAGCTATTTAGAAAAAAATTAATATGCCCTTTTACTTAAACATACATAGTACAAGATGGTCTGAAAAGACATTGCGTAATACATGTGTAATTGTAGTTTGAGATTTTGCTACATATTAAGGATGCTGAAATTTGCTAGACAATTTTTACTCAGGTTAGCAAAAACTGCCATTTTGCTGGATCTAGAACTGTAACTCTTTCCCAAATGTTCAGTGCTAAAGCATAGAAAAAAGTAGTACTAGTATACTATCATTTGTAAAGTCTTTGGTATGACTTGGCTGGGCATCCAAGTCACGACATACTGAATGTAAGGGGAACACTTAACTCGGCTAAGAAAGTTCTGAAGAAAGTTGGTTGTGTGTTACTGTTAGGAAAATGCATGGGAGAATTTGACAGTACAAATTTGTCAATGCCATTGCCGTGCACATAGGCACTTCAATAATGATCTGTAAACTTTAGTTGTAAGTTCAAATAAAATCAGACCTATCACAGTGTGTACATACACTTAATGCCAGTCAAGACAGCAGGCTTTCTATAAGTCAGTTGACACAGGTGTACTCTAATCCGGCTTAGACAGACTTAACTTCAACCTACTTGTGAATCATCCATTCATGTTGAATTATAATTAGGTAGAATCAACAGTGAACGTCACCCTAATACTTGTATGCTTTCACTCAGTAAGTTTTAATTGTTTGCACTTTTCAGTGATTTATGATAAGTCTCAACATTTACTTGACTTTTAGTTGAGTGTGCACGCCCAGATCTCAAATAGGCAATACATTATCGGTGAAGTTAATTGTAAGGGCTGTTTCAAAATATGTGCGTACATTTGTACATGGCCATGGGGAAGTTTGACAAGAACAGAAATGTTCACATTTTTCTTTTTGTTTCTTCACCCCAAGTTAGTGAAGTACCGTCAGTAGTTTTCTGGTATATGTGCATGTTATTTCTATCTTCAATAAGATAACCAAACGATGTTTTCAAATTGACAAAATCCAAGGGAACAATGCACTTTTGAGAAAGAGGTGTCGCGACACATTTATCAGAAAAAAAAAAGATTGGTCTAAACAACGTTGCACCTGAAAAGATCATTGTATTGACAGAAACGTTAAACCAGCTGTATTGACAGAAACTTAAACTTACTGTATGCTTAGTCTTTGTTTTTTTATAATAGTTGCTTTGAATCTATTATGCTAGAGCAGGCTTTAAACCACAAGCGACAAGTACATTTGATAGGTCGATCTTGATCTTGACAAAGCACTTTGTTTATAGTAACGTAATACGTGTGCCAATCATTGTAACAATTGTGTTGAATACTTTGCGATTCTGACGGCGCTGCCTATTTTCCCCTGCAGGTCAACCCTTTGCCGCGATCTTATCGGGACACGAAACACGAGTCGTAGTTGACGTTCCACGCAGTGACGTTGAATAGTGGAGGGTGTGCAAGCATTGGTTGGGTAACGGGAGTTGCTGGGGTGGAGGGTGCTACTGCCATGTCGCAGCACGGTTGTTGTTGTGGCACCTGAAGTTGTTCATCGGGACAACACCATGGCTGCCAGGTGTCTGGTGGCTTTTCAACATGTGGACAGCGAGTCCAAGAAAATCCTCAGGAAACATGCAAAGGTAATGTGCAGAAAAGCTAATTTTTTAAATTTAAAAAAAAAATCATTTCTGTACATGCCTAGCTAATCTATGTCACGCAACTTTTCATTGTCATTAGCATCAGTTGCAATAAACGTTTAGATACTGTACCTGGGTTATTTCAAGGACCTGTCCCTACGTCCCGGGATGAGCTGATTCTTTGTTTCTGTTTTAAAGAATCATTTCTATATACATGCCTAGCTAATCTGCGTCTCGCAACTTTTCATTGTCATTAGTATCATTTGCAATAAACTTGTAGATACTGTACCTGGGTTATGTCATGGACCTGTCCCGACGTCCCAGGATGAAAGTTTGCTTGTTGAGATTTTCACCCCATCCAAAAATTTTACCCCATCCACAAAGAACTTCATGACATGAAACTGATGAAAATGTATTTTCGTCAGCTTAAAGCGACCGATTTAACAACAAAGTCAACAACATGGGCTCCCAAACTGAGTTGGATTGAAAAGAGATTAAGCTGGAGACAGCCTTGTACTGTAGGTTAATTTCTTTCAGACCTGCAAATCTTGAAAGTTAGTCAAACAACAATTTAGACCTACAAATCTTGTAAGTCAAACAACAATTTAGACCTACAAATCTTGTAAGTCAAACAACAATTTAGACCTACAAATCTTGTAAGTCAAACAACAATTTAGACCTGCAAATCTTGTAAGTCAAACAACAATTCAGACCTGCAAATCTTGTAAGTCAAACAACAATTCAGACCTGCAAATCTTGTAAGTCAAACAACAATTGAGCCTTGATAGCCGCTATTGCATTGAATACAGCCGATAATAAATGGTTCATTGAATCATCAAATTGTCTATCTGTCCATCTCTCCAGAACCGACCCCTGGGTGACCTACACCACAAGTACCAGGATGTAGCCCCGCCCTCGGAAGAAGCTCTCACCTGTACAGGTGTGGAGGCTCAGCTTCTGAGGAGGTCTCACCTGTCCAAACCCAAGTCTGCCTCACAACTCATCGACGAGCAGCAGAAAGCCGTGCACAATGCCTTACACAGGGGGACAAGGTAAGTTTCCTGTCATAACATTTCTCAAACATCTTGAACTGGTTAGCCTTTAAATCTTCACAAGTCTCGGCCTAGTCTCGTGTTCCTGCGAGACTAGGTCACTCCGTGAACAAGACGTACAGAAGACGTCAAAAATTTGGAGGTGTGTATTTCGCTACCTTTCTTTTTAAGTCACTATTTGAGGAATATTCTTGTAACTCTTAGCGTTTAAAAAAGTTTCTTTCTCAATTAGGGCTCAAATTTCAAAATACTGGGTGCATATATATGCATGTGCACCCAAAATCGGAGCTGTGTTTCTAATTTTTGACTATGGGTGCACCTTGATATTTTGTAGGCTGTAAGGTTTAGGTAATTCTACACTAGTATACAGAATATTCTTTCTGTTATAGAGCTTTTGTTGTACCTTGTTTGATGTATTACTTGTTTAAGATTTTGAAGTTAGCTATAAATAGAATTCAGATTGAAGTGTAGAATACCCTTGTTTGAAATTCTACTTTATTTTATTTTGTGCATCCAACCAAAAATCCTTTCTGTGCCCGTAAGTTTTTAGGTTAGGTGTACCAGTGCACCTATTCCACAAAAATGAATTATGAGCCCTGTCTATCAACTTTTTTGCAACACATGCATAGACTATTATTGAGAGGTTTAAAACTTGCTGTGTTGTGTTCCTCTTTAGATCTGCAGGGGCAGGAAGAAGGGAGGGACCCACTAGTGGCAGGTCCAGCAGCAGCAGCAGTAACCAGGGAACAACACCAGGTAGTACCTACACAAGTCCCTGTCCTTGGTGCTAGAACACCTTCTGTGTTATGAATGCCCCTGTTCTTGGTGCTAGAATGCCATCCATATATTGTTCTTAGTGCTAGAAGGCTATTTGTGTCACAGAATTGTTCATTTTTAACAGACTTAGGCTATGTTGATGATTATCTGGATGTCATCTGTGGGTGCATCAAAATTCAACCATACTGTAAATCTTATAAAACAGCTACAAAATGAGCAAATATATGCAGCTATAAACTGCAAAAATGTATTTCGGAAAACGGATTCTAACTTTGTAGAATGCTTAAGTCAATTCCAAAGTCAAAGTAGAAGATGTGAAAAAACAAAAATGAAGAATCTATTGTGTGGTATACAATACTCTCTTTGTTTAGTCATTTGTGACCACATACATTTCTAGATTTCATGCATACTGAAGGCAGCTTTTTTTTGCCAAACTTTGCACGCTCTCATCAGTTTTGAGGTTCCTAGTGGATGTCATCAATATAATCAAATCAACATGGCCTTATATTACTGTATACGGTGATATTTTCACAGGCTTGTTTTATATTGTTCAACTGTGCCTAGTTTCCTTCTGAAATCAGAATGATGGATGTTTGTGCAATGAAACAAACATAATTTTCAATCTTTTCTCTTTAAAGCCATGAAGAGACCTAGAAGTGTGATGGAGACAGGAAAACATAGTTCTCTGTCTTTAAGGAGCCAAAAGTCAGTGTGGAAAGGTAGGTTTGTGCTTTACATGTGTACATTTACATTCAATCTACACAATAGAGTGTTTTGTAGATTAACAGCTATGTGTGGCGTAATGCCAACTTGGAGGTGTTTGGCCCAGAACCCAGAGGTCCTTGGCTCTTATCCACTGACAATGTATTACCCCAACATTGTGCACTTGGGAAAGGCAAATTACATGACTTTCATAACTTCACTCACTGTTGAGAATGATAGGACATGAAATGGAGGTTGTGTTCAAAGAGAGCCACACCCCCAGCATGTAAAAGAACCCACCAAACTTATCGAAAAGAGAAGGGGCCTTCTCGGTGTGATAAAATCAAATAACTCAAAAAATGCAGCTTGTACCCTTCAGTACAAACCTGGTGTGCTATGCAATGAGGCGGTTTACTGGGTATGCAAAAACATTCAAACAAACATGTAATGTGTCATTTTATTCTGGTTTGTTCTTTCTCAGTTAAGTCCAGCGTGCCAAAAGACCTGCCTGATGACAGGGCCTACATGAGAGTGAGGATGGACCCTGTGGACAAGGCCTGGGTCCGCAGTAGGTCACTAGGAGATCTCAGCGATCATTCGAAAGGTGAGATAATTTCCAAATAAGTCCTACTCATAGGATATTGGAGTTTTTCTTTTGCACAACCAGTAGGGGTGGATACCGGTTCGCTGGACCTGATTCGGACCTATATAACATCCAAGAACCAAGTACAAATATATTTTTCTATTTTGTTTGATGAAAAGTGTTTTGAGTCTCCCTATGAGAAGAAAAGGCATATACAATGTAAAATAAGTGCAACATTCAAATATTAAATACTGGTTTGCCTTAAAAGTCTTCTCACCAAGAAACTTTTACAGTCATGCATGTCAGTCTTAATTAGCTATGCTTAATATTGGTTTAATAAAACAAAACATGTCAACTGGACAGGATCAGGTCCAGGTTCAGGTCCGGACCTGAACCTAAATCTCTGGACCTAAACCTGGACTTGGACCTTATTAAGCTGAACCGGTATCCACCCTTAACAACCAGTAATGTATCTCACCTGCTGATGTTTCGGTGTCTGTCAGACACCTTCTTCAGAGCTGCTGACTGGAGTACTGCTTTTCGCTGATATGAGTAGCTGAAGCATGCAGGTGGTGCTTTTGCATAATCAAAATGAAAAAAAAACATGAACAAACAAACAAGCAACAACATATTTGTATTGTCCTTCTATAGAGATGAACCGAGCAGAGCTACAGCCCTCGCGAGCGACCACGGGATACGTGAAGTTCCAGCAGATGAGAAACAAGGCGAAGAACGGGGTCGGTTACGACACCTCGGCGATCTACCTGTCATTCGCTGGAGGGGAGGAGGAAAAAGACGTTGGTGTAGTGGATGCCTTCACTGGTATGTAGTACTATCACCTTTTCCTGTCTTACTTGCAGTTATTATTATTAGCATGTGTCTGAAATTACACGAGTATGATCATAATTATAATAGTATATGTTTTGTGATGATTTCTAACTCTTAACACTAACTTTCTGCAGGCTCTGTTACCTTACCTTAGGCCACAGCAAGTAATTTTTATGGATGACATCAGCGCGCTCATTAATTTTCGCCTGACTTCGAAATAAAAAACAAGAAATTTCATTGCCCTCCGACGGTGGTCAACATGCCAAAAATTGGCAAATACTTAAGTATGTCGTAAACGTTGACAGTCTAAGGTGTTTCATTGCATATGAATACCCAGTGTAATTCCTGCCCATGATGGTATAATAACAAGCTGTTTTCTGCATTTGTTCTAGCAAGGACATTATATAAATAATGGGGGGGGGGGGTTCTAGTTAATTGAGCTCTATACACAAGGTGTTTCATCGCATGTGAATACCCAGTGAAGTTGCTTCAGATGATGGTACAACAAGCTCTTTTCTGCATTTATTGTAGTTAGTCTATTGAGATGTATACACATCTACTCTCCAAGCAGAGGTTGAATGGGCAGATCGTCACCGTTTTATCATATGCAGTTTTATTTTTGTCGCTAGCCCATTCATGTCGTTAGAATGGGCTAGCGACAAAAATAAAACTGCATATGATAAAACGGTGACGATCTGCCCATTCAACCTCTGCTTGGAGAGTATACACATCTACAAGGACATGTTTACTGTTGAATCAAGGAGGTTTCATATTGTATATGAATGAATACAGGACTAATACACTGGTTGAATACAGACCTGTTGGTCATGATATTATATCTCGTCGCCTCAATTCTTGTTTAACAAGAATTATGATCTCAAAATGTGAAAATATAGGAATCTTGTTTTTTTTGGCCCGCCTTGTTTTTTTTCGCCCTATCTCATTAATTTTGGAGTCTGTGGAGGATGTCATCCATAAAATTTACTTGCTGTGGCCTTACTTCACTTTAGTACAACAAGTCAAGAGAAAATGTTCCGAATTGCAAATTACTATCATATGTCTTTATAGTATACTGCATAACCATTGAGGGATGTATTATTACACATGTGTGATTTTAGCTGCCCACTACATGTATAACGAAAAGTAGACTATCTGGTCACACAAAATCTTAAATGAACAGCCCTTGTTTGTAACATTAATGTACTGTACTAATAGCACTTAATTGCAAACAATGATGCAAGAGTCATCAAATGCAACATTAAAAAACGAAATTTGCGTTTGGCTCACTATATTGATTTTTCCCACTCCTATTGCTTCATAGAAAAAGATGTAAATGAGTACTACAGCATCGAGGGTCATGCAGGGTCAAAGATCGCCGACCAGCTACGCCAGGGGAACAAGATACGCATCGGAATCAACGGAGACGTCATGTCTCACGGGCTCCGAGTACGGACTCGAAGCAAGGAAGACTCCCCGTAAGTATGATTCTAATTATTATTCATTGAACATTTCGCATACATGTTTTTAAACTGTTGATCCTGCACCAAATTTCTCTGATGATCAGCAAACAAATGAGTGTTCTTAATGGTATTCCTTGGGTATCTGACCCATATACTATCCCAGTGTCTGGTACGAGGAAGAAACAACAGTGGTAGTGTGTGTGGTTGCAACACATGTACATGTGTATGTAATAACCAGGGAATCAGGGAATCACCTTAAAAAAGAGGGCATCTTATTTCTTTGTTTTCCTAGTGTAGGGCATCCAAAAGACGCCCTGACACCCTGCTAGCTAATAGCATGGTCAAACCTGAACTCTACATGTATGTTATCTGCTGTTTCATATCAGATCTGACTTCTTTCGGTGTCAGAGCATTCTACCAAGTTGACTCAGATGAATTTTCATTCTAATTTCAAACACGTACATGTATCTCAAATTTGGTTTCTAAAAGTCACCCTTACAGCTGAAACAGCAAAAAGTAACATGTTTCTCTGTTTTTTGTTATGAAGGAGAAGCGAGCAGGACCATTATGATTTCTACCGTGATGACTGGGACAATAGTAGTAACTCCACAGACATGGAGAGGGTGCCGCTGTGTTGGGAGGACCAGGTTAGCAGGCCCGGGTCTCGACTGTTAGCACCACGGTCGGAGAAGAAGGAAGTGCCCAAGCCTGTGAGTATGACTGAAAAGTGATAGAATAGACGAATTTAAACCACACAAACTAGTTCGTTATTTTGGGGGCTTTTGCTCAAAAACTGTCATCGCACACGTCCATTAAGAAAAGAAAGTATTCAAGCAACATTCCCCGAACCCAGATGAAGTAGGTGTTCTATTAAAATGTGACTGATTTGCGACAGATACAAATGTAAGTACAGAATAAGCCGTTTTTCTCTGTATTTTACGCAAGTGAGGAAAGGAGCAGACAGAAGAGACTCGGGAGCTATAATAGGTTTGGATATACCATGCTAGTCAGAAACGTCTGAGAGTTTCCAAATTCTAGCCAGTTGCTTGAGTAACTGTCATTTTACGTATAATCATAGTGTCACATTACAGAACAAATTGTTGAAAATGACAATTGCAAATTGTTCTATATTCCAGCCCGTGTCAGGCTGTCAACCTGTGATGTTCGACAAGCTAATCCGTCACGACATGTTCCCGCCAAACTTCGTCCACGTTGGAGCCGCCAGCCCCCCGAGCAGCACGGGAAAACCGTCCGGACAGTTCCGCGTCAAGCAGCGGACCAAGTTGAAGCCGGCCTTCAACGGCGCAACTCCGTCCAGCAGCCAGATCACTGTCATCAGCATCGATAACTGGAACGAGGACGTGATGACTGAAGAGCGACAGCAGAAAGAGTACGAAGAGGTGCTATGGGACAAGGTCATTCACGGGAAAGCCCGCAACGAAATCCTGGGCGGCGCCAAGCCTCCGCCCGTAGGTCAGACGATCTTGCCGGAGACACGGGCGAGATCGCCGAGACAGCGAGAGGAAGCGAAGAGCGCGGGCCAGAGGAGTAGTAGGTTAAGTTTCGCTGACGGGTATGATAATGTGGGGAAGAAGCTGGGGGTTGTTAGACAGCAAGCCATCCCCACGGGTAAGTACAGCGGTTCTAGTAGTGTGGATTTTAATTTTGTGGGCAACGGGATGAACCCCATCCCAGGGACCCTTAGCGCAGCCACCCCTGCTAATAGTCCGAGGGTTGGGTTTGTGGGCACAGTTAAGCCAATGCCGTCCAAGCCATTGTACAGGAATGGTGTTGCCAGTATAAGTGTGCACGGGATACAGGGCGACCTGAACTATATCCAGATCGCACAGCCGCTGACGGCACCAGTTGGGCCCCTGGGCTTGCACCAGTGCGACTCTAGCAGCTACAGCACTCTGTACAGATACAGCGCCACTGTGAGAGAAGCCATGGGAGCGGTCGGCAATCCCACCCGCCCGTTTTCTACGTCGACTAACGTTTTCCATGGCCAGGAACCTGGTGGGGAGTACGAGGTTTTCGAGCAGGAACAGTTTGTGCCAAGTAGAGGATCCACGGCAAAGAGCAAGTCGTCCCAGGGACAGCAGCACGTTCGGTTTGTGGAAGACTTGCCGTCACGCGTGGCCACGCCCGATCAGAGGCCGCCATCACGACATACGCCGTCCCCGCCAGCCCCCTCACCAGACCGTGTCGGCTCGGTGACTCCGTCCATCCTGCTTTCCTCTGCACTAGCTGACCAGGGTGATGCGCAGAAGGCAGAAGACAGGGTCCAAACTCCAGAGTTTAGTGCGGACGGTTCAAGAAGACCCACCTTAACGTTAGATTCCATCGTTATACCGACAGCGGGGGAAACGGAGTCAGACACGTACTCCAACTGCGACCACACCACCGTTGATACATCCATCCCGTCCCACGCCACCCCTCATGAAGCCATAGATGTTGAAGATGAGGACAGTGAAGAGGAGAGGACCGAGTCTCCTACCTTGAGGTACACCACCTTCAAAGGTGAAAGACCAGGATCGGCCACCGAGGAACAGTTGAACAAAGTCGCCTCGATGATAGCCAAAACTGTAGTCGGACAGGCAGCATCGGGGAGCGAGGGGAATGATTCTGAAGACGAACAGTTGATGCAAGACGACGAAAGAAGCTCGGTGAAGAGTTCGGTGTTTTCCGAGTCCTTGGATGGGGACAGTCAGAGCAGGAAGACGAGAAGCATCAGCAGGATAGACAGTGGCTCCCAGTATTCTTCTGACGACCTACAGGTGTCCCAGGAGACACAGGAGCTTCTCGAATCCGTGTCCAAACTGCCCGTTGCGGATGCGCCACAGGTAGCGGAGTTGTTGGCGTACGAACCGGACAAACCTTCACAACAGGAGCTGGCAGAACTGAGAGGACAGATCAAGCATGACCTGAAACGGACACAGGAGGAAACACAGAAGGACATACAGGACATCTACATGAAACAGTTAGTATAAAGAAATATAAACATCCGCTCACAAAAAGTTCTGGGATAGATCTGAGCGGTGTGCCAAAAACCTGTGGGTTTCAGATGGAGCAAATGATGAAGATGCTTTCATATGAGAAAATTCACAGCCATATGAATTTACCAGTAGAAATTTAGATGTCTTTGAAAATTTAGATGTCTTTGAAAAATTGTGAATTGATTAAAAATCTGAAACCTGATACAGATCAACAAGACAGAGAAATGATAGGGATGCATATGTAAATACCATTCCATAAACATCATTTCAAAAGGAGTTGGATGTGGAAGCTGTTCAAGTCTGATTTATCCAAAAATTTCATCAAGTCATGACTCCTCTACTTTTTAAAACAATCCAAGTAGATTATGAATCATCATGAGGAGTTTGCCCCCAACAGTTAAATGTGATAATGTCAACTGAAAAAGCTGTTTTCAAGCTGCATGATCACATGATAATGACGTAGTTCATCAATTGAACTTGTGTTCATGAGGACCTTCAAATCCAGTAGAATCTGAGGAAACCTTTACTCCGGAGCCACTCTTATACAACTTCCACGTTTGATAAACCATGACAAAGAGTCATCTCCAAATATTGGTGACCAAGAAAGGCATGCCATGACAGCTGGACTAAAAGGAAACTCAACTGTAAAAAGTTATGTGCCAACGACAAACAAACAAACAAACAAACAAACAAACAAAACAAACACCTGATCCTGTACTGTGGTTTAGACTGTACTGGCTCAACTTTGCCATATTTACTAACTTCTTTTAAGAGATATACTAGCCAAGGTTTTATAAAAGATATTGTATATTTTCTAAGCTCATTTGTCTGTCGTTGCATCATAATTTTAGGTTTGATGTAGGTAGCATTCTGATGAACGTTTGGCAAATTATAGATCTGAAGATATGATACATTTTTTAAGCTTATTTTGCTATTGTTGCATCATGATCCATTTTGGCTTGTAAACCTAGAAGGATGTTGGCTATACTGTCTGTCCTTTGTAATTTTTGTCATTACCTTTTTTTTTATTATTGATTAATCATTATTGCAAAGATGCCACATGTAAATATCCTGTGACAAACTGAATATTTAGAATATTGTACATATATATATATATATATCTCACAAGATTCAATTTTTTTATTGGAAAACGGTAAGATTATAAGATGATAGAACGTGTGTAGTTTTTTTCAATGAAGTTGCTGCTAAAGTGATATGACTATATCAGTGTGATTATTTTACAATCATATAATGGTTGTTAAGGTTTATACCAGGTTAATATTTATACATATCATGTCCCTAATAAGTACGTTTTTGTGTGAAAACGATGATGTGTATGCAAAAGAATAAGGTATTGTGCTTGTAAAAATGCAGACTATACAGTGATCCATAGTACAATACAGCTCTACATCAGTACTTGCTGTTTTCAATTTTTGTGAACAAAACTCTTTTCGTTTTTCCGTCTTTTTCTATCAAGAAAAGAAGAAAAGAATACCGTTTTAAAATGATATCGTTGACTGTTTATTGCGCTTTTTATTGGATATGCAAGAACACATCATACTGTTTGCAGTTCTATCACTTTCTGCTAGAGAGCGCAACCACATGCAGAAAAGATTGGACCGCTATTCGGGACCAACCACTAATCCTGTCTCTCTGCTAGAGCATTGTTCCAGAATGGAACCCCGGGCCTTAAGCTTGTCTGATGGATTGTTTGAACCTAGGATTTGAATTCATCATTAAATCAGTGGCAAAGTCAAAATGTCAAATGTCTCTTGGCTGTCCAACAATAAGTAGACACATTTGAACCTTTAACCACGCACCCTCATTAAATTAGGACCCCTGTCGCTCCACGTTACATCGCACCCTCATTAAATCAGGACCCCTATCGCTCCACGTTACATCAACGTGGAGCGATAGGGGTCCTGATTTAATGAGGGTGTAACCACGTGGCCTGGCACCTTAGTTGCAATGTGTCAAACATAGCTTAAAAATGTTAATCATAAACACCACTTACATATAGCCACTCAATCGTCGCCAAGGCAATACGTTTTTATCGCCTTTCTTGTTAAAATTGTAAGCAAACTCTGCAATTTATGGTGATTTTTCTCCTACTCATGTCTTCCCCGAGCACTTGCATGGAGATAATAAGTCTTTAACTAGCGTCACAGAGTCGAAGTCTCTGGAGAAGCACCATTAATTTGTCGAAGTATACACCACTGATATGAGAGGATCTACAGTGTTAGGTAAGGCTATTGTTGAGGCTATTGCCTGAAGCTCCCTCTTACACGGGGCCGCCGGCTTTACGTTACCATCCGAAATGACGAATACAATACCTTACAACAAGCTTGGTCCGGACCTAGGATCCTCGGAATTTGATCCAGATGGCGAAGCAGTGGGGTTGCGTTACCACTTGCGCTACTACGATTGATAATCTTTCCTTGAAAATTAGAGTCCGATCTTGAGACTTTTTATGTTAAAAGGAACAGGTATAGGGTCTAAGCATTCATAGTTTGGTGAAATTTGGTAAGTTCAGAGTACAAGCTGAATATGTATCCGGACAGATATATTTGACCCACTCAAACCGTTAAGGACCTCTACTCTGTGTGGTGGGTTCCTTCACGTGCTCTATGTGTGACTCTCCTCAAACAAGGGGCCTCCATTTAACGTCCTATCCGAGGGACATCCCTAATCGAAGCCAGGTACTCATTTTCACCTGAGTGAAGTGAGGAAATTCATGTTAAGTGCCTTTCCAAAGAGCAGAGCGTCGGTGCATGCCCGGGGATTCGACAAAAGGAGCTTCTATTTTTAACCTAATGGTTTCTTTAAGTGTTATGCAGAGTACCAGTGAGAAAAATGCACTCCGGCGTACATATAACTTCAAGTGGCCGGGGATTCGACCAGAAGAACTTCTATTGTTCACTAAAGCCACAGCAAGTAAATTCTATGGATGACATTATCGCCCTCATTAATTTTCACCTGATTTTTTTTCGAATGGTCAATATGACGAGAAAGTACCAAAACGGGAAAATATGTCGTGTTGTAGCCTTGATTGTACTTGTAGAATTGCCACTAGTTGGGTAGCCATGACTGTACTTGCAGAAGTGAAACTAGTTCGATAGTTGTAAAAGTGGCACCAATGTGGTAGCCTTGAGTGTAGCTGCCAACTTGGTAAGTGATACCAGTCTATTTACTAGTGTCACTTTGAATACAGGAACAAAAGACCTGTTGGCTGTGATACCATATTTTGACTCAATTCAATTCTTGTTACAATATTTATGGTGTCTTTTTCGAAAATATAGCCATCTTTTTTTTAACCATCTTGTTTATTTTCGCCCTGTCTATATTTGGGGTCTGCATAAAATGTCATCCCTAAAATTCATTTGCTGTGGCCTTATATATAATGGTTTCTTCGGGCGTTATTCATACGTACTAGTGAGGGCAATGCACTCTGACTTGCATACAGCTTCGAGTGTCAATGCACCTCTTCAGATCATAGATAGTACGTGCTCATCAGCGGACTTTTACGCCAGGAAAACTAACGACGATCAATACAACTGGACAAGTCCCTTAGTTGGAGCCATTCAGAGATCGATTCTTCAAACTAGGGCAAGATGTACTGGTAATGCTTTTGTAAGCGTAGTATGGGCCACAGAGGATAGCAATATTTATTACCTTGGCCAAGAAAGTTCTATTGCGGGTGAGTGCGCGTGCGCGTGTGCGTGTGTGTGCGCGCGTGCGTGTGTGTATGTGTGTGTCTCTGCGTATGTACGTGTGTGTGTAAACAGCATACCTCGAGAAGTCGTGGATAGATCTATATGATATTTCGTATGTTAGTAGGTGAGCCAAATATGCCATACGATAAATTGTGAAACGGGTATTTCCATAGATGCTGATGATATTGCTATGCGAAAGTATGGGGTCGTTGAACTCTAGTTCATCTTCTTAGCAGGCCTTTGCAAGTAACCAGAAGAACCCATCTATATGATATTTCGTTTGTTGGTAGGTGCATGAGCCAAATATGCAATACGATAAACTGTGAAACGGTTATTTCCATAGATGCTGATGATATTGCCATGCGAAGGGTTGGGGTCGTTGAACCCTAGCCTGTATTTACACAAGCTCTCGGCCGGAGGTTACTGACCCCCAGCCCAAGATGGCGGTTAGAGGCCGGCTGGCCACTAGGAGCGCGATTCGTCAGGCTAGTTGAACCCTATTTCATCTTCTTAGCAGACCTTTGAAAGTAACCAGAAGAACCCAATAGGCATATTCAATAGAATTTCACTTTCCTCTTTGCGAATGTTCTGAACGGAGACCATTACCGTGGCAGACGTAGCAAGTATCCGGCGTATTGTATGAATTTTCGTCACAACTATTTTCCTTAAAGCTGAATGTCAAATTATACCGCACAAATAAGGACAGTAGCTCTCCTGGGTTGCAATTAGAGCCTGCATGTACAGACACAAAACAGGTGCACAATAATGAGTAAAGCGGTGCGACGCCTTCTCTGGGGACCCTGTTAGACACAGGAAATAGTCTGACAAACGGACAAATGCTGTATTATGGCGTACGTAGGTTGTGTGAATGCATTGGAAGAAAGTGACATTTAGGTACCGAATATTGCCACTCTGCTAAAAGCCCCAAAGGAAATTAAAACCACGGTTTTCTTCGAAAACTAGCTTTAACGGAAGAGAGCGCATTTTGTGTCGTGACATAGGATACTCGCCCCCGTTGGCCTTTGTCGTTCTTTGCAAGCAAAATGGAAAAAAATCTTTATCTAACACTACTGTACTTCATGAATGCAGATCTTAGATGGATTCTATTCCATCGCATGGGGAAAAGAGATTTGCCACCTCTTTTGACGAACATAAGACGTCTTGTACACATGTATGCAGGACCCTCGGGAGTTTGACTTTGCCTTTATCTCGATCCACAATTATATTGACATTTCAGTATTCTTCCCGTGGTCTATACATTAATATATCTCTTAAGAGAAAGTTTGACGTATAACAGAACAAATATAAGATACGAAAAACAACATAATCAAAATACAGAATTAAAAGAAATCACTAGGGAGTCAACCTTGTGCGAACCCAACGCACTTATCTTGAAGCGTAGTACTAGTCGTGACGTTCTTGGCTGAACTTGAACGTGAGTAGTCGAAAATTAAAGCCGTATTGCTCTGTCAGACTAGCAGGTGGATGGATTGTTTTACTATATGGAAATCTTTATTGACACAACAAAAGTACAGCGACTTTCGTAAGGTCTTCGACAACTATACATGCAAACATCAAACAATGGGATACAAAATGATTAACCTACGTACAAGTATATGAATACTTCGACATGTCGAGTTTAACCTATCACTTACACTACTAGATCTAAGATCTAAACATTCTTTGATATATTTACCTATTTGTACACAGTCAGAAAAGCTAGCATGTAGATTCTGCAACGTAGGCTACACGTGTGTTGTGTACGCGTGTATAGTTAACCACAACCTGTATAATCTGCGACGGAGGCTACACGTGTGTTGTGTACGCGTGCAGTTAAACATAACCTGCATAGTCTGCAACGTAGGCTACACGTGTGTTGTGTACGCGTGCAGTTAAACATAACCTGCATAGTCTGCAACGTAGGCTACACGTGTGTTGTGTACGCGTGCAGTTAAACATAACCTGCATAGTCTGCAACGTAGGCTACACGTGTGTTGTGTACGCGTGCAGTTAAACATAACCTGCATAGTCTGCAACGTAGGCTACACGTGTGTTGTGTACGCGTGTAGTTAAACATAACCTGCATAGTCTGTAACGTAGGCTACACGAGTGTTGTGTACGTGTGTAGTTAAACATAACCTGCATAGTCTGCAACGTAGGCTACACGTGTGTTGTGTACGCGTGTAGTTAAACATAACCTGTATAGTCTGCGACGGAGGCTACACATGTACTGTGTACGCGTGTAGTTGAAAAAAGCGGGTATAGCCTGTGTATAGTCATATAAGGAAAATAACAGAAAACGAACGACGGATTTCCGAAGCTTAAACAGATATGTAGATGAGGAAGTGTAAATTCTGCAAACTGGGACTTGATTTGCATAGCTACTGAGGAAATTTTTGCCAGGAGTGTTTGCCATTATTTGACTCAGATACATGTAACATGGCAGAACATTAACAGATACCAATTAGGAAAACATATTCATAATTTGCATAATAAATGCAAAAGTGCCATAATTCTTCTAAGTAGTAAATGATTGGACATTGTGACCTGTGTAATTAAAGTTAGTTAGATGTGTACATGACCAGGCATGAATTATGTAAATTTGGAAGTCATTTACATAATCAGAATATTTATTGGAGATATTAGGTCTCCGAACCCTTGTTAAAGAGAATTCGTATAGTCTGCGACAGAGGCTACACGTGTACAACGTAACGTACGCGTGTAGATGAACAAAGCTTGTAGAGTCTGCGACGGAGGCTACACGTGTACCGTGCACGCGTGTACGATTCAATACAATTAGAAGAAATGGCAGGTAACCTCCATTAATATCAATCCACCGGTTTACATAAATTCGCCACTTTGAAAAACAGTGGGTTTATATAAGAGACCTCTAGTGCAGCACCCCCAGGCATGCACGGTTTAGATATACAGCAGCACATCATACAGGGGACATTGGGTTGCAGATCTATTTGGACGTATCTTTTCAGGGTGGCGGAATTATGTACCCTGGCGGGATTATGTTAGTTGATGGTATAGCCTCTAGATTTTCAACGCTTTTCTCTTCATGTCTCTTACCCTAGCCTCCTTCGCAGACTTCTTGGAGCGCCAGTGTTCATTTTTTTAAGGGAGGGCTGATTCGAGATTTTTAACATAAGCTAAGGTTTTCTAACGCCGAGGGATACAGATTCTTGGTGCGGCGAAACTATCTCCTGACCAGGCATCAGAGAACCTTATTTCACCACATTGAAAATCGTGAATCAGCGCTCCCCCCAAAATAAAAACCGACGCCCCAAAAAGTCTGCGAAGGAGGCTATTTTTATCCTTTGATCGAGCCCACTTTCGTTTCACTAATCTGATGAAAAGGTCGTTTCTAAATCTTTTCTAGGCCAATTGGCAATTTTTGTTTGATCCGATGTATTCAGACAATCACGTTCTAGCTATAGGGATTTTATTTATTAAAGCAAACGTGTCTTGGTTACAAACCAAAAATACATATATTTTTAGTTCCCTACAGACCAATCAGAATAAAAAGTACGGCAAGCATTTCAGTTCGTAGACAAACGGGAAAAAACAGCAAATTTGTCTATTTTCTGCTCCTTTGTGTAGATAAATGTAAGAAAACAGAATCTTTCAGTTAAATGAAATCTTTCAACCTATTTTAGACACAAAATATTCATTGACAAAAAGAACTGTGACTTTCGTACGATTAACAACAAAATAGAAACACAACATGAATCTTAATAGATAAACACATTAATAATATCATGTTACAATCAGGTGTCTTTTCTATCAATAAATCTATCTTATATGTATTACCTATATTCACATTGTTAGAGTCGCCACATGTATGGATATGAACAAATCCGCATGACTATCGCATCATATCTGCTTTTGGCCAATCGGCGCTGGCTTGAAGCCTGCAATTAAAATTCTTTTGAAAAAAAAAAGCGATTGGTAAATTGGCGCAACCACTGCAAATCCTTAGCATGAAAGTTCATCTGTGTTGGTAGAATTCATTTTTAACAAGACTAAACTTTTCGTCCAACACTGTAAGAGAAATTGGGACTTACCCCAAATTTTCAGAGGTATCTCAACATATCCACATCGAGTCTCCGGGACATTCAGTATCGTTAGAAGGAGTGAAAATCCTTGATTCGGAACCGGATTTCTTTGCAAGAGGAGTAAAGGAGGTAATCTACATCAGAGCCCACACACCTATCTTGAATAGAGACGGGGGGAGACACAAGTTATCTGGCACGTATGACCCGCTACTGCGATCACGTGTCGCTGACGTCACGTTGCAGTAGCCGGGTCATTCCGCCGAAAATTTGGGGTAAGTCCTAATTTCTCTTAGTGTTGGACGAAAAGTTTAGTCTTGTTAACACTGCAAATCCTGTTTTGATAACCGGCAGGGCCCCTTATCCGAATGTGACCTAAGCATTACGCGAGTTTTGTTGCACTTTGCACGTCTTTCTAGTGGTTCGCGTTTTTCTCTCTTTGCCGACCAAGAAAGTCGTAAAAATGCTGCAAACTACATGTAAAGAATCTGCACGCTATATCTTATTCAATAATTAGAGATTGATATTTGATAACAAGCAGACTTATTCCCACTACGTTGGCGCGATAGCGTACGTGCCGATCATATATCTATAAATATGAGCATGAACATAATGCTTAGGCTAAGATTATAAGCACCTGTGCCCTATATAGCGACTCAACAGGTGGTCTTAATCCATCGCTATAACGCAGGCTTACGGGCGTATTCAAATATAGTCCCAAACTTCTCTCTGTAAAATCAAAACACGTACACGTGAATACGTTTTCTGTAAGGCAAACCCCTGGAAAGAGAAGTGGGAAAATCCTTCGTCGTCGGCAAGAATGGACGTTATTTTTTTATGAAGGGCATCCGGGATCTACTGAACATGAATTCATAATCATGTATATATAGCTAATGCGCGAGTCCTATAGGTCACTTCTTGGCATAAAACGTATTTAGTGTGGTGACAAGCTCCGAGACGCAGCACCAGGCGTATGTGAAGAAACATCGGGGCGGGCAGCCTGGTCGGGCGGGACGAGTCGCGTTCCGCGCCGTACGACACCATGGCTCCTACCGACGAGGCCCCAATGTCGGACGGCGAGCTCAAGGTAATGTTGAATATTTCTAACTATTTAGTACCAGATATTTTTCAATCTCTACCAAACCAATAATAATATAGATTGGCCAAAAAGAATGTTTAATTTAAGGATTCAGTCGACCACTGTTTCCTCGAGTCTAGTCCATCGTCGTTAGGTCTAGCCTGGTGACCATACAGTCGGGAGCTCCCTGGTATTTCCACGGCCCTGTGAGTGGTGTCCGCCCGCCCAGACAGATTAGTGTGCTCGGGTGGTAGTTTTACGGGCTTGGCTTAATCACAACTCGACATGCCAGCTAAGAAGACAGGCTAAGAGAAACAGCCCAATGCATAGCAGATTGGGCCCGGTAAAACACCCCCAAGCCGACCCGTAGAGACTAGCTAGTGACGTTAGGTCGGGCTACCTTCGGCTAAAGTTTGTTCGAGGCAGACGGAACTCTATGCCGCCTAGGTACCATTGCACCTGGTGGCTGTTTTACGCGGAAGTAGCAGTTTCACGCGGAAGAAGTTTATGGGCCACGATGTCGCGACCAATTGAACCCAGCTACCGCTCAAAACTACCACCGGGTGCCAAAGATTACTTCGGCGGTGGAAAGCCCCTTCAGCCCCGAAGAGCTTCCAGCCTAACGACGATGGACTGGACAGGTTAACCACTGACGTCTAGCCCGGGCTACTGCATTGGCAATAGCTTTTCCTTCTATGGGTGGCTAACTCTTTTTGCCAGAATATTCTACTCTCCAAGCACTGGATGGGTTCCGGCAGGTTTTTGACGTGTTTTAGGCGTTTTTGTCGGGCTTTCTACCTTTTCATATTTGTTTTGGCTCTTGGGTTTATAGAGATAAAACAAATATGAAAAAGTATAATGCCCGACAAAAATGCCTAAAAACACGTCAAAACCTGCCGGAACCCATCCTCTGCTTGGAGAGAAAAAGTATTCAATTTTTTGTCAATTTCAATTCTTTTTCAGCCACTAAAGCTTACTGCCCCCGCTGTCAGACACAATTACATTTTTCGAATTCTGCCTTGGAATATTCATATCACCCTGCAGGGTACTATACTACAGACATAAGCTTTTAAGAAATGCTATCAAAAGCCGCTTTAACTTTACACCAAATTTTTGTTCAACGAGATAGGTGTTTTCGCAACACGAGCGTTGTAAGTGTATTTATAGTGAACAGAAACGATTACATACATGTACAGTATATCACATTTGTATGAAGTTTATATTTTTTTCAATATTAATTATATCCCGTTTGTTGTGCTGGTTCCAAAAGACATATGAGAAACAAAAACAAGTATGCCGCGTGGTATCCCCAACTCAATATCATGTATTCTCCAATGCAAGAATCAACAAAGAACGATAACCACTACAAAGCACAAACCTAAGCTTTGAGCCTTAAAAAGTGGTCTAGGGCACTATATCTAACAGCAATAAACGCGTACGTATTTTAGAACACTTGTAAGAGGATGTAATATTTCGGTGCCGTTCGTGACTTTAGGCTTGTGTGCACGATAATTGAATATCAGCAGCTAGCTGTGTGTAGATCTAAAGAGCATTTTATGTAACTCTCATCTTAACGATGAAACAAGAGATGTTGCTTTTCACGTTGTAGTGCCAAGTGGTACACAGGGAAGCAAGTTTCCTTGATGTTTCTGTAGCAGGGTATATTTTTACTGGGAGGGGTTGTTAACCCTTCCCCTTTAACGTTCCGAGGAACCTTCTCGAACACAATACCCCCATTTTCCGTCCCTTCCGAAAGACGGGTGCAGCCCCAACCGAGATGCCTTCGAGAGGATTTGGTTCTATTGTCAGGGATTTTTCTGAAGTAACATCTCATACCATGGTAGAATATGATTGGATTCCATCCAGGGAGTAACAGCAATGTCGATAAGAAATTGTATACCTACAATGATTGAATGCACCGATAGTATATCGGAATATTCAATAGTCGTGATACAAGTGTATGCATTGCTGAGTAAATTAATTTCGGAGCCTAGGTTAAAGGGTACTTTATCGTATACTGTGAAGTAGTATGCATTTCTTACTTCGTCAGATTATAATTTATTGAAAAATAACACCCCCTTCTGGAGCTTGGGACTCCTTTAATAAGGGTTTGCAATCTCGTCTCGGCGTATCTTAGAAAAAAATTGGGCCTCCAAATTTATAGAAAATGTGTTTTAGCGGTGTCTTGTAGAACAGCTCCTTGTGTTATCAAATTGGGTCAAACCGGTAAGATCACAAACCGAGATCGCATCTCAAATATTAACGTTCTTCCAGAACAATTGTACAAGGTACAAAGTATGGCATCCACTGGTACATTATAAGATAACATTCTATTAGGCTAATCAATCTATCTTATACAATATGGTGTAGTAGTATGGGATGACAATGGGATTTTACAATCATTGGAGGAGTTTCTAACGTCTATACTTTCTTTGATATATTTTCCAATGTATACCATGCAGGGGTTGTCACGTGTCATTATGTACTTGAATTTGGTATTCAAGTCCATTGAGATAAATCCTGGTAAATCCGACGATTACATTGAGTATATTGAATTACGTATGTCAAAATATTTGGGACATACAATCAAAAAAGTGATAAATGCTGAAGTAGGGAATAGAGTCGAACAAAACATTAGTTCGTACGAAGACCTCCTAACCAAAGTAGAGAAAAAGAAAACTGAAGTGGTACGGCCACGTGCTACGGTTATATCGGGACTACCCAAAACTATCATGCAAGAAACCGTCCAGGGAGGAAGAAAGAGAGGCAGGCAACGGAAAATATGGGAGGATGATATCAGAGAATGAACGGAAAACCGAGAGGCGTGGAGAAAACTGTTAACCAGATCTTCCGTGGCGCCGCAATCGTCAAATAGTTCGACTGACGGATAGAAGAAGAAGAAAACATAAAGATAGAAGAAGAAGAAGAAGAAGAAACCAGGCCACAAGAAGCGAACAAATATCAAGCAAATACGCGTGCGGCTTCGTGTGAGAAAAACTCACGTTTGTGCTGTTTGATTTCAATCTGAAGCTCAGTCAATCAAATTTGTAAAGAACACATGAGCCCTTGTGCATGAAAGAACCTCGCGTCACTTTGATCATGAATTTCGTTGTCAGTTCTTTGATCGGGACACGTATCAAGAGGGATGAGCTTTTACAGCAAGATGAGCTGCGTACATGGCAGAAATATGCAAGATGCGCTTTGTTTTCCGAGGTTTTGATATTCCTGAAAAAAAAGTTGAAATGTTCAATCGTCCCAGACTAACAGCGAGAAGACAGAAAGACTCTTCATGGCCTGAAATGATAGTAAAAGGGTCTTTGTCGGTGCCTTCACAACAATCATGCTAGTTGGGTGACCATGGCAGTCACACCCATTGTATATTTGAGTTTAAAAAAGTGACGGCAAATACTATCAGTAAGAAAGCCGGTAGCTATAGGGGCCCATTATCGGACCTTCCTTCCGACACCTACCTACTACACACACACACACACACACACACACACACACACACACACACACGCACACGCACACACACACACACACACACACACACACATACACACACACACACACACACACACTTACACACACGCGCGCGCGCACACACACACCCACCCATATGCTTCGGTGTAAAAAACAACAACAACGTGCATCATCTCGCGTATACTAGCAGACGACATGCCAAACTACATACGAATGCAGCAAAGGGACCGTCATTTATAGCTGCCAACGTACGGACATAGCCGACTACAATACTCCTGTCGGAGGTCACTGACCGCCTTCACGGAGTAACAACATTTCCTAGCCCTAATGAACAATGAGTTAGCGTCGGTGCATGACGCCTTTTGAAAAATCATTTCGTTTCGTTCATTGCGCTAGTAGTCCCATGTCTAAAAATAAGTGTCCATAGTGTTTTTAGTTCCAAAATTAAAACCATTGTCCGGTTAAAGAGGTTACTGGGCACTGTTTACTGACCTACATGTAGTTCGTTTCGTAGACCGTAAATGATCAATTTTCGTCAGTTCCATTAGCGTTATTGGCTATGGTGCGCCAAGTTGTTACCCTACTGTTTCTGGTGGTTAAACGTGTAAGTACCAATTTGCCTCTTATTCGGGGATTGAAAATTCAATATGACCTCTTGACCTCCCCCATCGAATGCATTTTACGGATTATCTCTGATGTGTTAAGCCAGAGAGGGTTAATAGAAATGTACCAAATAGCCTGAATACAAATTAAAGGCTTTTCGTTGGTAATTAGTCCAAGCATAACGTGAATGCCCCTAAATTGAAGCCAAGCCAAGAGAGAGCCCAGCAAGTGGGTTCACCGCTTTTAACAATTCTACTGTGGAAGAAAACAACTTTGTTGATAAATTGTCTTTGATCGTATCGTTCTATGCCGAAGAGACGAATATTTCAATAACTTTTTGGAGGTCAAACATAAAATCCTGTACAGGGCACTGTTCTAAGTAACTTGATAGCATTGTGACGTACAGTGATGGCTAGCACTTTTACCGGTGTCGCGCCAAATTTCTGCTCCACCAAATTTCTTTCTCGGTGAGGTAGTTTGCATGCGTGGAGATAGGGTGGGGTAAGGGTTAGCCTCCGCAGCACGACCCCTTGTACCAAAATCCACTCAAACCTCTGCTTGAAAGTTACCACGCCCCACGAGTGTGACGGACTTCTCTCCCCTCAGGTAACGTTACTATTGAACCCTCCCGTGAGCAGTGCCGGCGCAAATATTTTGCAGGGGCAAACACTTGGCTTGACGCCGGCGGTGCCTCGGGCTTGAATATTGGGAAAAATGGTGTGTTTTCGCTAATCTGACCAACCCTAGCAAGATCCTGCCGATCCTAGCCTTTTTTGGGTCGACCACTGAAATTTTAGATCGGACATCTGAGTGATGAAAACGATGAAGAATCGTTTTCCAACATGTTCGATCAATTTCTGTTGGAAAATAGCGCTTGTATAGTGTACATCTATATTATCAAAATATGATCTTAAAAAATGTAATGGAGAATTTCAATTTTCACGGTTAAAAAGGATTTGTTGGATAATTTCGGCCGAAAAAAAAAGAAGAGAATTCCTACCTTCCAATCCAATTTTTTGCGGACCGTGATCGGAAACACAAGACTTCTCCTTGGCCTAGGTTTTATTATTTGCGTCATTGCGCAGGTGCGATTCATTTTTACGGTTTCCGGTATTTGATTTCGCATGACTGAAAATCAAAAATGAAATGAAAACATCACAGTATATTGCCCCACTTAAAACAAATTCTGACCATGTGCGGTGTTTTCTAGGTCTTTCCAACCCATCTTTATACATTTATGACAAATTAAGTGTGCATTTATACCGTATTTATCGCTCCCATCTTAAAAGCATTTAAGTAAGTGTAGTGGTAGGGTTTAGGGTATGATGTAGTGTTATTATAGTACTTATCGAAATGAATAAGGCTCCTTATAGGTGTGAGTACACAAAAAACATTTCGGGCTAAAAGGGGAGGGCATTTCCCGAGCAGCCTTCGAGACCCTTGCTTCTCCCATTAAGTAAATTAGTCAAGCTACGCCCAGGCTTGATGTTTCTGACTAAAGGAGAAGTGTTGCTGCTTTAGTGAGCGTTATTTAGTGCTAAAAAGTGGTCGATATGGCCTCGCACTGAGCAAACTCGTTAGAAAATTAGTCTTACTACAATAGTTGGGTGTTGGTTCGTTAAAATAGGTTAAAATAATCAATCAGAGATTATATTGCACATCAATATTGCACATATTAAGAATGGTTAAATGGATACACGATATGGCATCCTATATCACTTTATGCTTACAATAATCAAAACAATTAAATCTACATACTCTATTCCACATAACATATGTGTTCTGGATACGTGCTGTTTGAGCGCTGTCAATATTGCGCCAAAAATAGTTACTCAAGCAACTGGATAAAATTTTGAAACAGTCAGACGTTTCAGACAGAATCAGTCACTGACGAAAGACAGCGGATGCTGTTTGAAACGTCTGACTGTTTCAAAATTTTATCCAGTTGCTTGAGTAATTATTTTTGCCGTATCTTACTACCTGATATCTAACCTTCATCAACCTATCAATGATGGTTTCTGCCTGTATTATGATGTGTCCATGTAGGCTGTGGCTGCGGTCCTGGGAATTATTGGCGTGTTGGGCATCGTGAACAACACCACCACCCTGTACCTAGTGGGTCGGTACAGCCAGCTCCGAACACCGTTCAACATGCTGGTCGTTAACCTCACGGTCAGTGACCTCCTGGTGTGTATCCTGGGCATACCCTTCAGCTTCGTGTCCAGTTGGACTGGACGGTGGGAGTTCGGCCACGCCGGCTGTGTATGGTATGGCTTCATCAACAGCCTTCTTGGTGAGACCATACAAATATTCTTCACCCTCGTTAAATCAGGACCCAATCGCTCCACGTTACATCGCTCGCATTACATATGGTTATGACAACGTCGCCACCAAAACAGCTCCAGCCAATCAAATCCTCTCATCGGAAGCCAACGCGCAAAGAACGCTGGGAAGCTATCAACCAATCAGGTTACGTGTTACGGCTAGCTCATTAATTATTCATGAGCTACAACTGCCGTTTGTGCCAAATAAGGTCAGCTCATTAATTATTCATGAGCAAGTCTCGTCGACCTGCCATAACCATATGTGGCGGTGTTGACGCTAGCACAGAGACCACTTACGCTGCGATTTGGAACCATGATAGGTGGTGATTTATATGCCCTTACCGCCTTTAACACCAGCGTAGTGTTTTTTTGTTTCAGGGTAGAAACCTGTGACTATTCATAAATCTGTGAAAAAACAACAACATTTCGCTGCGTTTAGAATAAGGTTGTAACAGATGGAAAACTTCACAAAATTTGTCAATCAAAATGAAGAAAATAGTGTCTCAGAGGGCTATGAATTAAGACATTTTTCAGGGGAGGATGCCAGACCCTACCATGTGGTCATATATCCCGCCACGGAATTTGGCCTTCTGTACAGTAAAACGTTCTCTTGAGAAAAATAGACAGGTCGGCAAGGGTCGGTTGGATAACCGGAGACACGGCCTTTTGTCCTAGGCCTTACGGCTCCAATAGAGGGTCGAAGGTGCCTGGGAGTCTCATGACGTATTTGCTTCACTTGTCTATCCCCAGGCATTGTGTCTTTGATCACATTGACGGTCATCTCCTACGAACGGCACCAGCTGATGAAACGGCCGCCAAACGCACCTAAGCTGTCCTACCGCTGGGTGGCGCTTTCCGTGGTCTTCGTCTGGGGCTACAGCCTGCTGTGGACGGTACCACCGCTGATGGGGTGGAGCAGCTACGGACCGGAGGTGCACGGCGTGGCCTGCTCGGTCAACTGGGCGTCGCGGACCGCCAACGACACGTCCTACATCGTGGCCTTCTTCGTGGGTTGCCTGGCCGTTCCCGTCACCATCATAGTCATGTCCTACACTCGACTCATTCTACATGTGCGTCAGGTAAGTACACTCTCCTCACAACTACTACCGGTAACAATAGTGTGTGTGTTTGTTTGTTGTTGCCGCCTTGCTGTAACCAAATATTAAAATGAAGTACAGAAATTTCAACCATATGCATAACCATGTAGTTTGCATATCCACCACCAAAGGGGGAAAGAACGTTGTAAACTCCCTAGACTGATTCCTCTACAGGCACAACAGCCGTTATCGGATGCAATACAGCCCCTGCCAGGTGCACAGCTTACAGCTGCACCGCAGCAGGTGCCCTGTACCACACGGCGGGAGAAGAGATTGACCAAGATGGTGGTGGTGATGGTGATGTGTTTCCTGGTCTGCTGGCTCCCATACGGCATCGTAGCTCTGATCGTCACCTTCGGGGGAGAGGGCATCATCACCCCGGAGGTCGCCATTGTGCCTGCGCTGTTCGCCAAGTCAAGCGTGGCCTACAACGCCGGCATCTATGTCGCCATGAACAGCCAGGTACGTCAATGAATTCACATATTTTGCTACAGAAACAAACAAACAAACAAACAAACAGAAAGACACACACACACACACAGACACACACACACACACACACACACACAGAGACTGTGGCACCGTGAAACACAGACACACACACACACACAGACACACACACACAGACACACACACACACACACACACACGCACACGTACTCTCTCTCTGTCTCTCTCTCTCTCTCTTTCTCTCTCTCTCCGGTACAATACCGGTAGTAATACATAACGTTTTACCTCCCTTCAGTTTCGTAAGTGTTTCCTGATCTCCTTCAAGTGCGGATCCCAGCAGCAGCCAGACTCTACGTCCCAGCTGTACGCTTCTTATACCGGCAAGAGCAGCCAAGTAGGCGCGTCGAGCTGCAGTTCACAAGTGGATCGCACGGTGGACAGGAACACCATCCTGAACGTTGCCGCAAGCAATGCACAAGGCCGTTGCTCAAGCTCGCCACGACAAGCAGATAGTATCCGGGGGTTTAGAAAATCCCTCCCTTACAGTTTCCCGCTCACTAAAATCTGCCCAATATCAGAGGTTGAAGAGTAGTAGCAAGTCCTCCCTCCTTCCCGCTATCTATCCATCTATCCTGCCATCCATCCATCCATCCATCCATTCATCCATTCATCCATCATCCATCCATCCATTTATCCATCCATCCATCCATCCATCCATCATCCATCATCCATCCATCCATTCATTCATCCATCCATCCATCCATCCATCATCCATCATCCATCCATCCATCCATCCATCCATTCATCCATCCATCCATCATCCATCCATCCATCCATCCATCCATCCATTCATCCATCCATCCATCCATCCATCCATCCATCCATCCATTCATTCATTCATTCATTCATCCATCCATCCATCCATCCATCCATCATCCATCCATTTATCCATCCATCCATCCATACATCATCCATCCATCCATTTATCCATCCATCCATCATCCATC
The DNA here is from genome assembly GCF_035083965.1 of Branchiostoma lanceolatum. Taxonomy (NCBI): domain Eukaryota; kingdom Metazoa; phylum Chordata; class Leptocardii; order Amphioxiformes; family Branchiostomatidae; genus Branchiostoma; species Branchiostoma lanceolatum. The sequence goes on from NC_089732.1 coordinate 11,753,188, forward strand.
CATCCATCCATCCATCCATCCATCTATCCATAACTATCTACTAGTAGTGTGATGGCCACAAAAACCCAGTTGTTTTGAACGCACAAGCTAACTTAAGTACATGACTTACATGAGTATTTATACAAATCTCGGTCGTATGTGGAGATGGAGATACATAAAGTATGCCGTTACCAATTGTGTATCATAGAAAGATGATATCTATCACATCCATGATTTAAAACATCATGAAATGTCTATTGGTCAATGCTACAATTGATAGTCCCAGATGACAATTCTAATGATGTCACCCACGAAATCTCGTCTCGGTACCAGGGTATCGCGAGAGTTAAAATTGTACTTGTTTCATAGGGAGCATTGAATGATATATTATGGATAATGTTTGTGTTATTGAATTATTATCATGGTCAAATATTGTACTTATTGCAGCAGTGACGATGTAAATTTTGTAAATACTGTGCGCACACTACAAAGTATTTGACGTCGTCGACATTGCGATTGGTCAATTGGATATTGAAATTATATCACCGTTAAAGTCTCTTTTACCTGTCTATTTATCTATTTGTACGTGCTAGAGATAGTCGTTAGGTTGTACCTGTACAGTACTGCATGGATCTGATGTTTTGTTACCTCCGTAAAAACGGAGGCATTGTAATCAGTTTGTTTGTGTGTCTTGGTGTGCGTCTGCAGTTGGACAACCTGCCAAGATGCAAGGCGGAAATGGTGTAAAAGGATATATGAAGAATTGGATATCCGGTTTTGCTCTGCTCCAATGTTGTACATATGCAGAATTTTAACAGTTTAGCCCATTTATAGCCTGTTTTCACTGGTGACATAGAGGGTAAAGCAAGGCTAGTCGAGTAAGATTGTAAATATGTGAACTCTATTTAAATATTGTAACCTTGTGTTGTTGTTAAATCGTGTTCAATTAAGTGTTTATCTTTTGATGTTTCAATAACCCCTTCATCAACTTGTTTATCTAAGATTGTAGATATATGAACTATATCTAAATATTGTAAACTTGTGTTGTTGTCAAATCGTACTTTAATGCAATGTTCATTTTTCATTGTTTCAATTACCGCTTCATCAATAAAATTTTAATGGAATATCATTTCATCTGGTAACTATTTCTTTCAAAATGGTTGTCTTTAAATTTAGACGCTACAATATTTTTATGTATGCAAAATGGCAGTTACTCCATATCCAGTTGCTTGAGTAACTGTTATTGGGCATACATGTATCTTTAAGTTATTACCTGGATGTCTAACCTTCATCAACGTATTTTTAGGAGTATTTTAGCCTCTCGCTTTCATGGTAGATATGGAAATGTCTGCAAACTTCTGTAAACCTTAGATCTAATTTTGGGATCCTTAGACAGAAATCGGGCAAATTATAATAAAATTTGTTGTCCCTTTACTTGTTGGTATTCTGCATTATGCATCATCAGTATCAACTAATATTACTATCAACTAATATTACTATCTTACCAAATCTATGAATTTCCGGACTTAATCTGTTATTTTATTATTCATTTCATTCATTTTGCAAAATAACAAATAGACACAGTAATAATACAATAAGGCAACACATATACAACTTAATCTGTTTTTTCCTGTTCGTTACAAATATGAAAAATACCCTCACATTCAAAATCAATTCTAAATTCAACTACGAAAAAGACACATGTATTTCTCTGAAGATTTAGTATCAGAATTATATCATTATTATCAGCAGCAATGACAAATATTTCATATAATTTTTGGCACACGTGGCAGCCTCATATCATAAGCTCAAGAACAAAAAATTCACCAATCATTTTATTTGTTTATTTATTCTTTCATATTACGAACATGTCAACTCACGGTACAGACATTGTGTTAAAACAATGTATGCAAACTAAGGGATACAGTTGTGTGCAGATATAAAACATCAATGGAAATGGAATAACGGTAAATTTCGTGAAAAGTACACAAACTATTGTGACCCTGGCACTCACTAATACCGAAAACACCCAAATCACTTATAACCGAAAACAACCCAAAACTTGAAACCTGGCAGCTTTCAGATAGAGCTGACAATGTTAAAGGACGACTAATCCTGTGCCATTAGACTTGCCGTCTGGCACAATTTCCATAAAAATCTAGTCCCACAGTCTTTTATTTTAGATTGTAGGAGCAGTGGATTGTTATCCACTGTGTATAGGGCATAGCGTTGGATATAATTAGTTTTAACTTACGATTTGCTGTCAAACACAAAAGTACAAAATAGAAATCATATTTCTTCTATACAAAGTCACAGTAATAAACTTTAAAGGCTGAAAAAATGCAATACGTTATGACGCTAAAACGTTTCCACTACAGTTACGTATGCAAACATTAAGAATCCAGTGTTTTCTAACAAAGCACGATATTTGGGCAACTCCAGGGACTGTTGTTGCAAATCGTTTGTCGTTACAGTGATCATTAAACAAACTGGTAAACAGTCGGTAAGCTATATTATTCCAGCTAACGTTCTATGACATGACAATGACAACCAGATATATCATTTAAAAGTAATTTCTATTAAAATATAAACTTGGAACGACCTCTCTCCACCCCCCCCCCCACCCCCCCCCCCCCCCCCCGATCAAAGGTTCTCAGGTTATGGAATAGATGTATAAGAAATACAAAATATTCCGCCAAAGAGATGTTTATACTTTGCTTGACAATAAATGTTTTCCTGATATGAGCTGTCATGTTCTTTAGTACATTATTGCTATAGCAGTAGGTGAAAAGCGATTCAAATTACGCCACCTAGTAATTGATTGTGATATTGCACTAAAGATTGAGTTGTGCCGTTATGATGATGATGATGATCAGACTGGAGTCGGTCCAGTAGTCTCGGCGTTTCGCAGACAGCGGAGAAGGGCCACAAGGTGCCTCCGGAACTAGAAGGTGAGAAAAAACAAAAGCGTAAATAATTCATTATATCATTAAAGACACATTGGCTGTTACACTGACCGGGGACACGCTTGGCTGCCTATGAGGATGGTCACTGGATTTTTTTAAACTCGGGGTTAAAATCAACCCGGGACCCGGTAACAAATAGTCGCCGTAGCAAAGTTCTAGAAAAATTCTAAGATCTTCTAACTCTCACGGGCGCAACGACCCATGTGTAATCTATATTTAACGTTATATATAACGTTATGCAAACTAATATGTTCATAAAACGTCTTCATTCACCTTTTCCCCCGTGCCATCTAATTGAAGTGACCATTAGCACAAGAGAGCATAAAAGCATCTGTCACAGTGCAATACACATGTACCAAGGACGTTTTATATAAAACCTCCTTGCATGTACTTATAGAGAATATAAGGACACACTTCTGTAGCCAGTTTAATGAACCTATGGTTTCTTCAAGTCATATTCGAAGTACTGATGAGAGAGCTGGACCTTGTGCCACGTGCAGCTTCTAAAACGCCAGCGCACCTCTTCAGATCCTGCTAATTACCATACCGTACTCCCTAGAAGACTTTTTGCATAGATAATGAATACTATCTATATACAAGCGTGGAGAGCTTGAGAGCTTGGACATCAGGTCTGTCACGAAGTGGCTACAGAAGGGTTCATTAGTGAGCCTATAGAGTATGTCCTTATATTCTCTATAAATACATGCGTATTACACTGTGACAGGCACTTTGATACTCTCAGACTAATGGTCACTTCAATTAGATGGCACAGGGAAAAAAAGTGAATGAAGACGTTTTATGAACATATAACTTTGCATAACGTTATATATAACGTTATATATATAGGCCACAAGGAGGTCGTTGCTCTCGTGAGAGTTATAAGACCTTACCTTAGATACGCCAAAAAAAGTTACTCAAGCAACTGGATAAAATTTTGAAATAGTTAGATGTTTCAGACAGCATCCGCTGTCTTCAGTCAGAAGACCTTAGAATTTTGTCTAATTCTATTGTTTAATTGTATATTTTCTATATGGTAGCTAAACGGAATTCACGTATTGTTTTTGCTCCGATTCGTCTCCTTCTTCCTTTGTAAACAAATAAGGTCAATGACCTGATGTCACCATTGTTTCTGGTTAAGTAGCAGACACCCTGTGGTGTTCAATACATAACGTAGCAAGTGGTAGGACAGAGCTAGAGGGTCTGGTCTTCATATATATATATGAATGTGAGTAAGAATAAACAGCAGTGTTTTTTTTTTAGGTCAGACCATGTGAAGGTTAAATTTTCTGCATTTGCTTGCAAATGTTTCTTGTGTAGTTTGCTTGTGCTCACCTGATTGTTCATGACGACATAGATGACGGGGTTCCACATGACGCTGGACTTGGCCATCAGGGTGCAGACGATCGCTGCGGTCGGGGTAATGAGCCGAGGCTCCCCGAAGGTCACGACCAAAGCCACGAGCCCGTACGGCAGCCAGCACAGCAGGAAACACGTGATCAGCACCACCACCATCATGCCGATCCGACCCTCGGCCTTGGACGCCACGGACTTCTTGTTGTGCTGCTGTCCTGCCCGCTGGAGGAAGAAACAAGAAGATTTTAGTAGCCTTATTTCACGGAGGGAGTGGGTTAGCATTCTGGATACTAAACACGACTACTTTGTGAGAGGAGTAAATGTAGTCATCTACAGAAGAGCGCATCAGCCTGCTCTCGACCGGGACGGCGGGCGGTACCGACTTCCGACAACCTTTGACCCAGACGTCACACCTTTTTTGAAGGCTTTACTTATTCACGAAAATCTCAAGTCGGTCAGGAGGGAACGGATAAGGCATGGGTCAGACATTGACACCTTACACGATGTGTTCCTTGCAGCTTTATATGGTGATTGAATCATGGAATTGGACCTTGTTATGCTTCCTAAAGTCAACATGTACACACTGTTGCAAACTGCTGAAATAAGGAGGTCACGATTGGAAATACGCATGTGCAGAGAAATATTTTGTGGGTAATGTCAAAGGTGAAGGCCCCTGAGACAAAAACAAAACACTGCGTTCTAGTTTGGGCCCTTACCTCTGACATATTACCCACAATGCATTTCACTGCGCATGCGTACTTGAAACCGTGAACCGCCATATTGTAAAGGTTTTACCTCGTGTACGTGCTTCCAGAGCCTGACGTAACACACGGCGATGACACCTAGCGGTAGGATCAGGCATGTCACGAAGAATGTCATGATGTAAGAGATGTCGTTGCCTGTGTGGGAGCTCCAGTCCACGGAACAGCCTACCCTCGGTCCCTCCAGTTGGTAGCTGCTCCACCCGAAGAGAGGTGGTGCCGTCCAGACAAAGGAGTAGATCCAGATGAAGACAATGGCCTTGGTTACATCGGGGTACTTCAGACTGGCGGCGCCAGGGGGCCTCACTGTGATCTTGTAGCGCTGGTAAGCGATCACCGTCAGCGTGATCATGGAAAGGATACCTGCATTAAAACAGACAACACGGCCCCATTTAACAGACAGTTGCTGATGAAAAACAATCATGCCTTTTTCCCTATCGATGCTGATGAGAGGTTTCAGTTACCTTTGAAAAATTGGATCCACGAGTGAAACCGTCGGACGGGATCAAATTGACCGACAAGCTGGATAGGTTCGTTAGATGGGCTTCAGAAGTCATTGCGACGCAAATGAACAACCAAATTACACTCTAGTCAGCCGTGGAGGCCAGGAGAAGAGATTGAATCAGGCCAACATCAGATATTCAACCTGTGATTCTACTAGTATTGACATTGTACATGTGAATTTTGTAAAATGATAATTATAACGAGTACTTTTTTACTCAATGGCCACTGCAAATTAAGAGTATACAGACTATAACAGCATCGCATCTCCCGAGGTCAGAAACATCATGAGACCAACTCAACATGCAAGCCCCTATCTCATTGGACTGCGGCAAATTAAAGTGGCGACAAATCATTGCGACAAAGGTCACTTAAGGGTGGGACTTGAAGGCCACTCTACGGCTACGGTTTAAATAGGACTGTAACAGCATCACCTCTCCCTAAGTAATAAATATCATGAGACCAGCTCACTATACTAAAAGTGAGGACTAACTGACCAATAGGAGAAGTAAGGGTTACGATATTCCATGCCCTATTAGACCGGAATGGTTTTGATCCACTCAAACCGGGAAGTACCACTACTATTTCATAAGTGTGATGGGTTCTTTGACGTGCTCGAGGTGTGGCTCTCCTCAGTCACGGGGCCTTTATATAACGTTCTATGCGAGGGACATCCCTAGCCAAAGCTAGATACTCATTTCCACCTGAGTGTAGTGAGGAAAGTCGTGTAAAGTGCATTTCCCAAGATGTTGTCATCAGTGGCATCAACGAATGAATTCATGAAAAGATGTGGTAAGCTAGAAATAACGGAAAGTGGCCTCTGTCGGCCCTTGGACCCTTTTTACATAACGTCCTTCGAACACTTCATAAAACGCTTAAAAACCTAGCCATGTGGCTTTTAATCTGAAGGGTGTACTAGGATGGCTTAGCTCTACGAGAAAGTATATGGTGTTTGATGTGCAGGTTTCGTCCCAAGCTTAATAACCAATCCGGTTTCAGAAGCCAGAAAACGCCCATGGTACCCTTTCTACGTAATGATAAACGTGCTTAGAACACGTGATAAAACGATTAAAAACCTAGCCATATGGTTTTTATTCTGAAGTGTTTACTAGGATGGCTTAGGTCTACGAGACCACAAAAGTATACGGTGTTTGATGTGCAGGTTTCAGAAGCCAGGAAACGCCCATGGCATTTTTTTAAATATGATAACGTCCTTCGAACACTTGATACGACACTTTTTTATTCGGAATGTTGTCTCAGGGATAGGTTAGATAAACGAGATATTTTGAATAGACAAGTCAAGAGTGTCATTGTCTCTGTTCAAAGGCAAATCGAAGAATTAAAGATATAAGGTTTTGCACATCTTGAATAGTTAAGTCCCTTAAGAATTTCCTCGCCTCTGTCCAAATGTAAATAATAAGATTAAACATCTAAGGTTGTGCTCCAAACTTAATACAAAATCTGGCTTCAGAAGTCAGGAAACGCCCATGGCACCTTTTTACATAACGCCCCACCGTGGACTCAGAACATTCAGTCTTAAAAGCCCGGCCTTGAAGCAAAGGAAAGTTCTCTTTACTCGAATGACGACCTCGGCCTGCTTTGAACACTCATCTAAATGGGAGAGTATTGGATGTCCACTAAGTGTTAGCTTAAGCTGGATAGAAAACTCGCGATGGCCTTAAGTACTGACCCTTAGTCTCACGATAGAAAGTCAAGTCAAGTCAAAGTTAATTGCACAACGAAATGTCGTCTCTAATGGAATACAGATTATGTAGATGATTGTTATGAGGAAATAGGCAAGGGCTTGAAATACTGTTTTTTGGCACTTTTGTACACCCAAAATTGAATCTGTGCACCTGATTTTTTACTATGGGTGCACCAGTGCACCCAGATATTTTTTAGGCTATAAGGTAATTGTACATAGTATTGTATACAGAATATGCTTGGAATTTAAGTATCGGAAACAGCAATATAGAATTTGTTTTACTTTGTTTAATGTATTGAATTAGCTGTAGAATTACAGATTGAAGTTCATAAGAGAGGCAGAATGGTTTGTAATCATGAATTCGTTCTTCGCACCCAAAACCTAAAAAAAAGTTCGTTCTTCGCACCCAAAACCTAAAAAAAAGTTCTTTCTTTGCACCCAAATTTTTAGGTTAGGTCCACCAGTGCAAATGACTTTCGAGCCCTGTAGGCACATCCCTTGTACATTCTGTTACCGGTCACGGATTTAGTCAAATGGCAAACGGCGTCTTTGTAGCAAAGTTAACTACTTTGCGCCACTTTTAATGTCTTTCGATTGCTTCGCCCTTTATGTAATAGCAGGGGTGGATTTTCGTAGGGTAAGAATATATACTGGTTCCTGAATGACATTCTCTGGGCCCCCCTGAGATACAAACGTGCTAAAAAAGTTTGTAAAAAAAACAGAGTTGTCTGCATTATGAAATATAAGTGTACAGGAAGGTTGAACAAATGACTGAGCACACAAAACATGGTACTAGTATACCAAACAATGCATTCTTTATTATAGTTCTTTTTCATCATCTTCTGAGGGCTCAACATTATACTTTTTCAGCTTAGTTGCAAGGAATGCGTTTACGACAGACAATATGAGTACTTTGTTTCATGATAGGAAAAGAGGTAGCCTGACGAATCGCGCTCCTAGTGGCCAAACGATCCGGCTGGGGGTCAGTAACCTCCGGCCGAGAGCTTTTGTAAACACAGGCTAGGAAAAGAGGCATTCTACGACATAAGAATCCGTTTTACTGTACAGTCACAAACCTTTTTTTTGGAATTGGACGAAAATTGATGCGCGCGCGGATGTCACCCATATAATCAAGGCAGCATGGCATTACTAGCAGGGCAACATAAAACCAAAAGAAAACTAGTACTGTATGAAACGAAAAAGTCATACCATTATCACAGTGCATATTAAGCTTATGAAAGGCTGTCCCAAAATAGCATGAATGCGGTCTTTGAAACTTTATTTTGCACAAATTACACGTTGAAACCGGATGGCATAACCGTACTCCCCTGGAACAACGAATATGTCGATACTGTAATCTAGATAGAAGAGAAGATAAGCACCATTTTGTAATATAATGCAAATTATACGTCATAGAGAGAACTGAGATTCATAGACTGATACAACCTAGTATGTTCCCATACTTCATACACCTAAGCAATATAGACAAATGTATATTTCTGAGTTTAGTCAAACCATTGATTAATAACCATATCTGCTCTTACATAATTACCTTTACGAAGAAGCGAGGAGAAGCCGATTCCATGTAGTTTATAATTCTTGTAGTAATCTTGCAATGTATAGATTTTTGTTGTGACCTGTACTTAACCCTGTGGGTCTAAGTGTACAATAAAGGTCTTCATTCATTCATTAATCGAACAATACCATTTAAAAAAAGTTACAAATGACCACCAACCAATTTTGGTATTGGATTCTTGACTTCTAATGGCCCCTTGGCGTGTCGTAGGACATATAGGTTAACAGGACTATTACGGTTGATTGAAAGCGATCTGTAAAATTGCTTATTCCGTCTGCATTCTAAATATTACATGGTACTCCAATCAGCTCCCTGACCCACAAGTCCAATTCCTAGGACAAGTATTACCTTATATAACGGCCTCTTACTTTATTAGAGAAAGCATTATCGGTTTATGTTGTACGGTACAGCATATTTGCTTTACATGCAGTGCTATTTACTTACCGGTGGTGAGGTAATAAGGGGCCCATTGTGCGTATATTCAAATCCAGATGAATTGCGTATTTACATTTTGCTTCTGTTTTAAACTTTACCTAGATTTGAAAAAAAAAGGTAATACGCAACTCATACAGACATGAGATACCTAAGTAAATCAAATCACCTTGGGCAGTGGGATTTCCGATAATAGTATAATGTGTCTATACTGACGTACATTCGTGTATACAGGATTTCACAACACATTTCCTTGGACGATTATCACCTTTCATAACGGTCTCATTTTTACTTTATTAGACAAAGAATTATCAGTTTATGTTGTACAGTATAGTATATTTGCCTACTATGCAGTACCGGTGGTGAGTTAAGTAAAGAAAATAGATCAAGTGGGATTTCCGCTGATGGTAAAATGTGTTTACCTCCCCCCCCCCAATTATGCTTTCGCTTCCAAGAAATAGGATACGTGTTAATATTCAATATAGGCTATATATACGAATATAGTTCGCGCGGGGCGCATTTAATGGAGTGTTTAGTGTACAGTACGCGACAGGCTGTTAATAATAGTAGTCAACACATATATTCTTCGTCATAACTTTAGTTAAAGTGGATTTCATTTGGTTTACAGCTTTTTTTAGCGTTTCAGTCTGCAAGAGATACACACGCTTGGATTGACGTACAATTTAGTATACAGAATCTCAAATATTGGTTATTGAGTACGCATAACAGTGGACTAAAAGGCAGTGAATTTTGACTGATTTACCTTTAGTTAAAGTTGATTGCATTGGTTTACAGCGTTTGTATCGTTTCAGTCTGCAAGTGATACACACGTCAAGACTGACGTACATCCCAGTATACAGGATCTCACATATTAGTTACTGAGTACGCATATGCGCATGACAGTGGACTGAAAGGCAGTGAATTTTGACTGATTTGCCTTCAGTTTAAGTTGACTGCATTGGTTTATAGTTTTTTGTAGCGTTTCAGTTCGCAAGTGATACACACATCAAATCCAACGTTCATACCTGCATACAGGATTTCACATATTGGCTATCAGTATGCATAACTGTGGACTGAAAGGAAGTGAATTGCTCCGACGTTGATGGAATATATTCATTCCAGAGTGTTTTTGCCGAAGGCCGTTTGTGTTGACATTTTTTCCCTTTCATAAGACATCTACGTCATAGCTGGTATAAGGATATTATATTATAGCTTCCCTCTCGGGTATATTACTCAAATATATGAATATCATATTCTCTTACGAGTACTAGTATGATGAAGAATATCCGTGTTGGCTTATTGTAAAATTAAGACGCTGGTTAAGTCATTGGTTGTTATCTCCGTGAAAATGGAAATATTTTTTTTGGTGTGTCTGTCTGTCTGTGTGTTGGTCTCTCTCTCTGTGTAGGTGTGTGTGTGTTTCAGGATTCTTGCAGTCAGCATAATCTCTTGGTGCGTTGTGATGATATTTGGTATGTGGGTAGGTGTTGGGAAGGTCAATGTCGATTTTGGGCCCTCTGGTATGTGACATTGGTTCTGCAGTAGAACGTCATGTATTTATCCTTTTGACTTGGATATGCTATGGTTTTATTACACCGAACGACCTGTCACATCTAACCTTTACACAACTGTAACCAAATAATGTAACACGCTTACAATACTTGGTGGCAACCTATTCCACTCTACAATAGCTAGCCTTTTAGCTAGCCTTGATCAATGGTTAGTAAAACAACAACATTACAAATACGTTACGATGCATGTAACGGTAAAAAATCTTAGGAAATATAAAAAAAAGTAGAACTGTCCAGTCCAAAAGCTTCATGCATCAACTTGTATTCCTGTATCGAATATGTCAGATGTGTTTTCCAGAGGTTAATTGGTTACAGTATTTTGCGTCCACCCTTCAAGCCAAAGGGCAGCTGTGGGCAGACAGGCTGTACACCTCAGTGAACATGTATGATGCAGGTAATTGAAGTTCTCAGATGCCGGAAGCTTAAGCCTGCTATGCTATGGTCACACATGGCAGAAGAAGCCCCGCCGGGTAATTTAAGGGCTTTCGGGTGTGACCCCTACGTGGAATATACTGCTGCTACCGGGCTATTTCTGCTCAAGGCCGTGCCCCCGGATTATTAAAACTCTGAGTTAGAATCAACCCGGGACCCGGTAACAAATAGACGCCGTCAGCTAATCGTGACAACACCGAGAGGTACCCCCCCCTACCGTATTCGGCAGTTCACCGGGACAAATTTGTGACTTCGGGCCCCTTAGCATATTAGCACTCCAAACTAAGAAGAAGATGTTAAAGAACAAAAATAAAGAATTCATTGTTTGGTATACCATTCGTTTAACGGTCCTTTCTAGTTATATTTCATGATAAGGGCACTTTTCCCCCACTTTCTTTTGGCATCAATTTCGGGGTGTCCAGAAGCTTATGGTCTTAATGGCGTCAGCCGGTACAATGAGCAGAGAAAAACTATTTGGGGCACTACCAGTCAGAGCGCATCACTACTAATGAACTCGTCTTTGTTAAACATTGGCACGCCATCAGTTAAATCAAGATGCCAATAATAATTTGGCTGGAGTGAAGATCAAAGATTGGCTCAACATGTCTACTAGATAGATGACAAGGCAACGCGTTGCTTGAAGATCTCGTCAGGCGAAACTGTGAAGACAACAGCGCTTCTAGCTCTATGTAGTGCACGCTAGTGACTTCTATCTGGGATAGTTCTATATACTCTGACATTTTGGTCATACATATCATTCAACTATCACCTAGCTAGCTATAAGCCCCGATTACGCTTAGGTCCCAATTGGAAAAAAAGGGGCCATGCTGAGTAGCTGACGGGCTGTTTTTTGTACTACGTGGCCCCCAGTGGGACCCCCTGCGGCTGCCGGGCTATTTTTGGGCCCCCGAATCATTTTAACTCGGACTTAAAATCAACGCGGAACCCGGTAACAAATAGACTCCCGTGAGCTAATCGGCCGACAACTTCTGACCACTAGCCAACCAAGGTTGGCGGTAGGTCTGGAGCAGTAGGCGCAGTTTTAGATCAAGAGTCAAATCAAGATTTAACTCCCAAACACACCCTGATATTTACTGACTGACTGCCAATTGCAACCACCAGTCAACCCATTCCAGACCTTCCGTCCGTAGTCGACCTCGCCGAACACCAGCCAACCACAGCCGACCAATCTCCCGAAAAACTACCAACCAAGCATGGTTGGGGGAAAGATCGGGAGGCCATGCTCGGCTAACCTTAACTTATTAGCCAAAAATACCAACCCATGATTTCACATTTAAACTTTATCTCAAGCTCGCAACCGCGTTTAGATATCATCTGAGCATGAATGTCTTCTAAAAGCCACCTTTTAGGATTAATTTTTAATTTGCGTTTCCCTGAACGTAGGGTAACAACATAGCCGGCGCCATTTTTCAAAATTAATTCAAAGAGACCTATGTAGGATCATCTAGAACTGCTGACTGAGAGTTTGATTGGTGCAATAACGATTTGTATGATGTCAGAATTTATTTTCCTCCGATTTCCTCACACAATTCCTGAAAAGTAGGGCAATAATGCAGTCAGCAGACAATTATCCAAACGGGCTAACTCATGGTTTTAGTCTTTATTTCATCTTCGCGCCTTTTAGGTCTAAACTGACATCGGCCTATCCAGAAATGTTGATTGACAATGTTATTAGAGCTAGGATTTAGGGTGTGAATACGTTAACAATTCCCTGAAAAAGTAGGGCAATAGGGCGTCCCGATTCATACGGGTTCATTGACCCATTTTAGGCACAAAGAGAATAGATAAGATGTATTTTATTGGTTAAATAGAACAGAACATCATCAAGCAAAGACGCATTAAATGCATGCGGGAGAGAAATCCTATAATGAGGTTTTGCATTCGTTTGTGTGATTTGACCGTTTTCCTTTGATAAACCTTCCTGTGTGAATACGGTATTGTTTTCCTGACGCTAGAGCTCTTAGAGGCTGCATTGGATTTGAATTCGAAGTTTGTGATGTGAAAAGTAGGACTTGCTCTTACGACGCCGAAACTGCCATGTTTGAATTCGAAGCGTGTTTGAAATGTAGTTCTTGCTCTTACCGCAGAAACGGTTTGAATAATTCAACAAGTGTGTGTTACATGCAGGCAATGCTCTTATTGCAGACATTTCCAGCTTTAAACAAGAAGTGTGTGTAAAATGGACTGTCTTTACTGCAGAAATTATCAGGTTCGAATTCGAAGCGTGTGTAAAATGAACCGGCTGGTCTTACTGCAGAAACTACCATGTCTAAATTCAAAGCGTGTGTAAAATGCTGAACCTGCTCTTACCTCAGAATTACCATATTTGAATTCGAAGCGTGTGTAAAACGAGGGGGTTGTTCTTACTGCAAAAGCTAAAATGTTTGAATTCGAAGCGTGTGTGAAATGTAGGGCAATGTCTTACCTTAGAAACTGCAATGTATGAATTCAAAGCGTGTGCGAAATTTAGGGCTTGCTCTTACAGCAGAAACTACCATGTTTGGATTCAAAGCAATGTAGGTGTTGTTCTTACAAATTTTGAGAAAAATCGCCAGGTTTGAAATAGACGAGTGTGTGGGAAATGTAGGGTTTTAAAGTTCTTTCCACAGAAATTGCCAGGTTTGAATCAAAACTGTGTGAAAAACGGGTTTGCCTTACCGCAAAAACTGTTGGTGAAGCCGTAGTAAACGCAGCCGCCTCGGCCCCAGATCCACCGTCCGTGGATGCTGGACGACAGAGAGAAGGGGATGCCGGCCACCGACACAATCAACCCGCTGACACTCAGGTTTAGCAACAGCATGTTGAACGGTGTCCGGAGTGTTGGGTACTGCCAGAACATCAACAGCACCGCGAAGTTGGACACGATCCCCCCGGCGCATAAGGTCCCTAGCACCGCCGCCACCACTATGAAGCCCCGGTAGGGCAGGAGGGGGTGATCGTTAACCTCTCCAAGCAGTGTAACTGTCCACGGAGCCGTGCTGGTATTCCAGCCATCCGTCATGTTCAGGTCCATAGTCTTAGCTCTGTATCGACGAATCTTAGCCTAGCTTCCACATTTTCTACTGAAGTAAGGCTAAGAATGGGTTTGTATATATCTCAGCTCTTCAAAGGTGGTTCAACCCTAACGCTAACCGTCGCCCAATGTCAATGATGGTAGCTAGCAGCCTACCTGATGAACAGTTCACAGTCCACTTCACAAACAGACAGATTGAATAAATTGGCTTCAGCAATGGTACATATATACCGTCGGCGAGTGCCCGCCTCTTGCCGTAGCCACGTGAGAGAGAGAGAGACAAAAAAGGCGTAATTTGTCCGGTAACATCACTATTGGCTAGTATTCAGCGCAGTCACGTCTCTAATGTCCGGAGCGTAGGTGTCGGAAACGAGCATAATATATGAATGAGTAGCATGAAATGAGACATACAATGAAATGCACATATCAAATCACATTGACTGAAATACGAATGATAATTCTTCTTTTTCACCGCATTCCAGCCTACCACTCTTTTCTATCCAGTGCTTGCTTCCATGTATAACAAAGACATGTATAATGTTAAGACATGCATTTGATTTAGTTTTTTATACACACGTACCATTACTTATAAATCATTGTACTTTGAAAATGCACAAAATAGCTCTGGTTGATACTTATGTTAATCATATTGTGCAAATTGAAATAAAAGTGTATCTTAAATAAATGTATAACAAAACTCTCCAAATCCAACATGACTGTTTTTCCACGTAACATGGATAATACAATGTATATGAAGCAAGAGACTAAATCCCAACAGACTAATCAAATAGGAAAATCTACCGAACATTTCTCAACTCATCGCTGCAGGGTGCCGTTCTAATTGCTCAAAATGATGAGGAAAAACATCCTCAATCTTAGAGTTTGATGTCATCAAACAGAAATATACGAGGGTGTCCCATCAAGTTTTGCCCTTTGCTTCATAACAGGCTCATTTTTTTCATCAAATGAGTTGAAATTTGGCATCAAGGTAAAGGCACATATCGTATTGGGACTGAACTATCTCAGTTTGCTCAAATTTTCATGACAGATTGAGCTGATTTTAAGCTGACCACACCATGGTTAGTCCGTCGGAAGCAAGATCAGTTCCTCTCTGAGTAACTTATGATTACTGTAAGAAGCTGAAATTACACATGTATAATGACAAATGTCTCTGTAGGTGACATGCCAATTTTACTTTCTGAAATGTTAATAGTCATTGTTTTACAGCTGCTAGAATTGAGCGAGGTGTGATATTAGAGACGGTTGAATTCATAGCCGAATACGTAATTTGTTGTTTAAAGGTTTTGTAGAATAATTTTCAATCAATCAAGAGGAACGAAATTTCACTCAGTCATTAAGTGTTTAAATACCACAAATTATGATAAGTTTAGTTCCTTTTAAGCTATGGAGGTTAATTACACGGTAATTGAACCATCCTTGTGCTGCTCTTTGCTTCCGACGGACTAACTAGGGTGTGGTCAGTTTGAAATCAGCTCAGTCTGTAATGGAAATTTAAACAACAAACAGAGATAGTTCATTCCTATGACGATATGTGCCTTTACATTTTGATGAAAAAATGAGCCTGTTATGAAGCAAAAGGCAAAACTTAATGGAACACCCTCGTATTCCTTTTAGCTAGCCCAGCTGATATCAAGCGTCAAACTGATGACAGCTTGTTTGTAACTGAAGAAATTAGCAGGCAAAGTTCGGCAGCCGCGCGCGAGGTCGGACGTACACAGCCCGGGCATTGTGTGTGATGTGGTCCTGCGCTTACCGCTGGAAATGCCTTTTTGGGGGTGTAGCCAAGTGTAGTTTGTAATTGCTATCAAAAGTAATTGTGTGTAGTGAAAATGTTGTCAATTTTTTTTACATAATCTAGGGCAAATCGTCTCAGTCGAAGAGTGCATGTTGTACATACTTTCAAGGTTAAATAAAGGTTGAAAAAAAAAACTCATGAATGAGACCTTGACATAGCCATAGGCCATACGTAAATGTTATTGACTGCGTAGTTTCTGAGGTTTCACGACTGTTTGCGAGTACAAAGAGGTACAAAATCACATTTTCATCTCCGGTACATGCTTTATTTCCTCGGGAAATTGTCTGCCCTATTTGCAATATCCCCAGATCCTCACATGTTTTATATATCAGACACATGTGGCACAAAAGCATCAAATTTTGCGACGCTTGCTATTCAAGCAAGGTTAGATGAGCAACAGTTTTCATTAGAAATGTTCGCAAATATTTTATGGAATTCATAGAGTTATAATTATAACTAGATTTAGAATTTGAACACGTAGTAATATCATATCAAAACAAGACTGCAGATTTATGATTTAATGCAGCAGCTCGTCTCCACGTTGTTATATTGTCTAGTGACGTCAAGAGATTATATATAGTCATCGTGCCAAATGTTTGGACCTGCGAGGCCATGTTAATTCGATTAGATGGATGACATCAACGCGCGCATCAAGTTTTGTCCGTTTAAAAACAGTTTTTGACCATACTTTAAATCGTACAAAGCAGCTGCAATATGAGCGTCACTTTATCAGGGATTGTTCAAGATATGAGGATAAACGCTCAAAGCTGTTCACCTTTATTTCCACTTGTTCAAGTGAATTCAATGTTCTGTTGATAGATTCAGTTACATATTACGTGGTGATAATCCTTACTGTGTACAGATAGGTATATACATCAAAGAATGTTTGGACATTAGAACAAGCAATGTATAAGTATACGACACGTTAAATTTCGATATGTTGCTCTATCCCATATGATTGTGTGTAATCAAACTCATTTATATGCACCTATTAATTTGTGTATGTTTGCATAGATGTAGTAAGCCTTACGAAAGTCACTGTACCTTTGTTGTGTCAATAAAGATTGTATTTGAGAAAATACATGCCGTAAACTGCAAAAATGAAATCAGAAAACGGATGCTAATGCCGTAGAATGCAAAAGTCAATTCCAAAATCCAAGAAGAATATGTGAAAGAATAAAACTGAAGAATATATTATTCGCTATACCATACTCTTCGTGTTTAGTCATTTGTCCAACCTTCCCGACCAGGTAGATTTGATAATAATAATGATGTTTTAATTGCAAATTCATGCCCGTAGGCTAATTGCAAGGGTACAAACAGTAGAAAGGGTAACAATGGTAACAAGTGTCTATTCTATGCATCTAACTAATATTTCTACAAACAACATTACTGGGGGGTTTGGCTTCATCTTTGAAGGCAGTGGCTGATGAAAAGTCCAACGTTTTTAATGGTTAGTGGGTTTTGTGATTTTAGTTGGAATGTAGTTTTTTGGAAGTCTAATAGATGGTGAAAGCTCAGGAATATTGTTTTGTCACTTTCGAAAAGCTTGTTTCTTTCATCCTCAAAATGAGGGCAGTTACAAATAATAGAGCAACTTTTTAAAAACTTTCTTTTATTCGCACGGTCGCATCAGTTTTGGAGGTCCCAGAAGATGACGTCCATGTAATCAAATCAACATGGCTTTAGTTATTAGAACTGGTTCCCTCCTCCTAGCACATATTCAAACCTTTAGCACTCTGATTGGCACCCAATTCCCTATTAGTTACAGAGTTGGGCAGCAGGGAGAAAGCTGAAGATCTGTACCATGTTACTGTCGTTTGCTGTTTCCTGTAAACCCAGTTGTATCTTCACACTTGTTGTAATTCTGGAATTACTGATTTACATTTAAAAATACGCGTTAAAGCCTTTGTGCCCCCTTGTAAAGATGTGATATTATTAGTATTATTTAGCAACCAGGGTTACTAAAAGAAACAGACGTAATCGGACATCGCCATTTACGTACGCCGTACACACTGAATTTTTTGAAGTCTTATCTCTGGCACTTATTATGATACAGATAATCTCCCTGGCATAGTGGTCTTTACGTACTAATTTTCAGTCATGTGCTGCTCACGCAATCTAAACTTTGATATCTAGCCATGTACAAGAATTAAATGATGTTGGTTTCCTTTGAATGCGCGGCATGATAGAGTGGTCCTTGACAGGTAGTTTCTAAGATGAAAGATTACCGCCCTCTCGTACGTGCGTACACCCCGTTCATGTTTGCATGCACTATTTGCTTGACCCGTTTCATCTATCCACGTGTTTTTCACATCAAGCGAACGTGTCATAAAATGTGCCATGCGTTGGCGCGAGCATGCGTAAAAACCTTCAGTAGTTTCTCATTGAGTATTCTCCTAGTGCAATTGAAAGACCCTGACAGACTTTGCGTGGTAGAGGCGTGTTGTAACAATTAGAACACGTATTTTTGGAGGCCAGGATATTCTATTACTCTTTTAGGACAACTGATCGCTTGGGCATTGATGTATTACCGTCTTTTTAACAACACTAACGACTGTAGAATTGACTATCTAATGTGGTTATTGACTACGTAGAAGGTGAAAGATTTCAGAACGACCTTGGCACACATTGAGCGGTATAGTCGTGTTAGCACATGTCTTTTTGGAGGCCAGGATATTCTATTATTCTTTTAGGAGAACTGATCGGTAATTTCGCATTGATGCATTACTGTCTTTTCAACAGCACCAACGACTGAATAATTGACTGTCTAATATGGTTATCGACAAGGTAGCAGGTGGAAAGATTTCAGAAAGACCTTGGCACACTTTGCGTGGTAGAGTCGTGTTGTAACAATTAACAAATCTCTCTATGGTGATCAGGATATTTTATTACTCTGGATGTCTTTTCAACAACACTAACGTCAGTAGAATTGACTATGTAATAGTATATTGACTAGATAACGTTATCAGGTGGAAAGATATTAGTTGTCAATGAAAAATATCAAGAGCTAATAATGTTTGCACTTCCGTCAAGTTCTTCGACCTACTAGTATTCTGTTGGCATCTCACAACAATACTAAACGCAACTTAGGAAAATTAGATATGAAATTTTACTGAAATGAAACATATAGATAAAGTAAGGGCCGTATGGGCATTGGGTTGTTATACACTGTGTCAAATGAGCCTCTCTTTCCACTGCCTCTTACCTCCCCAACCGAAGTCAGGTACCACCTTTTACACCTGGGTGGAGTGAGAAAAGCCGTGTTTAGTGCCTTTCCCAAGGGCACTACATCGGTGGCATGTTAAGGGACTCGAACCAATGACCTTTGGTTTAGGGCCAAACACCCTTACCGATACGCCAATACGACTCCACAGAAATAAAACTTTTGCAAAGACAAAACCCTTGAAGTTCTGCTTTCAAGTTTTATGACTTATTTCTGCAGTTCGAGAGTTTGAAAAAAAGACAACAAGAGGTCAAGGGTTGAGATTCTGATCTGCCACATTGCCATTGGTTACACGTTTTCCTGAAGCGTTTTTTGTTCGGGCAGAAAGCACATGGTCAAAATAGCAACACCGATAGATGTGGCATGGAAACGAAATGTACAAAATTATTTTCCTCGACTCAGTGACCCCGGCGAGAACGTTTGAGTCACCACTCAAAGGGGTAAGAACACTAACAACTACACTGGTGGCATTTTACTGCCGGAAAGTCGCATATCCATACATGTACCAAATGGTCATAAGCTTCTGTTTGATGGGGCTTCCAGGATGCCG